>NC_056734.1:462241506-462438908 GCF_019279795.1 Protopterus annectens | reverse complement strand
AGTGTGGATGCCAAACTGCAACTGGTAAGTTATTTAGAAACAACTGAGGTGCCAAATTATCATGAAAATTTATATCATATCTTAGCAGATGGTAAACAGATAACTGCTAAGAGGGACACAGCTTCTGATATAACAATTGTGAGGCCTGCAGTGGTTAGAGAAGAGCAGTACTTGCTTGGGCAGTCCACTCCAGTCAGAGTATTGGGATGGACCCCATTCCAAACACTTTAGCTAGGGTTCATCTAGACTGGGAGGGTGGAAGAGGAAGCAAGCAAGTAGGTGTGTTTGAGGATATTCCTATAGATGTCCTGATAGGGAAAGACTTTGATGATGCAGTACATTTTGTACATGCAGTGGCATGCAGTGACATGCAGTCAAGCTTGGAGAAAGGCATGTAGGTCCGGTAGTCTGGGAGAGACCCAGAAAGATCTCATACCTGAAGCAGGGACTGGCATGGTGGCTGTTTCAGAGAAGGTGCTATCCATTGGACACAGTGACTGAGGAAGGAGGTGAGTGGTAGTACCCAGGAGAACAGCGAGGTGTGTTTGAAAATATGTGATGTGATGATGCAGTGGCTTGTGTGCATGCAGTAATGCCTAGTAAGGGATGGAGACAGGCATGTAGGTCCAGTAGTCTGGGACAGAACCAGACAGATCTCATAGCTAAAGCTGGGACTAGTGTGGTGGCTGTTTCAGAGAAGGAGCTATCCTGTAGTACTAAGTCTGAAAGTGAGCCACAGCTGCTGGGAAGTACTGATGTTCCCTTGGACATGGTGACTGCAAGGACAGAGGGGAGTGATGATACCCGGAATGACAGTGAGGTACAGCTGTCAGAAGATACTAGACTTCCTGAGGAAGGGGAACTTGGGAGGGTTGCAAATGCACAGTTGAGACAGGCTCAACTTACAGACCCTACATTACAAAGCTTGAGGGAGAGAGTTAAGGAAGCACCTGAGGCATAAGGAAGAGGGGAGTCTGTATAAGGGAAAAAAGTTTAAAACTGGGCTCCTAAGGGAGGGCTGGAAGGTAAGGTAGTGCAGCAGTGGGTAGAGCCTAAAGGTTACCATCTGCCTCTTCTAGCTATAATTCCTAATATTCCTTGTGCAGGGCATATTGGGGCAGAGAATGAAGGTTTGCTGTATAAACAGTGGATTTCTAAAGGAGGGCTGGAAGGTGAGGTAGTGTGGCAGTTGGTAGAGCCTAGAGCCTACTGTCTGCCACTTCTAGTTATAGTCCCTAATATTCCTTAGTGTAGAACAGAGAATGTGTATCTACCTTTAAGAAGCATTTCCAGATGTAAGTACCTGCATATAAAGTGAGCATAAGCAGGCAGCAGTGCCATTTTAGGTTCATAGGATGATAGTAGGCTATTGGCCCGAAGGCCCTTATAAGCCTAGCCAAGAATTTCAGCCATGTTCCCTCAAAGTCAGCACCTGTTTCCCCTGTCCAGCAGGGACACAGGTGTTATCTCAGGGGTGTATTTTCTGTTTCCCATCCAGTCATCCAGGTTCTTTTTAGAGAGAGCTAGAGAGGTACTCTGCTTGATGTGGAAAGGGAGTCTATTAAACAGATGGGGTGTCTTTGGGACATGGAAAGGGAGTCTATTCCACAGATGGGGGAGTCTTTGGGATACAAATCTATCCCACCAACAAGTTCTATTAATGTCATAGACCAGGTTAAGGCCTGGCATGTGGATTGTACGAGTGGAGTTGACTTACAGATATGCAGTAACTCCATCAAGGCTGGGTCTGATATGGCCTTGTATGCCAGACACAGGTCAACTCTGAGCAGTCTGTACAAGACTGAGTAGCGGAACAGGGCATCCAGCCTGTCTGTATAGCATAGGTGTTTGAGAACCTGGATATTCCTGGCCAGGTACCTCTTTGGTCTCTCCAGCTGCTGCATGTGCTTGGCAAGGTGCATGCCAAAGGGGGCATTGTACTTGATAATGAGTCTGATAAGGGAGGAGTACAGAGATGTTATGACCTCCTTGTTCGTGGATGAAATACCCTTATTTATGAGGTGAACCATGTAGAAAGCCTTCCGTACAACGGAGGCAACATGGTGGTCAAAAGTCAGGTTGTTATCAACCTCAGTGCCCAAGTCCCACATTACTGATTGCATGCTTAGTATGTTGTTATTAATGTGATAATTAGTGGGGATGCCAATTTCCCCAAAGGGGATAATGATGCATTTCTTGGCATTCAGTTTGAGGCCATGTTTCTGGTACCAGTCATTAGTTTGGGTAAGGCCCTCTTGAAGGATGTTCACATCACTAGGGGAATTTAAGACAGCACCCAGTTTGCAGTCGTCTGTAAACTTGACCAGCCACAGACCACTGGTTTTGGCTTGCATCTCAGAAAAGTATATCCCAAACAGTAGAGGCCCCAAGACCGATCCTTGGGGTACACTGCTCATTACAGGACTACTGCTAGAGGCAACTTCCCCTATTTTGACTGAGTGGGTTCTATCAGTCAGCCAGTTAGCTACCCATCTGGTAACATACGAGTTGATAAGTTTATTTAAGTTTAAGTTGCAAAGTCTCATTCCTGATGTGCTTGTGTGTAACAAAGCTGCTTGAACTGAACCCACAACCACGTGTCTGTTTTAGCATGACCAGACGAGCAACATTTAGGAAGGGGATATTAAGGCAGAGAAGGAAGGTTTGTTGTATAGAAAATAGACTCCTAAGGAGGGCTGGAAGGTGAGGTATTGTGGCAGTCGATAGGGCCTAGAGCCTATCACCTTACACTTCTAGCTAAAGTTCCTAATATCTCTTTTGCAGGGGATCTTAATGTAGAAAAGGTGGTAAGTGCTTTGCTAGGAATATTCAGCACAGTAGGTTTTCCATAGGAAATACTGACTGACCAAGGTGCCAACTTCATTTCTGACCTGCTGACTTGTTTGTGAAAGTGTTGTGAAGTGAAACACTTAAAGAACACTCCTTACTATCCCCAGACTAATGGTCTTTTACAGAGGTTAAACTCTACATTGAAGACTATGCTACGGGTATTTGCAGACCTATATGTTAGGGAGGTCTTGGATAGATTAAGTACGGCAGGATTAGCCATTAAACCCAGTAAATGTCAAGTGGTTATGACAGAGGTCACTTACTTCGGACAGAGAGAGGGAAGTGGTAAAATTAGGCCAGAACATGTCAAGGTGGAAACTATTCAGGAATCGCCAGCTCCTGTTACTAAGAAACAAGTGAGAGTATTTTTAGGAACAGCAGGGTACTATAGGAAATCTGTGCCCAATTATAGTACCACAGCTGCACTTCTTACTGATGTAACTAAGAAGAATAAACTGGGCAAAGAAGTGTGGACCACAGATTGCTAATGGGCATTCCAAAAACTAAAACAGATTTTGGGAGGACGCCCTATGCTAGCCAGCCCAGATTACAATAAAGAATTTATTGTACAGGTAGCTTCAAATTATGATATTGTACAGGATGCTTCAAATTATGATGTGGGGACTGTGCTCAGCCAAGTTTCTTCAGAAGGAGAAAAGCATTGCTGTGGGATTAATAATGCCAATGCAGATGGATTGCCCAGGATAGGAGTGGGTTAATATTCCCAGACAGACCCATTTTTCGCAAGAGTCAGTTTTCTAGGATCACTTGAAAATCATGCTTGAGTCATAAGGGTGGGGAGAAATGTGAATAAATTGAAAACACTATCAACTGCTTTAGCATGTCTGGCAGGAGATGTGCATGTATTCTCAGAATAACTTGTATTGTATGTCAGCATGTCTAATTGTGAAAATGTAAATGCATTTTTAAATAGTTGAGTATTTCCCTGTTTAAACAGAATGTTTAAAAATCTGTCAGTGTTTTTATACATTACTAATTGCACACATTTGTGAGGGACATTCTAAAGTATTGTGGTGAATCAGCTGAACAGTAGGTGATGTCATTAGAATGATCCTTGTTGCTAGGTGATTATTTGAACAGCTGACTGACAGGAGATTTTTTTTAAAACAGCTGGCTGTTATTTTTAAAAATAAAACAGTTGAGTCTTTTAAGCTGTGCAGTTAGTAAAGTACTGAGCAGTTTGTGAAGAGCAGCTGTTAGTGAAGAGTGGCAGTCAGTGGACACCCATGAAAGAGAACTTACCAAAAACTGTAAGTCTGCCTTTCCCTTGCTGTTATGTGTTAGATCAGGGACAGAATTCTCTAGTTAGATTAGGAAAGTTTAATTATTCAGATAGAGTTTTTCTAGAATGATGGACTTCAATCCTACAGTTTAACTTTACATTTCTGGTGATTGAATTCTGGTGTTTATTGAAAGCTATTGATTTACATTCTTGTAATCATTTTACTTATTATTAAATGTTTTTCATGACTTTACATTATGGCTGAAAATTAGTATGCCCTTTAGAGAATAGAGAGTGCTTATACCTGTTTGATACTTCCCAGGTCACCTCAAAGTCCTGGTTGTTTCTGATTATAGCTATCATTTATTTTGATATTTAGCTTTCATAACTGGGCACCTCTTTAGAAGGTCATGAAGATACTCTGATTGATGGCAGCATTATCGTATTATTTTGCGGAAGGGACACAGCAGGAAATCTGTGTCAAGCTTTCCTAGAAGTGTTTAGTATGTGAGATTTAAATTAACTTTGAGTGTGAGTTTATCAGAGGTCTTAAACTGGGACACATTGCTCTGAAGTATGTAATAAGGAGTTACATTAGCAGTGGGCAGACGTATACAGTCCAGTCCTTGATTATTGAGTGTGTTCCTGTTGTGGTCTTATGGGAAAATTGTGAAATATTACTCCTGTTTAAGTGACAGTCTCAAATTTTAGTCAGTAGTGAGGATTGAAGCTTGTTAGTTACTGACCCAGGATAGTGGACGTCATCACATTTTATTGTAAGCAGTCCAGTAGATGTATTGGCTGGACATCACAATCACCATGATCATGAGAGGCCCAGAAATCCTATTGCAACAATATTCTTTCCTGAGCACATAAACCATACTGCCTATATGCCTGACACTTCCATATCTTTAACCTGGATTTTCATCAGAAGTCAGTTACATGGAAAAAGTAAGTAAATTCATCACCCATACAAATACTATACAACATCAAGGGGACCTAAGATTGGCAAATATGTTAGAGTAATGCATAGTACAACAATCAATATGTTTAACACACAGGTATTACAACCCCTGGCTGAATGAATTGCACAGATGATCTGAGGAAGTGCAGTTGGGTGTGTTTCTTTATATGCATTACTATCTTCTGAAAAGCAGTTATCAAAACTACAAGTAGTTATCTGAATTCACTTTTGTTTAATAATCCCTGGAAAGTATTGCTATAGTTTTACATATGGCTAATTAATGAAGTAACTATTAGTGAACAGCAGCCTCTAAAGTTAAACTAAAAAATTTGAGACTTACCTTGTTACAGGTTAAGTAAGTGTTCTGTTTAAGGTAATTGTTAACCTCTGTAATGAAAGTATGGCAGCAAGATGAGGCTCAGTGCTTTTCTGGATTTATGATTATCTGTCAAAGGTTTATTCTTCAATGGACAAATTTATAAATATGATTTGCCGAAAACATTTTCAGGAAACACATTTTCAAGATTTTTTCCAGGGAAAAAAGCCCCCCTACACCCACTGTGTGGATGAGATTCCCAACTTATATATACCACTTCCAAGGCTGCACAACATTGGAGAAAGTGCAATAACCCCAGTCACTGAAAGTGTCTTACAGAGATTCAGTTATCACACTGCTTTTAGATGAAGCCAAATCCTCCAGTTAACTCACGTTCCTACTTTTCCTCACTCTAATATTGTGCTAATTTGGCTGTCTGAGTGAGAGGATTAGGCAAATGAGGACTCAGTACAGACATGTTTCTGAATCATTCAATTCTTGCATCATGCATACTGGTTAAAATTAACCTTAAGTTTCTCACATTGCTGTGCATATGCCTGAGCAATTGCAGGCAGCATTGCACATGAATGGTTCAGCTCATGCCTCTAAAGAGATATCTGCAATTCCAGACAACACATACTGAGAGTGGAGTCATTGTAGTTCATTGTTCACTACCAGCATATAACAAGAAGTTGGTCTGCCATGTTTTACACCTTAAACTGCTATATTCAAACATTTTCACACCTTTCTTACATTGAGCTTTTCTGCCACAAGTCACACATGTGGTGAACTGACCCTAAATGCACAGCATGTAGTACACATAAGAATGAGTGCCTCTGTGAATTTTCAAACATTTCAGTCTGCAGCTTGTGATAAGCATCAATATGGCATTTGAGAGAGGCACTGCTGCTGAATTCTGAGTATAAAAGTGGTGTGTTGAGGAAACAAAAATATTCCTCCACCTACTGCATCAGAAATAAAGAGCTAAGTTCTTGGATGAGGGATGTGAAGGACCTCAATATAAAACAGTGGTCTGGAATAGCCTGGCCTGAGATTTGTCTCATGCCACGTGAATCTCCAGTTATGGGGAACAATGTCACTGTGACTTGAATGACCTAAGGAGACATAATCCTGACCTCCGGGGCCAAAGGGAAGATGAGGTGAGGGCCCATTCACCACCTATGTAATGTAAGTAATCCCTGTCTTATTGCCACATGCAAACAGCTAGTGTTTACTATGCAAATTACTAACCCCCTTCTAATAGCTTTTTCCTAGGTCCATAAAGTGATTGCAAAGAACTGCAGCTGCACAGAAGGAAAATGGAGTGTCCCAGAGAGTGCTTGGGTGTGTATACCTGCTATAGCCAGTAGATGTATATTTGTTAACAATCTGGTGTGTTCTTATAGCTATAGTCAGATAGGTATGGGTTGTTCACAGAGTTTAAAAATCAAGTCTCCAGAGTGGTACTTTATTTTGGAGAACATAAGATTTGGCAGGACTAACCATAACTGCAAGCAGTAAAAATAAATAAATAAAAAAAGAGACTGTAGTTCAATCTTAACCCTGTAAACAAGGTCAGTGTTGCAGAATGTCAAATGTTTCTGATCTATCCTATAACATTAAGACATTTTAGGTGCAAAGAATAATTTAATGCAACTGCAACAGGAAAACTAGGAAATATTTGTTGCACCAATAGTTTAGAGTATTTACCATTTTTCCTGAAATTTATCAGAATGCAACTATCCATATACATAGTGTTCTTCCTTAAGGGGGATGGGATTTAACACTTGATTTATACAGTATTGGTATTTAGGTCATATAATCAATATTGGCAAGTAACACTATGAATGACTAATGCTATATATATATGTCTGTGGCTGTATTCTTTTGTGGACTTCTAGATCAACTCAGTAAGTTGCTGCTGTTATTGTGCTATTTTACCACTTGGTTCAATTAACCCCTCAGCAGACTATTTTGACATTATTGGTGGTTGGCCATTATGTTTCTTATATTTCATAGAAAGTTTTGTGAGAGTTGTGTTATCAATCTCATGGGTACACATTTCACACAACTACTTTATCAATCTGCCTGGAGGAATAACAGAATGTATGTTTAAATGCAGCATTTGGTCAGATTGTGAAGGTAACTTAGCAGCTTGAGCCTTTCACTTATGCCTTGTGTATGCCGATGGCTAAGGGTTCTAATTCTCAGCATTTATTTGTTTATTGTGGCATTGTACATAATTTCCAGGAATGTTTAATTGACATTCTGACTGTGCCCTCAACATTTTGTTTTAAACATTGACATGAGCTGCATGTTTTCTATTTACAGCTTCACTTGTGTGACAAATACTATTACTATGAGTTTCAATGCATGCTTTACTTAAAGAGCAGATGTAGCTCAACATATAAATGCTTTGCCTTAAAGTTTACATGTTATAGTAGCACTGGGTTCATTTCCCCTCTTTGTTGAGGTTAGGTTTCTTATTCTTTCAACTGTATAACCTGTTCCTCTGTGAGCCAGCAGTAAGTATGGCCCACCACCAATGACAAGCACATCAATACTCTCACCATTGGTGTCCTCAGCTACCACTGTCACCTCCACATCTCCAGCAGCACTTGTTTAGGTGGGACAGTCATATCACCCAGCAAAAGCTGGAGGAGATAGGAGGTCAGACTTATAAACAGACAGATGTTCACCTTAGGTGTCTAGAGACTCTCAACTGCTGACCCATAGAGTCATATCCCTGACCTACATTGGCTCTACCATTTGAGCAACAGCCAGGTGGTAAGGGATTCCAGAGTAGCAACTAAGTTCCTACTATGTTATGCCTGATAGGGACTGCAGCTGTGTACCCTTATTCCCCATTCTGGTGTTTCACTCCATTTTGTGTCTGTGCCTGCCCCTGTTTTTTGTCCAGTCCTGCCCACTACCATCGTCTTTCCTCTGAGCATCTGAAGTCTCCTTCTCCATTGTCTTCCTCACTGTGCCAGTACCTCCACTGTCAGTCTTGTCTGCCTCTTGTGTTTGTTGCCATGTATCTGATACTTGCCCTAACCGTCCTACGTTCCTCTTAATTCCCTTATTACCCTCCCATCTTACTTTCTCTTCATTTATATAGGCATATGGATCGATCAATATCAGATGGGTACCTCACAACACACAAAAAAGTTTCCCTTTTACGCCTTCTCCATCCTGTTCATTCCCTCAGGTTTCACCTTATGTTCTAAACTCTGTATTCTTCACCTTTCTTATCACTTTCCTATATTCCATTTCCAATCTTTATTTTAGCAAAAAAGCAATAGATGAGCACACACGTGTCGTGTTCCTTTTAGGCTTCTATTTCACATTTAATTCTTGACACTATATTACTTTGGGGATCATCCACAGCATCATAAAGATGTGGGCATGACAAATAAGTACTGCTTTTGCAGCCACAGAATAGTGCTAATACTCAGCCTTCAGTCCGTGCTGCAGCTGTAACTAGGATATTTCATGAGCTGTAGTTCTCACACTGTTTCCCCAACATAATCATTCTTAATTAGCATCAGGCCTCATCATGCAAACAAGATAAACAGTGAGAGGATGGTTGTTGCCTCTACCGCCATCTTTCTGAATCCAAGATCTCATGTGAAGTTTCTTTATCTGTGTTACTAGGGAGACAAAAATATACTTTAACACACCAATGCTTTACATTAATTTTCTATTTCATTAAGTCTTTTTGTTGTTTGTTAGAACAAAGTGTCTTCTGTCCAGGTCCATCTGCTTGTCTCTTTCTGTTTTAATGGTTTCAATTAATTTCTTTCTGAAGATTGCTAACCATTTTAGAGTTAAGAAGGGAAATGGCATCTTCTAAAAATCAAAAGTATTCATGCCTTCTGACAGAAAGATTCTTAATTCTTGCTGGAAATTAAATGTGAGACTTAATACCAAATTGTTAGGGGCTTTACCAGCGGTAAGCAAGCTTTCTTTTCTACCATTACTTTCTGTGAATAGTCATTATCAAATCTAATGACATAACTACCAGATTTCAGAGGAGGATTTGCCCAAGCAATTCAAGTAATAAGTTCTTTATCCAGATGGTAGATGAATTTAATAATTACAGACATGGCATGGGCACGTTGTTTTGCTGGATGATGTGTTAGGCTCTCTCTAAACCATACAACAAGCCCTCTTGAAGGTTAAACAATTTTGGAATCCAGTTCATGAGGAAATTAATTATATTTTCTCAAACACACCATATATCCATAACTTATTTCTTCTCTTCTGGTTTTCCAGATGTTACAACTTATCAAGTCACTAGTTATTTTGTTTAGGAAAAATCAGAATGATTTTCTTGTTTATCAAGTCCTCCTTCTGTGTTCTTTAAACATATTTCTATATTGTCTATATCAGCAGTTATTATTGGATCACAGCTATTAGAAGTTCAAACTGTTTATTGACATTCTCTTGTATATAGTCTAACTTCTTGTCCAGAGTGTCTGCTTGCATAATAATTCTTGTATTGATGCCACCATCTTCTAGAAATCCTTCTTTGTAGACATGATCAACTGCCCAAGGGTTTTGGAAACCAATATCTTTAAAGTGGTATGTGAAATATCAACAGTTAGCAATTATTTTTTAATTAATTTTTGATTAATATAATTTCACACTGAGGCAAGATTTCGATTTTCCTTCATTTATAGCACTGAATGGATCAAGTCCAGTAGTAAATTCTTATCAAAAACCTTCTGTTAGTACAAAGCCACTACATTTTGCTACACCCAAGCCATCATCTTGGCTACTCTTATTTATTCTATCTACTTCTAATTACAAGAAAATGTGTAGATACATAGGCCATAAATTCCAGATCTGAGTTTTCAGCTCAAAAGTTTTCTGAACATACACCAGATGGCAAAAGTTTACCTAAATCTAAATATTTGGTCGTTGAACTTAGAAGAGTCCCAAGTTTTCATTTCCTGTTTGATTTAAAATTGAACTGTAGGCTTCCTATTTGCACAGTTACTTGGCTTTGACTGGTGTTGCTGTCCATTTATGGAAAATATATAATTGAAAGGCAGTGAAAAGCTTACAAAAACTAACAACAGGGTTTTGGTATATATGCCTTCTAAATAAGAAAAAAAAATGCATTATCTGCTGGCTATTATAATTTTTTACTACTCTGCATGTTTTACTGGAAATACAATCATATTTTGCACATTTTATTTTATTTATGTCTTTCAGAAAAATAAAAGCATTAGATTACCTCTGTACAGCTTCCCCACAATGATAATAAAGTAATTACTTGTAACAACAGCTGCTTCATAGTTCTTACATAAAAACACAATTGGGTAGAATATTTTTACAATTTCTTAATGCAATAAGTGTTAAGTTTTGAAGAGGGAACAAAATGATTGGTAATATTACTCTGTAGATTACTTTCCAGGTAGTTCAAAAAGAAATCCACAATATTCGTAATAGTAATCATATGTACTATTAAAGTCATCATTCATCTGTAACAAATACAAAGCTACAGTTATACAGCTATAAGTGATGGATATGCTGGTATGAGCGAGTGTGCATGGGAGACCCAAAGAAAAGAAAAGGGGAGTACAGGGGAATGATTTAGTTATGAAAGTTTGCCTCTGATGGCAGTTTTTTCAGTGATTCTGAATTTTACCAATGAAAGATTATTTGAATCACTACAATTTTATGTAATTACATTCCCATTAAAATAATATTCAGTAAAGAGAAGCACAAGGAATGGAGTTATTTCGTTTTTTCTCATTTTTGTGATGTTCTTGCTATGTTACTGCAAGTATTGCTTCTTCTGGTGCAGCCCCACATGAGTGTTTAGCATCAGGCTCATAGTCTGTGCTGTACTGAACAGTAATAAAGACTGGTTATACTTGTGTACTTGAAGCTGTTTAGGTTTCTAAATACTTTGCTAAGTTTTCTTAACATTATGGCAATATCTGACAAATAATATGTTTAATCTTTTTACCTTGCAAGGTGCTAGTCAGTAAAGTATGCTTACAATGATCAGAGAAAGATATACATTTTTATTTACATTTTTATGAATTTATGAAGGGCCTACTGCTGGATCTAATGTCTGATGTTATTACATGTCAGACTTATTTTTTGTCAGTGCTGTTATACAAGTTAATTTGCTTGTTCATTATATGATTCATTTTGGACATTTTTCATAATGCAGTTTTGATATGCGTAATGTTATGCTTTTCTAGTTTGTTACAAATGGAAATGAACACAAAGGTGTTCATTAGAAAATTTCAGTTACCTATCCCTTAATTTTCATATAGTTCATTCCAATGAGTTACAGAACTATTATTCTACATTGAAGAACGGGGTGGGGATGACAGCTGTGGTAGATTAATGGTTGTCACTGTTGAAGGGTATGGGTGACTGCAGGAGGAAGTTCATTCCAATTTATTTCTGATTTTAACTCTGAACGTGAACTGGTCATGTGACTCTTTTCAGCCATTTTGCATGACAACATAAGGTAGAGATCATATGAAGCTAAATGTTCCAGAAAGGTATGAATGTTAACCATCTCCAATGAGTTAAAGTGGTCTGTGTATATTGATATGATTACGTTACTAAAGTTCTAATGTAGAGAAAGCTATTTGGGGTAGCTAGTTGAGTTTTGCCTGTTCTGTAATCAGATCTGAAAGCATGATACATATTCAGTATATGATGATTATTAATGAAGTATTGTAGAAACTGAGTGTGTATACATTTCTATAGTATGTATCAGACGTGAACAGGAGACAGGAAGGTTCCTAATGTATGTTGCAATACTACAAAGACCTATTTTCCAAACTACAGCTGTCCCTCATTATTTTGTAAAAGCTAAGGAGTACACCTAGCTGCAGCATTAACAATTTGTGGGTTAAACTGTCATTTGAAGTTGAAACAGATTCTTCCTTTCAAGGCAGTTCATTGGCCCTGACTGTAATAACAGTACAAAATCTAGGAAGAACAGGTGAAAACATAGTCTATTGATAATTATTTGAGGCAATTAATTGCCCAAAATTTCTACTATGGAGTCCAAAGTGGAGCAGATGTCAAAATTAATGTGGTTAAGATAAGGAATTTGTGACGACATCGGCAGGATTCTAAAATTATTGTAGTTTTTTTTTTTTTTTTTTTTAGGTAAAAGAGACATAACTTTCATAGCTTCATGAATGTTATGGAGGTAAACAGGCAACTTAGTCTGATGGTAAATGGTTAACTAAATTTGTTTTTCTGAACTCATGGCTTTAGTTTCTGCAGCAATCCAATGAAAACTGGAAGTTTTAATTCAGTGCCTTTGAATGCATCCATAACATGGAGGGTCTTCAAAAATATATCACTAAAGTAATTTGGCAGCTTATCAAGTGTCAGTCACTTCAGAGGAGTCTAATTTATAAAGAACAAGACATTGCCAAAACAGTTAAGTTGAATTTATTCATATTTTTGGAATAGGAGAATAAAGTATTTTATGGATGTTGCTGTGGCACTAGAATACAATGACAGGAAAATGATCACTGACAATGTCCACCATGACACCAACATCCTTGTACTCTCATGACCAAAATTATCAGTGGTGGGAGAAGACAAATATTTTTAATGGTGGATGACTGTAATTATCCTCTAACAACATTCAGTCAGTATGAAGATCATTTACTACAGCAAGCTCTGATTTCACATAGGAAGTAAGCCTCTAATGATCTAAATCTTGACACTCCATGAGGATTTGTCAGTTTTAATCTGATGTAGATGGGATTTCTAGCAGGCACCACAGTGAATATGCATAACAGATATCATTCGATAGAAGATATGACAGAAAAATAAATGTTACTGGAGCTGACCTTTAAGATGAAAGGGAAACAAAGATGCACAAATGAGCATGTCATAAAAAGTTAGATATATTAAATATTAATCCAAGTACAGACTCTTGCTATTAAAACTGCATTAATTATAACTACCTAGGAATATGAGTCAGGAATCATTTTAGTATAGCCAACACAGCAGAGAGTAAACCCTGAAAGGTGCAGAAATTTAGAAATTATAATAAATAAAGGGAAGAAGGGTCAGATAAAAGATTGATTAACCTGCCTTTCATTAATTGCAGTTATAGGAGGAAATACACAGTGTACTGTTAGAAGAAGCACTGAACATTGTTTATGCAATGGATACAATGTTAGTTGAAAGATCCTTAAGCCTTTGATGCAATTATAGGTGAATTTCAAGTTTTGTCAGTGTTTTTTACTTGTATTGTAGACAATGGAATACAATTATTTACATCTGCTCAAAACAGAGACAAAATACAGACCCCCAAACATGGATGACTAAAAGGGCAAATTCAAAGGTGGGATGCAAACTTGTAATTATTTAAATGGGGGGGGGGTAATATACAGACTTAATATAAGCTGTTTTAATGTATCAGCAGAGAGGAAGTTCTGATAAAGCAAAGCTAGACAGATATGAGAAGAAAAGATCACATTAACTCTCTTAACAAATGCTATCCAGTTCCCATGCTACTAATTAAGTAGAGAATGTTGGGAGTGCTACCACTCATGCTACTAACTAACTAACAAGGGCAAGTTGGGAGTGCTACTTCTCATGCTGCTAACTAACTAGGGCAAGTTGGGAGTGCTACTTCTCAAGCTACTAATTAACAAGGTAAAGTTGAGAGTGCTACTTCTCATGCTGCTAACTAACTAACTAACTAGGGCAAGTTGGGAGTGCTACTTCTCATGCTACTAACTAACTAGGTAAAGTTGAGAGTGCTACTTCTCATGCCACTAACTAACTCACTAGGGCAAATTGGGAGTGCTACGTCTCATGCTACTAACTAACTAGGTAAAGTTGAGAGTGCTACTTCTCATGCCACTAACTAACTCACTAGGGCAAGTTGGGAGTGCTACGTCTCATGCTCCTAACTAACTAGGTAATGTTGAGAGTGCTACTTCTCATGCCACTAACTAACTCACTAGGGCAAGTTTGGGTGCTACTTCTCATGCTCTTATGTTTCCTTCCCATCACTGACTGTGCCTCTACTAATAATACTCAGAAACATCAATGAATGTAGAACTACACCTGCCATTTTATTGTTGGTTCAAGTACAAATCACTTTATTGTCTTGCAGTTAAACAGGCATCTGGCTCACAATTTTCCAAAGATTCATACTCTTCATTAGCTTGGCACATGCATTTAAAAAAAATCTCCATTTCTGACCAGTAAAAGACCTTACAACATCTCATCTGCATCAACCAATCCCCCAGTCCTTTCCAGTCTTCTGTTCACTGTAGCCTAATACTTGTCACCCCTTTTTATTCTCCTTGTCTGCACTAACACAGCTTTTTCCCATCTTGGGTGTTCCATGCATAAGTCTTTACTCTGCACCAGGCCTTTTTCCCTTCCTTGCCCAATCCACAAAGCATTCAAATTTTACTTCAGCATCAGTGAATTTGGAGGCATTAGACATGTAACCTGTGTTATTACTATTATCCTCCCTCAGTCTGACTCACTCATCCAACAGTTCTTCTACCTTCATCCAACTGACCCATTTCTTCCTCCTCTGAAGAATGGGGACCAGGCCCAAGGAGACATCACTAGCCCCATGTCCAGTGACAGTACTCTGGGCCTATCAGTGGACATGGTGAGAGTTCTATAACCCTTTTGTTCACTGAGAGATGGGCTCTCCCAAGCCTTGTTATTTCAGGATCAGTACTGGTCTCATCCTTCCTGGGTTAAAAGCCCCTCAACCTAGTCATTCCCCAGTGTGAGGTTACCAGCAGCATACCCCTAACAGAAATGTGAGCTCAGTGTCAGTGAGTAGGCCAGTCTGCAGGTAAGCAGTTCCTCCCTAATTCCTATACCCTGTGGCAACAGTGTGAACTTTGTTATAGCTACTAGTTCATAGGTTCATAGGTTCATAGGTTCATAGATTGGTACTAGGCTAACTGCCCTTGTAGGCCATTTTCAGCCTAGCCAGTTACCTCATGTGAGAATCAAACCCTGTACCTTATATTTGTAATGTAAACACCTTAACCATTATGCCAACCTCCCACACTAGTGAGGGGAACATACGCTGGAAAATGCAGCACTAACAATGTAGTCTTTATTATGCCATTTTTTGGGATACATCTATACTCCTACAGGTCCTGCCAATGCCACCTCCCACTCCCAAGGATGGACACATCAGCCATCAGCCATCAGTTACTCCCCCCCCCCCCCATCTGCTCTGTCTGGTACTACATGCTGCTATTTTAATAGAGGTCATCTAGAACAAAGTCAGACTACTTCCTTCCATGCCGTAGGGTCAGTCTGCTAACTGCATTATATCTACCATACTTGTTTACTGTCAGCTCCTGTGGGACAGCATTGCCTGAAGGACATCTGTTCTGAGCAGTCGTACTAAGATTATCAAGTAAATAGTTGAGTCGGACACTCATTCTACATTATTTATCTGTTCTTCTCAGCTTGATTGTTGTATTTATTATCTCATAACTGTCTAGTTTCTCATTCTGTAATTAGGTTGTGACTGAAAAGGGGCCCAAATGATACAGTTAACATACCTGCTAAATAAAAGAGAATAAAACATATAAATAAAAACTGAATAGTCCACTTAATTTCAGTCACAGAAAAACAAACCAACAAAACAAACATATGTATAAATATATACAATTTTATTTTCCATTCCATTGTTAGAGGAACACATTCATTAGTAAATCATTTAAATTATATAACAGCATCTCTTTTATTCTAACAGTGCAGAATTCTGCTGCATGAAATACATATTTTCTTTTTAGCAACATCCCAGCCCATCTCCAACCTTTTTCATAATATATTACAATCACTTACTTATATGAGTCATCTCTTTTGTTTCCTTAGAGACAAAAAATAAAACTTGATCTTTCTTTCTTTAATTATATACTTTCTTATGCACCATTCAAATTCCCTTTAAATATCAATCACATTCAGTTAACTATTAATTGTCTTAACCCACGACCTTCTCATTTGCGATCATACAAACAAATTCACCGACCCCAGTGGATATAAGGTGCCAAATAAACGAGTTAATAGCAAAAGAGAATACTGCACCAAAGCACAGCCAATAAAACTTAATAATATACTTAATTGAGTATGTGCTTTCACTAACCCAGTTCACTTCTCTAGACTCTAAAAACTATTATATATCCAAAACAATACTTAGGTAAAAATTCAAAAATTGACCAGTCAATA
Source organism: Protopterus annectens (assembly GCF_019279795.1). NCBI lineage: Eukaryota > Metazoa > Chordata > Ceratodontiformes > Protopteridae > Protopterus > Protopterus annectens. Next base: position 462,422,306 of record NC_056734.1, on the reverse strand, counting down.
AGATACTTCCAATTAACAGTGTAGCACAAACAGTTAAAGAGGCAGTAACAACAACCTACAAAAATCACTCAGATAAAAATTAAAATATCGTAATAAAAACAAAAACTTTCCTAGATAATAAAATCTAATACTGAAATTATATGCAGCGGTCAATAGCTCAGGCATGAGTATGTATACAAAGACCTTTGCAAACAACTATGTCATGTCCTTTAGAAATAGAAATCTTCACATCTGTTAATTCATAAACAATTGAAAAACTCTACATCATATCTGATGTTAAAATGGCAGAATGAATACCTTGAAGCTGGAAAGGAGCAAGTAAAAGACATGAACTTACCCCATCAAAGCATAAGTGGTCATTCTGTTCATTATAATTATAATTAAACCTTACAGCATTCCAATGGAGTTCCCTTTAACTCAAAGGACTCCATACAAAACATAGATTCTAAGATGCACTGTGTAAATATAGTGAGGCATTCCACTGTATAATACTAGTCCATCCCTAAACTGAAGCATGACTTGTGCTGTTGAGATATCTCAAAAATGTCAAACACCAGCTCAAGTCTACTGTCTAAGAGTAAAACTTACATAACATATAAAAAATGACAAAGTAAACTATGATGCTAGATAAAACTAACCCATTCCTAAAGTGGGAATGCTCATACTCAGAATGATCCCACCATTTAACATTCATTTTTCTCCAAATTTTGATCTTGTATGTTACTTCTACCTTACTGATGTATCTTTTGATTTTCAACCTTAAACATTCTGTCAGTCACACATCCTAATTTACAATCATCATTACATTCATACATCATGAATGAGTTAACTATTTTCAATTGCATTCCCCACTAAAATTCAGTCTCTCACTTATCCTACAGCCGTCATACACCCTTACAAACATCCTGCCAGATGACCTCATTACCTTTACATTACACTTTACATTCCAGTCTGTAATGTAACACTGCTTGACCCAATGTTTGTCACTTATCCCTCACTAGTAGCCTAACAGGAGAAGAAAAGACATCATAATGTTATGTTTTCCAACTATTACCTAATAACCAGATTAGTTAACAGCAAATCACCATACATGCTATCAGTACCTTTAATGGCCTGACCTTCCTAACCACTTAGTTATTCCATAGTCTCCTTTATTCACACTTGTACCACTCATCTTCTGCCAGTCACATCTTTTACTTTAGCAAGTCATTTCTAATCTTAAGTTCATTAAGGTGGATAAACAGAGCTAATATACAGGCTGTCATATAAGTGGCAACATCAATACAGTAAATATTAATTACTTATTTTAATATCATGCTTTTCATAAAAGGTATCACAGCATTCAAAATAAGTCTGTTATATGTTTCCTCACCTAAACCCAGTTCATTGACCCACATTGAATTACTATCATTAAGAGGGCAGTCTTCAATTCTTCTTAATAGAGCATGTTTTCATTAATACAAAGTGTTTCCCAACAACTATAGTAAGCTTGAAATGGACTATAGTAATTCACTTTAATGTTAAACTAAGATTTATTTCCTATCCTTTAATAAACCAAACAAGCCACACATTTACTATTTTTGTATCATATTTCAATAACATCTTGATATTATAAACAACTGTTCTTTCACACATATTATTTTGTTTTCTCTATCTTGCTTATTGAGGACTTGGTTAAGTAAAGACATGTCTGCATACGCTACAATCAAAATACCACAAGTTTCAGCAGTACTGACCAGTATATTGTGTTCTCCTTTCACTTCATTTTTATACACACTGATAATTAAATATCCCCAGCTACTACTATTGTATACTTTCAGATAAGAAAGACACACACACACACACACACACACACACACACACACACACACACACACACACACACACACACACACACACACACACACATTCTTTGCTTTGATGGAGCATCAAAACTGTTACCTGTTAGCCTCCTCATGTAGGAAATACTGGCCAACTATACAACCATTGAGTTATGGCTAAGTTCCACCACCTGGAGCCATCTTACCATATTCATGATAAAATAGGAGTGAAATGTAGGAAAAAAACAAAAAGATATATACTGGATGGAAACATTTACTTTTATGGCACATTCAATAAAAACATAGTATGATTAAAAAAATCCACTCTTTTCTGGGGCATTACCAGCATCTCTCGTTCTAAAATTGTCATCTTTATTCAATATTTCATGATTCATAGACTTACAGTTCCCCTCAGACTAGTAGCACCAGTTTACTTCTGCCATTTACCTAACCAGCTAATACCAGGAGTGAAAGATGTAAGCAGATATATTTTCTGACAAACTCATTTTTCTCATACTTATATTCTGCTTCCTTGATTGGATCAATAGCTTTCAGTTTAATTGAAAAGTTTTCCATTTACTCATTTGTTAAATATGTCAATCTCACTGGCAGCTCTTTTATTTTTCTCAGTTGTCTTGTCATAACTGTCAGTGCCTTGTCATGGTTTTCAAACACTAATACTTTTCTATTCTAAAATATTTTAACTGTTTTCCCCTTCAGTTTTGTTACTTTATATTTGCACTCTCTCACTTGAGAATGGTTCCTCAGACTCAATGTATTTCTAAAGACATTGTTTTTCCTGCCATTGTCAATCTTTTGATTGCAGGTCACAGTTTCCACAACAGCTGCTGTCTCTCTCATAACAGGTAAAAAAAGCTCATTCACTACTGACCTGAGCTTTACAATCTGACCTCCTTCTCGAGTAATGGCAAGTGGTACACTGATACAATATACTAGGACTCTTTACTAAAAGCACTCCACTCTACCCGCTTATCTTACAAATTATCCAGCAGGTCATTTTTTCATTTTCTTCCTAAAAACACATAACTTTAAATAATATTTTTGATTTTCATCTTCTCGTCCAGTAAGATGTGACTTAATTTGACCAAGCCTCTTAATTGTCCTACTTCCTTCCCATGGATCTCTACCGTTTATTGCCTAATTGCTTTTCAACACCTCCTTCTGGTCCTAAAAGTGTCTGGCATCCTCAAAAGTGACAGCTTCAAGCCTATTCATATTAACTTCAAACTTTACCCTCAAATTCAATAGCTTCATTTGCACTGTCTCTTGGATAGCAGTCATCTCACTCATATTTAATCTCAGAAGAACGGATTCTTAAAGGTTACCAAAAAGTGTAAATTATGTAGACAGTGTAAACTTTCTGAGTGAATATACAGCACAAACATTATGGTATGGCTATTCTTGAATTCAGAAAGAGTACACTTTGTGGTAACCTTTATAAATCTGGTCTATAATCTTTTTAGTTATTGTGGATAAAAAATTCTAAACATCATTGTAGCTTGAGTTCAACACTCAAACTCTTTCACACTCAATATATTCCATTTCCAATACCCAATTAGTATCTCCATGTGTAATCGTTATGCAACACATTTTTATTTCTTTCTTTCTCTATACCAGGAATCTTGTGGAGTGAACCAGTTTTGTTAATTTCATTTAGCTGTCTGTAGTCAAATTTATTTTAAATGATTGTTCAATTTATTTTAAATAATTGTTCGATGTGTTATTTAATCAGCATTTTCTGTTTCCCACCCAGTCATCCAAGTTCTTTTTAGAGAGAGCTACAGAGGTACTCTGCTTGATGTGGAAAGGGAGTCTATTAAACAGATGGGGAGTCTTTGGGACATGGAAAGGGAGTCTATTCCACAGATGGGGGAGTCTTTGGGATACAAATCTATTCCACCAACAAGTTCTATTAATGTCATAGACCAGGTTAAGGCCTGGCATGTGGATTGTGCGAGTGGAGTTGACTTACAGATATGCAGTAACTCCATCAAGGCTGGGTCTGATATGGCCTTGTATGCCAGACACATGTCAACTCTGAGCAGTCTGTACAAGACTGAGTAGCAGAACAGGGCATCCAGCCTGTCTGTATAGCATAGGTGTTTGAGAACCTGGATATTCCTGGCCAGGTACCTCTGTGGTCTCTCCAGCTGCTGCATGTGCTTGGCAAGGTGCATGCCAAAGGGGGCATTGTACTTGATAATGAGTCTGATAAGGGAGGAGTACAGAGATGTTATGACCTCCTTGTTCGTGGATGAAATACCCTTATTTATGAGGTGAACCATGTAGAAAGCCTTCCGTACAACGGAGGCAACATGGTGGTCAAAAGTCAGGTTGCTATCAACCTCAGTGCCCAAGTCCCACATTACTGATTGCATGCTTAGTATGTTGTTATTAATGTGATAATTAGTGGAGATGCCAATTTCCCCAAAGGGGATAATGATGCATTTCTTGGCATTCAGTTTGAGGCCATGCTTCTGGTACCAGTCATTAGTTTAGGTAAGGCCCTCTTGAAGGATGTTCACATCACTAGGGGAATTTAAGACAGCACCCAGTTTGCAGTCATCTGTAAACTTGACCAGCCACAGACCGCTGGTTTTGGCTTGCATCTCAGAAAAGTATATCCCAAACAGTAGAGGCCCCAAGACCGATCCTTGGGGTACACTGCTCATTACAGGACTACTGCTAGAGGCAACTTCCCCTATTTTGACTGAGTGGGTTCTATCAGTCAGCCAGTTAGCTACCCATCTGGTAACATACGAGTTGATAAGTTTATTTAAGTTTAAGTTGCAAAGTCTCATTCCTGATGTGTTTGTGTGTATAAAGCTGCTTGAACTGAACCCACAACCACGTGTCTGTTTTATTCTGACCAGACGAGCAACACTTGGGAAGGGGATATTAAGGCAGCGAAGGAAGGCTTGTTGTATAGAAAATAGACTCCGAAGGGAAGGCTGGAAGGTGAGGTATTGTGACAGTCGATAGAGCCTAGAGCCTATCACCTTCCACTTCTAGCTAAAGTTCCTAATATCTCTTTTGCAGGGGAACTTAATGTAGAAAAGGTGGTAAGTGCTTTGCTAGGAATATTCAGCAGAGTAGGTTTTCCATAGGAAATACCGACTGACCAAGGTGCCAACTTCATGTCAGACCTGCTGACTTGTCTGTGAAAGTGTTGTGAAGTGAAACACTTAAAGAACACTCCTAACCATCCCCAGACTAATGGCCTTTTAGAGAGGTTAAACTCTACATTGCGGACTATGCTACGGGTATTTGCAGACCTACATGTTAGGGAGGTCTTGGATAGATTAAGAAGGGCAGGATTAACCATTAAACCCAGTAAGTGTCAAGTGGGTGTGACAGAGGTCACTTACTTAGGACACAGAGAGGGAAGTGGTAAAATTAGGCCAGAACCTGTCAAGGTGGAAACTATTCAAGAATCACTAGCTCCTGTTACTAAGAAACAAGTGAGAATATTTTTAGGGGCAGCAGGGTACTATAGGAAATTTGTGTCCAATTATGGTACCATAGCTGTACTTCTTACTGATGTAACTAAGAAGAATAAACTGGACAAGGTAGTGTGGACCACAGATTGCTAACGGGCATTCCAAAAACTAAAACAGATTTTGGGAGGCCGCCCTATGCTAGCCAGCCCAGATTACAATAAAGAATTTATTGTATGGGTAGCTTTAAATTATGATATTGTACAGGATGCTTCAAATTATGATGTGGGGACTGTGCTCAGCAAAGTTTCTTCAGAAGGAGAAAAACATTGCAGTGGGGTTAATAATGCCAATGCAGATGGATTGCGCAGGATAGTAGTGGGTTAATATTCCCAGCCAGACCCGTTTTTCTCAAGAGTCAGTTTTCTAGGGTCACTTGAAAATCATGCTTGAGTCATAAGGGTGGGGAGAGATGTGAATAAATTGAAAACACTATCATCTGCTTTAGCATGTCTGGCAGGAGATTTGCGTATATTCTCTGATTAACTTGTATTGTATGCCAGCATGTCTAATTGTGAAAATGTAAATACATTTTTAAATAGTTGAGTATTTCCCTGTTTAAACAGAATGTTTAAAAATCTGTCAGTGTTTTTATAAATTACTAATTGCACATATTTGTGAGGAACATTCTAAAGTATTGTGGTGAATCAGCTGAACAGTAGGTGATGTCATTAGAATGCTCCTAGTTGCTAGGGGATTATTTGAGCAGCTGACTGACAGGAAAAAAGATTTTTTTTTTTAAACAGCTGGCTGTTATTTTTAAAAATAAAACAGTTGAGACTTTTAAGCTGTGCAGTTAGTCAAGTACTGAGCAGATTGTGAAGAGCAGCTGTTAGTGAAAAGTGGCAGTCAGTGGACACCCATGAAAGAGAACTCACCAAAAACTGTAAGCCTGCCTTTGTCTTGCTGTTATGTGTTAGATCAGGGACAGAATTATCTAGTTAGATTAGGGAAGTTTAATTATTCAGATAGGATTTTTCTAGAATGATGGACTTCTATCCTACAGTTTAACTTTACATTTCTGGTGATTGAATTCTGGTGTTTATTGAAAGCTATTGATTTACATTCTTGTAATCGTTTTATTTATTATTAAATGTTTTTCATGACTTTACATTATGGCTGAAAATCAGTGTGCCCTTTAGAGAATAGAGAGTGCTTATACCTGTTTGATACTCCCCAGGTCACCTCAAAGGCCTGGTTGTTTCTGGTCATAGCTATCATTTATTTTGATATTTAGCTTTCATAACTGGGCACCTCTTTAGAAGGTCATGAAGACACTCTGATTGATGGCAGCATTACCGTATTATTTTGGGAAAGGGACACAGCTGGAAATCTGTGTCAGGCTTTCCTAGAAGTGTTTGGTATGTGAGATTTAAATTAACTTTGAGTGTGAGTTTATCAGGGGTGTTAAACTGGGACACAATTCTCTGAAGTATGTAATAAGGAGTTACATTAGGAGTGGACAGATGTATACAGTCCAGTCCTAGATTATTAAGTGTGTTCCTGTTGTGGTCTTAGGGGAAAATTGTGAAATATTACTCCTGTTTAAGTGACAGTCTCAAAATTTAGTCAGTAGTGAGGATTGAAGCGTGTTAGTTACTGACCCAGGATAGTGGGGGACATCACATTTTATTGTTAGCAGTCCAGTAGAGGTATTGGCTGGACATCACAATCATCATGATCATGAAAGGCCCAGAAATCCTATTGCAACAATATTCTTTCCTGAGCACATAAACCATACTGCCTATATGCCTGACATTTCCATATCTCTAACCTGGATTTTCATCAGAAGTCAGTTACATGGAAAAAGTAACTAAATTCATCACCCATACAAAAGCTATACAACATCAAGGGGACCTAAGATTGGCAAATATGTTAGAGTAATGCATAGTACAACTGTCATTATGTTTAACACACAGGTATTACAACCCCTGGCTGAATGAATTGCACAGATGATCTGAGGAAGTACAGTTGGGTGTGTTTCTTTATATGCATTACTATCTTCTGAAAAGCAGTTATCAAAACTACAAGTAGTTATCTGAATTCACTTTTGTTTAATAATCCCTGGAAAGTATTGCTATAGTTTTACATATGGCTAATTAATGAAGTAACTATTAGTGAACAGTAGTCTCTAAAGTTAAACTAAAAAAGTTGAGACTTACCTTGTTACAGGTTAAGTAAGTGTTCTGTTTAAGGTAAATGTTAACCTCTGTAATGAAAGTATGGCAGCAAGATGAGGCTCAGTGCTTTTCTGGATTTATGATTACCTGTCAAAGGATTATTCTTCGATGGACAAATGCATAAATATGATTTGCCGAAAACATTTTCAGGAAACACAATTTCAAGATTTTTTCCAGGGAAAAAAGCCCCCCTACACCCACTGTGTGGATGAGATTCCCAACTTATATATACCACTTCCAAGGCTGCACAACATTGGAGAAAGTGCAATAACCCCAGTCACTGAAAGTGTCTTACAGAGATTCAGTCATCACACTGCTTTTAGTTGAAGCCAAATCCTCCAGCTAACTCACAATCCTACTTTTCCTCACTGTAATATTGTGCTAATTTGGCTGTCTGAGTGAGAGGATTAGGCAAATGAGGACTCAGTACAGACATGTTTCTGAATCACTCAATTCTTGCATCATGCATACTGGTTAAAATTAACCTTAAGTTCCTCACATTGCTGTGCATATGCCTGAGCAATTGCAGGCAGCATTGCACATGAATGGTTCAGCTCATGCCTCTAAAGAGATATCTGCAATTCCAAACAACACATACTGAGAGTGGAGTCATTGTAGTTCATTGTTCACTACCAGCATATAACAAGAAGTTGGACTGCCATGTTTTACACCTTAAACTGCTATATTCAAACATTTTCACACATTTCTTACATTGAGCTTTTCTGCCACAAGTCACACATGTGGTGAACTGACCCTAAACGCACAGCATATGGTACACATAAAAATGAGTGCCTCTGTGAATTTTCAAACATTTCAGTCTGCAGCTTGTGATAGGCATCAATATGGCATTTGAGAGAGGCACTGCTGCTGAATTCTGAATATAAAAGTGGTGTGTTGAGGAAACGAAAATATTCCTCCACCTACTGCATCAGAAATAAAAAGCTAAGTTCATGGATGAGGGATGTGAAGGACCTCAATATAAAACAGTGGCCTGGAATAGCCTGGCCTGAGATTTGTCACATGCCACATGAATCTCCAGTAATGGGGAACAATGTCATCATGACTAGAATGACCTAAGGAGACATAAACCTGACCTCCTGGGCGAATGGGAAGCTGAGGTGAGGGCCCATTCACCACCTATGTAATGTATGTAATCCCTGGCTTATTAACACATGCAAACAGCCAGTGTTTACTATGCAAATTACTAACCCCCTTCTAATAGCTTTTTCCTAGGTCCATAAAGTGATTGCAAAGAACTGCAGCTGCACAGAAGGAAAATGGAGTGTCCCAGAGAGTGCTTGGGTGTGTATACCTGCTATAGCCAGTAGATGTATATTTGTTAACAATCTGGTGTGTTCTTATAGCTATAGTCAGATAGGTATGGGTTGTTCACAGAGTTTAAAAATCAAGTTTCCAGAGTGGTACTTTATTTTGCCGAACATACGATTTGGCAGGACTAACCATAACTGCAAGCAGTAAAAATAAATAAATAAATAAAAAAGACTGTAGTTCAATCTTAACCCTGTAAACAAGGTCAGTGTTGCAGAATGTCAAATGTTTCTGATCTATCCTATAACATTAAGACATTTCAGGTGCAAAGAATAATTTAATGCAACTGCAACAGGAAAATTAGGAAATATTTGTTGCACCAATAGTTTAGAGTATTTACCATTTTTCCTGAAATTTATCAGAATGCAACTATCCATATACATAGTGTTCTTCATTAAGGGGGACGGGATTTAACCCTTGATTTATACAGTATTGGTATTTAGGTCATATAATCAATATTGGCAAGTAGCACTATGAATGACTAATGCTATATATGTCTGTGGCTGTATTCTTTTGTGGACTTCTAGATCAACACAGTAAGTTGCTGCTGTTATTGTGTTATGTTACCACTTGGTTCAATTAACCCCTCAGCAGACTATTTTGACATTATTGGTGGTTGGCCATTATGTTTCTTATATTTCATAGAAAGTTTTGTCAGAGTTGTGTTATCAATCTCATGGGTACACATTTCACACAACTAATTTATCAATCTGCCTGGAGGAATAACAGAATGTATGTTTAAATGCAGCATTTGGTCAGATTGTGAAGGTAACTTAGCAGCTTGAGCCTTTCACTTATGCCTTGTGTATGCCGATGGCTAAGGGTTCTAATTCTCAGCATTTATTTGTTTATTGTGGTATTGTACATAATTTCCAGGAATGTTTAATTGACATTCTGACTGTGCCCTCAACATTTTGTTTTAAACATTGGCATGAGCTGCATGTTTTCTATTTACAGCTTCACTTGTGTGACAAATACTATTACTATGAGTTTCAATGCATGCTTTACTTAAAGAGCAGATGTAGCTCAACATATAAATGCTTTGCCTTAAAGTTTACATGTTATAGTAGCACTGGGTTCATTTCCCCTCTTTGTTGAGGTTAGGTTTCTTATTCTTTCAACTGTATAACCTGTTCCTCTGTGTGCCAGCAGTAAGTATGTCCCACCACCAATGATAAGCACATCAATACTCTTACCATTGGTGTCCTCAGCTACCACTGTCACCTCCACATCTCCAACAGCACTTTTTTAGGTGGGACAGTCATATCACCCAGCAAAAGCTGGAAGAGATAGGAGGTCAGACTTATAAACAGACAGTTAGATGCTCACCTTAGGTGTCTAGAGACTCTCCTCTGCTGACCCATAGAGTCATATCCCTACCCTACATTGGCTCTACCATTTGAGCAACAGCCAGATGGTAAGGGATTCCAGAGTAGCAACTAAGCTCCTACTATGTCATGCCTGATAGGGACTGCAACTGTGTACCCTGTCTTATTATCTATTCTGGTGCTTCCCTCCATTTTGTGTCTATGCCTGCCCCTGTTTTTGTCCAGTCCTGCCCACTACCATTGCCTTTCCTCTGAGCATCTGAAGTCTCCTTCTCCATTGTCTTCCTCATTGTGCCAGTACCTCCACTGTCAGTCTTGTCTGCCTTCTGTGTTTGTTGCCATGCCTCTGATACTTGCCCTAACCCTCCTACGTTCCTCTTAATTCCCTTATTACCCTTCCCATCTTACTTTCTCTTCATTTATATATGCATACAGATCGATCAATATCAGATGGGTACCTCACAACTCACAAAAAAAGTTTCCCTTTTACGCCTTCTCCATCCTGTTCATTCCCTCATTTTTCACCTTATGTTCTAAACTCTGTATTCTTCACCTTTCTTATCACTTTCCTATATTCCATTTCCAATCTTTATTTTAGCAAAAAAGCAATAGATGAGCACACATGTGTCGTGTTCCTTTTAGGCTTCTATTTCACATTTAATTCTTGACACTATATTACTTTGGGGATCATCCACAGCATCATAAAGATGTGGGCATGACAAATAAGTACTGCTTTTGCAGCCACAGAATAGTGCTAATGCTCAGCCTTCAGTCCGTGCTGCAGCTGTAACTGGGATATTTCATGAGCTGTAGTTCTCACACTGTTTCCCCAACATAATCATTCTTAATAAGCATCAGGCCTCATCATGCCAACAAGATAAACAGTGGAGAGGCTGGTTGTTGCCTCTACCGCCATCTTTCTGAATCCAAGATCTCATGTGAAGTTTCTTTATCTGTGTTACTAGGGAGACAAAAATATACTTTAACACACCAATGCTTTACATTAATTTTCTATTTCATTAAGTCTTTTTGTTGTTTGTTAGAACAAAGTGTCTTCTGTCCAGGTCCATCTGCTTGTCTCTTTCTGTTTTAATGGTTTCAATTAATTTCTTTCTGAAGATTGCTAACCATTTTAGAGTTAAGAAGGGAAATGGCATCTTCTAAAAATCAAAAGTATTCATGCCTTCTGACAGAAAGATTCTTTATTCTTGCTGGAAATTAAATGTGAGACTTAATACCGAATTGTTCAGGGCTTTACCAGCGGTAAACAAGCTTTCTTTTCCACCATTACTTACTGTGAATAGTCATTATCAAATCTAATGACATAACTACCAGATTTCAGAGGAGGATTTGCCCAAGCAATTCTAGTAATAAGTTCTTTATCCAGATGGTAGATGAATTTAATAATTACAGACATGGCATGGGCATGTTGTTTTGCTGGATGATGTGTTAGGCTCTCTCTAAACCATACAACAAGCCCTCTTGAAGGTTAAACAATTATGGAATCCAGTTCATGAGGAAATTAATTATATTTTCTCAAACACACCATATATCCATAACTTCTTTCTTCTCTTCTGGTTTTCCAGATGTTACAACTTATCAAGTCACTACTTATTTTGTTTAGGAAAAATCAGAATGATTTTCTTGTTTATCAAGTCCTCCTTCTGTGTTCTTTAAACATATTTCTATACTGTCTATATCAGCAGTTATTATTGGATCACAGCTATTAGAAGTTCAAACTGTTTATTGACATTCTCTTGTATATAGTCTAACTTCTTGTCCAGAGTGTCTGCTTGCATAATAATTCTTGTATTGATGCCACCATCTTCTAGAAATCCTTCTTTGTAGACATGATCAACTGCCCAAGGGTTTTGGAAACCAATATCTTTAAAGTGGTATGTGAAATATCAACAGTTAGCAATTATTTTTTAATTAATTTTTGATTAATATAATTTCACACTGAGGCAAGATTTCGATTTTCCTTCATTTATAGCACTGAATGGATCAAGTCCAGTAGTAAATTCTTATCAAAAACCTTCTGTTGGTACAAAGCCACTACATTTTGCTACACCCAAGCCATCATCTTGGCTACTCTCATTTATTCTATCTACTTCTAATTACAAGAAAATGTGTAGATACATAGGCCATAAATTCCAGATCTGAGTTTTCAGCTCAAAAGTTCTCTGAACATACACCAGATGGCAAAAGTTTACCTAAATCTAAATATTTGGTCGTTGAACTTAGAAGAGTCCCAAGTTTTAATTTCCTGTTTGATTTAAAATTGAACTGTAGGCTTCCTATTTGCACAGTTACTTGGCTTTGACTGATGTTGCTGTCCATTTATGGAAAATATATAATTGAAAGGCAGTGAAAAGCTTGCAAAAACTAACAACAGGGTTTTGGTATATATGCCTTCTAAATAAGAAAAAAAATGCATTATCTGCTGGCTATTATAATTTTTTACTACACTGCATGTTTTACTGGAAAGACAATTATATTTTGCACATTTCATTTTTTATGTCTTTCAGAAAAATAAAAGCATTAGATTACCTCTGTACAGCTTCCCCACAAGGATGCTAAAGTAATTACTTTTAACAACAGCTGCTTCATAGTTCTTACATAAAAACACAATTGGGTAGAATATTTTTACAATTTCTTAATGCAATAAGTGTTAAGTTTTGAAGAGGGAACCAAATGATTGGTTATATTCCTCTGTAGATTACTTTCCAGGTAGTTCGAAAAGAAATCCACAATATTCGTAATAGTAATCATATGTACTATTAAAGTCATCATTCATCTGTAACAAATACAAAGCTACAGTTATACAGCTATAAGTGATGGATATGCTGGTATGAGCGAGTGTGCATGGGAGACCCAAAGAAAAGAAAAGGGGCGTGCAGGGGAATGATTTAGTTATAAAAGTTTGCCTCTGATGGTATTTTTTTCAGTGATACTGAATTTTACCAATGAAAGATTATTTGAATCACTACAATTTTATGTAAGTACATTCCCATTAAAATAATATTCAGTAAAGAGAAGTACAAGGAACAGAGTTATTTAGCTTTTTCACATTTTTGTGATGTCCTTGCTATGTTACTGCAAGTATTGCTTCTACTGGTGCAGTCCCACATGAGTGTTTAGCATCAGGCTCATAGTCTGTGCTGTACTGAACAGTAATAAAGACTGGTTATACTTGTGTACTTGAAGCTGTTTAGGGTTCTAAATGCTTTGCTACGTTTTCTTAAACATTATGGCAATATCTGACAAATAATATGTTTAATCTTTTTACCTTGCAAGGTGCTATTCAGTAAAGTATGCTTACAATGATCAGAGAAAGATATACATTTTTATTTACATTTTTATGAATTTATGAAGGGCCTACTGCTGGATCTAATGTTTGATGTTATTACATGTCAGACTTATTTTGTGTCAGTGTTGTTATACAAGTTAATTTGCTTGTTCATTATATGATTAATTTTGGACATTTTTCATAACGCAGTTTTGATATGCTTAAAGTTACATTTTTCTAGTTCATTACAAATGGAAATGAACACAAAGGTGTTCATTAGAAAATTTCAGTTTACCTATCTCTTAATTTTCATATAGTTCATTCCAATGAGTTACAGAACTATTATTCTACATTGAAGAATGGGGTGGGGATGACAGCTGTGGTAGATTAATGGTTGTCACTGTTGAAGGGTATGGGTGACTGCAGGAGGAAGTTCATTCCTATTTATTTATGATTTTAACTCTGATCATGAACTGGACATGTGACTCTTTACAACTATTATGCATGACAACATAAGGTAGAGATCATATGAAGCTAAATGTTCCAGAAAGGTATGAATGTTAACCATCTCCAATGAGTTAAAGAGGTCTGTGTATATTGATATGATTACGTTACTAAAGTTCTAATGTGTAGAAAGCTATTTGGGGTAGCTAGTTGAGTTTTGCCTGTTCTGTAATCAGATCTGAAAGCATGATACATATTCAGTATATGATGATTATTAATGAAGTATTGTAGAAACTGAGCGTCTATACATTTCTATAGTGTGTATCAGACGTGAACAGGAGGCAAGAAGGTTCCTAATGTATGCTGCAATACTACTAAGACCTATTTTCCAAACTACAGCTGTCCCTCATTATTTTGTAAAAGCTAAGGAGTACACCTAGCTGCAGCATTAACAATTCGGGGGTTAAACTGTCATTTGAAGTTGAAACAGATTCTTCCTTTCAAGGCAGTTCATTGGCCCTGACTGTAATAACAGTACAAAATCTAGGAAGAGCAGGTGAAAACATAGTCATAATCATTTGAGGCAATTAATTGCCCAGAATTTCTACTATGGAGTCCAAAGTGGAGCAGATGTCAAAATTAATGTGGTTAAGATAAGGAATTTGTGACGACATCGGCAGGATTCTAAAATTATTGTAGTTTTTTTTTTTTAGGTAAAAGAGACATACCTTTCATAGCTTCATGAATGTTATGGAGGTAAACAGGCAACTTAGTCTGATGGTAAATGGTTAACTAGATTTGTTTTTCTGAATTCATGGCTTTAGTTTCTGCAGCAATCCAATGAAAACTGGAAGTTTTAATTCAGTGCCTTTGAATAAATCCATAACATGGAGGGTCTTCAAGAATATATCACTAAAGTAATTTTGGCAGCTTATCAAGTGTCAGTCACTTCAGAGGAGTCTAATTTATAAAGTACAAGACATTGCCAAAACAGTTAAGTTGAATTTATTCATATTTTTGGAATAGGAGAATAAAGTATTTTATGGATGTTGCTGTGGCACTAGAATACAATGACAGGAAAATGATCACTGACAATGTCCACCATGACACCAACATCCTTGTACTCTCATGACCAGAATTATCAGTGGTGGGAGAAGACAAATATTTTTTAGTGGTGGATGACTGTAATTATCCTCTAACAACATTCAGTCAGTATGAAGATCATTTACTACAGCAAGCTCTGATTTCACATAGGAAATAAGCCTCTAATGATCTAAATCTTGACACTCCATGAGGATTTGTCAGTTTTAATCTGATGTAGATGGGATTTCTAGCAGGCACCACAGTGAATATGCATAACAGATATCATTCGATAGAAGATATGACAGAAAAATAAATGTTACTGGAGCTGACCTTTAAGATGAAAGGGAAACAAAGATGCACAAATGAGCATGTCATAAAAAAGTTAGATATATTAAATATTAATCCAAGTACAGACTCTTGCTATTAAAACTGCATTCATTATAACTACCCAGGAATATGAGGCAGGTTCATTTTAGTATAGCCAACACAGCAGAGAGTAAACCCTGAAAGGTGCAGAAATTTAGAAATTATAATAAATAAAGGGAAGAAGGGTCAGATAAAAGATTGATTAACCTGCCTTTCATTAATTGCAGTTATAGGAGGAAATACACAGTGTACTTTTAGAAGAAGCACTGAACATTGTTTATGCAATGGATACAATGTTAGTTGAAAGATCCTTAAGCCTTTGATGCAATTATAGGTGAATTTCAAGTTTTGTCAGTGTTCTTTACTTGTATTGTAGACAATGGAATACAATTATTTACATCTGCTCAAAACAGAGACAAAATACTGACCCCCAAACATTGATGACTAAAAGGGCAAATTCAAAGGTGGGATGCATGCTTGTAATTATTTAAATGGGGGGGTAATATACAGACTTAATATAAGCTGTTTTAATGTATCAGCAGAGAGGAAGTTCTGATAAAGCAAAGCTAGACAGATATGAGAAGAAAAGATCACATTAACTCTCTTAACAAATGCTATCCAGTTCCCATGCTACTAATTAAGTAGAGAATGTTGGGAGTGCTACCACTCATGCTACTAACTAACTAACAAGGGCAAGTTGGGAGTGCTACTTCTCATGCTGCTAACTAGCTAACTAGGGTAAGTTGGGAGTGCTACTTCTCATGCTACTAACTAACTAGGTAAAGTTGAGAGTGCTACTTCTCATGCTGCTAACTAACTAACTAGGGCAGGTTGGGAGTGCTACTTCTCATGCTACTAACTAACTAGGTAAAGTTGAGAGTGCTACTTTTCATGCCGCTAACTAACTCACTAGGGCAAATTGGGAGTGCTACATCTCATGTTACTAACTAACTAGGTAAAGTTGAGAGTGCTACTTCTCATGCCGCTAACTAACTCACTAGGGCAGGTTGGGAGTGCTACATCACATGCTACTAACTAACTAGGTAAAGTTGAGAGTGCTACTTCTCATGCCGCTAACTAACTCACTAGGGCAGGTTGGGAGTGCTACGTCACATGCTACTAACTAACTAGGTAAAGTTGAGAGTGCTACTTCTCATGCCGCTAACTAACTCACTAGGGCAAATTGGGAGTGCTACGTCTCATGCTACTAACTAACTAGGTAAAGTTGAGAGTGCTACTTCTCATGCCGCTAACTAACTCACTAGGGCAAGTTTGGGTGCTACGTCTCATGCTACTAACTAACTAGGTAAAGTTGAGAGTGCTACTTCCCATGCCGCTAACTAACTCACTAGGGCAAGTTTGGGTGCTATTTCTCATGCTCTTATGTTTCCTTCCCATCACTGACTGTGCCTCTACTAATAATACTCAGAAACATCAATGAATGTAGAACTACACCTGCCATTTTATTGTTGGTTCAGGTACAAATCACTTTATTGTCTTACAGTTAAACAGGCAGTCTGGCTCACAATTTTCCAAAGATTCATACTCTTCATTAGCTTAGCACATGCATTTACAAAAATCTCCATTTCTGACCAGTAAAAGACCTTACAACATCTCATCTGCATCAAGCAATCCCCCAGTCCTTTCCAGTCTTCTGTTCACTGTAGCCTAATACTTGTCACCCCTTTTTATTCTCCTTGTCTGCACTAACACAGCTTTTTCCCATCTCGGGTGTTCCATGCATAAGTCTTTACTCTGCACCAGGCCTTTTTCCCTTCCTTGCCCAATCCACAAAGCATTCAAATCTTACTTCAGCATCAGTGAATTTGGAGGCATTAGACATGTAACCTGTGTTATTACTATTATCCTCCCTCAGTCTGACTCACTCATCCAACAGTTCTTCTACCTTCATCCAACTGACCTCTGAAGAATGGGGACCAGGCCCAAGGAGACATCACTAGCCCCATGTCCAGTGACAGTACTCTGGGCCTATCAGTGGACATGGTGAGAGTTCTATAACCCCTTTGTTCACTGAGAGATGGGCTCTCCCAAGCCTTGTTATTTCAGGATCAGTACTGGTCTCATCCTTCCTGGGTTAAAAGCCCCTCAACCTAGTCATTCCCCAGTGTGAGGTTACCAGCAGCATACCCCTAACAGAAATGTGAGCTCAGTGTCAGTGAGTAGGCCAGTCTGCAGGTAAGCAGGTCCTCCCTAATTCCTATACCCTGTGGCAACAGTGTGAACTTTGTTATAGCTGCTAGTGAGGGGAACATATGCTGAAAAATACAGCACTTACAATGTAGTCTTTATTATGCCATTTTTTGGGATACATCTATACTACAGGTCCTGCCAATGCCACCTCCCACTCCCAAGGATGGACACATCAGCCATCAGCCATCAGTTACCCCCCCCCCCACCATCTGCTCTGTCTGGTACTACATGCTGCTATTTTAATAGAGGTCATCTGGAACAAAGTCAGACTACTTCCTTCCATGCCGTAGGGTCAGTCTGCTAACTGCATTATATCTACCATACTTGTTTACTGTCAGCTCCTGTGGGACAGCATTGCCTGAAGGACATCTGCTCTGAGCAGTCGTACTAAGATTATCAAGTAAATAGTTGAGTCGGACACTCATTCTACATTATTTATCTGTTCTTCTCAGCTTGATTGTTGTATTTATTATCTCATAACTGTCTAGTTTCTCATTCTGTAATTAGGTTGTGGCTGAAAAGGGGCCCAAATGATACAGTTAACATACCTGCCAAATAAAAGAGAATAAAACATATAAATAAAAACTGAATAGTCCACTTAGTTTCAGTCACAGAAAAACAAACCAACAAAACAAACATATGTATAAATATATACAATTTTATTTTCCATTCCATTGTTAAAGGAACACATTCATTAGTAAATCATTTAAATTATATAACAGCTTCTCTTTTATTCTAACAGTGCAGAATGAAATACATATTTTCTTTTTAGGAACATCCCAGCCCATCTCCAACCTTTTTCATAATATATTACAATCACTTACTTATATGAGTCATCTCTTTTGTTTCCTTAGAGACAAAAAATAAAACTTGATCTTTCTTTCTTTAATTATATACTTTCTTATGCACCATTCAAATTCCCTTTAAATATCAATCACATTCAGTTAACTATTAATTGTCTTAACCCACGACCTTCTCATTTGCGATCATACAAACAAATTTACCGGCCCCAGTGGATATAAGGTGCCAAATAAACGAGTTAATAGCAAATGAGAACACTGCACCAAAGCACAGCCAATAAAACTTAATATACTTAATTGAGTATGTGCTTTCACTAACCGAGTTCACTTCTCTAGACTCTAAAAACTATTATATATCCAAAACAATACTTAGGTAAAAATTCAAAAATTGACCAGTCAATAAGATACTTCCAATTAACAGTGTAGCACAAACATTTAAAGAGGCAGTAACAACAACCTACAAAAATTACTCAGATAAAAATTAAAATAACATAATAAAAACAAAAACTTCCCTAGATAATAAAATCTAATACTGAAATTATATGCAGCGGTCAATAGCTCAGGCATGAGTATGTATACAAAGACCTTTGCAAACAACTATGTCATGTCCTTTAGAAATAGAAATCTTCACATCTGTTAATTCATACACAATTGTAAAACTCTACATCATATCTGATGTTAAAATGGCAGAATGAATACCTTGAAGCTGGAAAGGAGCAAGTAAAAGACATGAACTTACCCCATCAAAGCATAAGTGGTCATTCTGTTCATTATAATTATAATTAAACCTTACAGCATTCCAATGGAGTTCCCTTTAACTCAAAGGACTCCATACATTCTAAGATGCACTGTGTAAATATAGTGAGGCATTCCACTGTATAATACTAGTCCATCCCTAAACTGAAGCATGACTTGTGCTGTTGAGATATCTCAAAAATGTCAAACACCAGCTCAAGTCTACTGTCTAAGAGTAAAACTTACATACCATATAAAAAATGACAAAACTATGATGCTAGATAAAACTAACCCATTCCAAAAGTGGGAGTGCTCATACTCAGAATGATCCCACCATTTAACATTCATTTTTCTCCAAATTTTGATCTTGTATGTTACATTCCACCTTACTGATGTATCTTTTGATTTTCAACCTTAAACATTCTCTCAGTCACACATCCTAATTTACAATCATCATTACATTCATACATCATGAATGAGTTAACTATTTTCAATTGCATTCCCCACTAAAATTCAGTCTCTCACTTATCCTACAGCCTTCATACACCCTTACAAACATCCTGACAGATAACCTTATTACCTTTACATTACACTTTACATTCCAGTCTGTAATATAACACTGCTTGACCCAATGTTTGTCACTTATCCCTCACTAGTAGCCTAACAGGAGAAGAAAAGACATCATAATGTTATGTTTTCCAACTATTACCTAATAACCAGATTAGTTAACAGCAAATCACCATACATGCTATCAGTAGCTTTAATGGCCTGACCTTCCTAACCCCTTAGTTATTCCATAGTCTCCTTTATTCACACTTGTACCACTCATCTTCTGCCAGTCACATCTTTTACTTTAGCAAGTCATTTCTAATCTTAAGTTCATTAAGGTGGATAAACAGAGCTAATATACAGGCTGTCATATCAGTGGCAACATCAATACAGTAAATATTAATTACTTATTTTAATATCATGCTTTTCATAAAAGGTAGCACAGCATTCAAAATAAGTCTGTTATATGTTTCCTCACCTAAACCCAGTTCATTGACCCACATTGAATTACTATCATTAAGAGGGCAGTCTTCAATTCTTCTTAATAGAGCATGTTTTCATTAATACAAAGTGTTTCCCAACAACTATAGTAAGCTTGAAATGGACTATAGTAATTCACTTTAATGTTAAACTAAGATTTATTTCCTATCCTTTAATAAACCAAACAAGCCACACATTTACTATTTTTGTATCATATTTCAATAACATCTTGATATTATAAACAACTGTTCTTTCACACATATTATTTTGTTTTCTCTATCTTGCTTATTGAGGACTTGGTTAACTAAAGACATGTCTGCATACGCTACAATCAAAATACCACAAGTTTCAGCAGTACTGACCAGTATATTGTGTTCTCCTTTCACTTCATTTTTATACACACTGATAATTAAATATCCCCAGCTACTACTATTGTATACTTTCAGATAAGAAAGACACACACACACACACACACACACACACACACACACACACACACACATACACACACACACACACACACACACACACACACATTCTTTGCTTTGATGGAGCATCAAAACTGTAACCTGTTAGCCTCCTCATGTAGGAAATACTGGCCAAACTGTAACCTATTAGCCTCCTCATGTAGGAAATACTGGCCAACTATACAACCATTGAGTTATGGCTAAGTTCCACCACCTGGAGCCATCTTACCATATTCATGATAAAATAGGAGTGAAATGTAGAAAAAAAAGCAAAAAGATATATACTGGATGGAAACATTTACTTTTATGGCACATTCAATAAAAACATAGTATGATTAAAAAAATCCACTCTTTTCTGGGGCATTACCAGCATCTCTCATTCTAAAATTGTCATCTTTATTCAATATTTCATGATTCATAGACTTACAGTTCCCTCAGACTAGTAGCACCAGTTTACTTCTGCCATTTACCTAACCAGCTAATACCAGGAGTGTAAGATGTAAGCAGATATATTTTCTGACAAACTCATTTTTCTCATACTTATATTCTGCTTCCTTGATTGGTTCAATAGCTTTCAGTTTAATTGAAAAGTTTTCCATTTACTCATTTGTTAAATATGTCAATCTCACTGGCAGCTCTTTTATTTTTCTCAGTTGTCTTGTCATAACTGTCAGTGCCTTGTCATGGTTTTCAAACACTAATACTTTTCTATTCTAAAATATCTTAACTGTTTTCCCCTTCAGTTTTGTTACTTTATATTTGCACTCTCTCACTTGAGAATGGTTCCTTAGACTCAATGCATTTCTAAAGACATTGTTTTTCCTGCCATTGTCAATCTTTTGATTGCAGGTCACAGTTTCCACAACAGCTGCTGTCTCTCTCATAACAGGTAAAAAAAGCTCATTCACTACTGACCTGAGCTTTACAATCTGACCTCCTTCTCAGGTAATGGCAAGTGGTACACTGATACAATATACTAGGACTCTTTACTAAAAGCACTCCACTCTACCCGCTTATCTTACAAATTATCCAGCAGGTCATTTTTTCAATTTCTTCCTAAAACACATAGCTTTAAATAATATTTTTGCTTTTCATCTTCTCGTCCAGTAAGATGTGGCTTAATTTGACCAAGCCTCTTAATTGTCCTACTTCCTTCCCATGGATCTCTACCATTTATTGCCTAATTGCTTTTCAACACCTCCTTCTGATCCTAAAAGTATCTGGCATCCTCAAAAGTGACAGCTTCAAGCCTATTCATATTAACTTCAAACTTTACCCTCAGATTCAATAGCTTCATTTGCACTGTTTCTTGGATAGCAGTCATCTCACTCATTTAATCTCAGAAGGACGGATTCTTAAAGGTTACCAAAAAGTGTAAATTATGTAGACAGTGTAAACTTTCTGAGTGAATATACAGCACAAACATTATGGTATGGCTATTCTTGAATTCAGAAAGAGTACACTTTGTGGTAACCTTTATAAATCTGGTCTATAATCTTTTTAGTTATTGTGGATAAAAAATTCTAAACATCATTGTAGCTTGAGTTCAACACTCAAACTCTTTCACAGTCAATATATTCCACTTCCAATACCCAATTAGTATCTCCATGTGTAATCGTTATGCAACACATTTTTATTTCTTTCTTTCTCTATACCAGGAATCTTGTGGAGTGAACCAGTTTTGTTAATTTCATTTAGCTGTCTGTAGTCAAATTTATTTTAAATGATTGTTCAATTTATTTTAAATAATTGTTCGATGTGTTATTTAATCAGCATCAGATTAAGGTATTAAATGCAAAAATCAGATATCTATATTTCATTTCTAATAAGAAGTATTTTTAACTCATTAACCATATTACACTGTCTTCTATTCTTTCACTTTACACTGAGGATAACAGCTATACAATTAACACATGTTTTTTCTTTTACTGAAAAAAGATTGCAACCACATCACGTTATTTCCTAATATTTCTCTTTCAGAATTATTTCCAAACTTAAAAGTATAGCTCTAGAGATAGCTCGGAGATCTCCGTTGCTTATTTTAAAGCTGTCTCACTATGTTAAACCCATTTAACATAGCGAGACTGGTTTAAAAAAAAAGCAACGGAGAAAGCAAGATCTCCGTTGCTTTTTACTGTTTTGCTATGTTAAATGGGTTTAACATAGCGAGACAGCTTTAAAATAAGCAACGGACATCTCCGTTGCTTATTTTAAAGCTGTCTCGCTATGTTAAACCCATTTAACATAGCGAAACAGTAAAAAAGCAACAGAGATCTTGCTTTCTCCATTGCTTTTGGCCACAGCTCTGATGTACTGTGTAGGCATGTGCAGTACATCAGAACTGCCGCGGATGCCAGACAGCTGCGGAAGGGCAGCAAAGAGGCATTATACAATGCCATTATTTAAGAAAAGTAATTGTTTCTTTTCTTAAATAATGTCATAGTATAATAGCAATAACCCACTTCTGGGTGTGGGTAATGCGGGATTTAACCACGGTTGTCCTGGTGGGTTATTGCTATATTCAACAATAAATTGAAAATATATTATTATTTTTGTCCCTGTTTCCTTCCCCTGCTCTACTTAATCATTGATTTCCAAACTGTATTTCAAATGTATTTTATGTGCAGGTTACACCTAACTCTCTTGAGGACAAGTCATAAAGATGTGTCCTGTTGTTGTTATTAACTAAAGTTAACATGTTAGCTGATGTGCCTTTAACTCTATTAGAAAATGGCTTTGTAACCATCACGTCGGACACTTCTATGGGCTAGGCTTGTAAAGGCTCCAGGGCCATTAGCCTAGTACACACCTATGAACCTGTGAAAATTCTGCAATATGATCCTTGCACCAAACTGCATAAAAACAAGTGCTAGTTTAGATATTTTTCAGAACAGCCTGGACACTTACTATGGGAAGAAGTGTTTTGGTATATTGGCAGGCTAGATGGGCATTAATGCCAGTGCTTGAAATATTTGTATGTATGTATGCATGTATCAGAGCAATATATAACATTCATTTATTTAAGCGCCAACATAATTCCTCTCTGATTCCTGACTTTGCACTTGCTGTTCTCCTGACTAAACATTCAGCTCCTTCTCTGATAATCCCTATGTACAGCCTGTCTCCCCTTTTCCTTGTTTTTATTTCTGTTACTCTCACTCTTAATCTTGCTTTTATTCATTATTTCTCCCACTTCCCATATATGCCCCATCTACTACCTATAACAAATGCTTTTTCTTACTCTCCCCTCTCTTCTTTTCCTCTTCCTTATCTACTGTTTGAACTTTCCACTCTGACATTTGCTTTATGAGTGAGTAATAAACTCTAGCACTTATAATACATTTAGCGCTACATGACATTGTACTTATCTTGTTTTAATGATGGTATATGAGCATTATTAGACATGTCATATGTGCAATAATATTTGTATTAATCTCTGTATTTACAGTATAGTGTAATATGATGTCAATTTTTCCTGTGTATATGTATTTTCTCTTCCTTTATTTGTGGGGCTTTTCACCTTGGACCTCCAGTGAAAAATAGTTAAAATTATCCAGTCAGATTTCCTGCTAAACAAATGTCAATAAATAAATACAGACAAACTGAGGGGGAATATGTGCTTTCCTGTATCCAATGGAGTACATTTGTATCCTGAAAGTCCTTAATGATTAATCTATTTCAATATCTCTGTCTATCTATCAACATCTCTCGCTATAAGAGCACTAGATATATCATATATAACTAGTACTCAATAGTCTTAGACAATATTTTGCCATGTAAGTATAACCATGTATAACCATGCAGATTCAATGCTTCTCTCTTAACTAATGGTTGGCTGCTCCTATTACCTTTTGAGTCACATTTCTTGGCATGTTATTGAAATTTCCTCACAGTTTGTTTAATTGCAGGTAGCAATAATTTGTACATCACTCAGTTCTCTCACATGGGTTAGACTAAATTCTCTGAAATAAACACAGACGAAGGATGGAGGGATTCTCAGTATCCTTCTGACAGTTTTATATGTCAGTGGAAAATAATTTCCTGATTTTTATTTTGCCCAAAGTTCTGTTCCAAAGATATGTGATGGCTAGTCTTTGATATGAATACTCAAATCAAGGGAGACTCTGATGATGCCCTTCCACATTCATGTCTACGTTCATAATGCAGGTACTATGATTTCCTGTTTATGTTTTTGTATATATTTCTTATGCAATCTCTGATGTCTGACTTTAGAAAAAGTTATTCCAGGATATCAAAAGAAATAAACCATTTCCACAAGCTGTCCACATATTTTAACTGTCTTTTTTCTTAATAATTTTACCGTGTGATATCAATTAAGTTTTTTCTGATTTTTATTACCAGAGGTTTTTACTTAGTGATGGAGTCTGTTTATTGAATGTACCAAGATTGGTTGCCAGTATTAAATTATTTTGGCAAATCACAAAACTGGGTAAGACTTGCTTCTTATTAGTGATATATCTTTCTCTGCCTTATTAATGATGCTGAAAACTTGTTTGTATGTACAATGAAAAGATAGGGGGCAAGTAAACATTCCTTTCTTATCTTATCCCCTCCTTTATTTCAAATTCCTGTGTTACTTGTCTTACAGAAGAAATTACCACCCCATCCCAAAATGAGGCCTACAATGCTCCAGTAATTACAAATAATGCCTTTGACCTCCTGACTTTCCATTTTCCTACATGGTCAGTCTTGGTTTTCTCTTGATAACTTAATCAAATGCCACCTCAAAGTCTAAAACCATTTTATGTATGTGTGTGTGTGTGTGTGTGTGCGTGCGTGCGTGCGTGCGTGTGTGTGTGTGTGTGTGTGTGTGTGTGTGTGTGTGTGTGTGAGTGTCCTAAGGACAATTTGTTTTTTACAATATGTCAAATATAATATAGCTTCTAAAGATGATTTCTTCAGTTTTGTGGATCACCTTCATCTGTTATTTTTTAATCATCTAATACTAAATTAGAGAAGATTTTTAAAGAGCTGTCAAGTAGTGCAGTGGGAACATACCTTTTGGGAACTTTTGCATCTCTGTTTTTGTAAATGAGCACAATAACTCATAGTTTCCAAGACTTATGGAAATGAACATTGTGTATGTATTGCTTCAATGCATATAACATTATTTGTGCACATTCCCTTGTCATGTTTGATGTATATCTCCTTTTGAGTTCCATCAGGACCTGGTGTTTTGTTTAATTTCAACTGCATAATTAGGTCTCTTAACACTTTCAATAGTTTTTAAAATTTCCAAGCCGTGTCATTTTCGGGCTAGGCTTATAATTGCCCCAGGGCAGATAGCCTAGTATGAACCTATGAACCTATTTATCATATGATTCCTTATCCCTGCTTTTATTTTTTCTCAATGCTCCCATTCCAAGATTCAGCACCAAACATTTTTTAACCACAGATTTCTATCAAAAAACCTCTATATTTAAAGTTCTCCATGTATAATGTGCCACCAAAGTCAACACATATGACAAGATATATCTTTCACTTCTACCACTTCTAACATTCCGTCCTGTCTTTTTTCTTCATATTATCTTTGTTTCATTTAAACAAAAACACCATACCTATTCATGCTGTGTAGGTACTTTTCTTTCAGCAAAGTTGTAATACTTTTATTGCTTGACTTCTTTGGTTATTCACGCTGCTTATTAAAACAGGTTTCCCTTACTTTATCCTTTGCAGTTCTTATCCCACCACATCACTGTATAATTTGTCTGGGTGTTCAAAGAAATCCATTTTTATCCTACCATAAGCCTTTTGGTCCTTGAGCTCCTCGATCTATTTTGCAGGTATTGTTCTGTAGATTTACTGCACATTTTGAAGTCCTTCAAATTTAATTTAATCCTTTTATCACATTACTAATTTCCCCCTAATAATTATTTCAGCTGTAATTTGATCTTTAAAATCATGGATGCACTAATGGTAAGTGATCAGTTAGTGTCATAACCTGGGTATTTAATGGTAATCATTGTGCAAATTTAAGAGAGATTATGACATAATCAATTACTATTGCAATTAGTAGCCACTCAGTTATAACCTAGCAATACTTTAGCTAATGTCTGTCTTTGTTGTTTGTCTTTTTGGCTTTTCCTGGTTAGGGGTCACCACAGTGGAACTCCAGTCTGCTAATGATTGGCAGTTGATTTTTTTTTTATGGTGCCGAGTTGCCAGCCCGACGCACAACCTTTAGTGAAGGCACGCCCATTCATGCATGTCTTTCGGAGGCCACTTTACCACGAGGAGGACATGCAAACTCCACACAGAAGGCACTCCAGCTGAGAATCGAACAAGAGAACCTCTTGCTGTGAGGAAACAATGCTACAGCTGTACCACTGCAGCTTCTCCAATACTTTGCTAATGTCTATACATAAATAATGTTTGGACATGATATCTAACAATAAAAAATCCATTTTATGTGTTATTTTATCTGTTTGATAGTTTCTCTATCCAGAGTTATTAAATAATAATCAATGCTCATTAATCAACACAGAGTTATTAAATAAACACGTTCCAGCACATAGTCAGTTTATAACACCTTTTATAAGCCTTCACAATTTGTTCATTCAGTTCATCCTATTCAGTTCTGATTTCACTGGTTATATTCATTCTAGCCTGCATAAAAATAAAATACAGTGACAGTGGTGCAACAGGCTGCACATTTGTCTTTAATGCAAAAGGCCATGGGTTGCATTCCCACACCAGGTAGATTGATTGCTCAGACTTCATTGCAGTATGGCAGGACATGATGCATTCCTGAGTGTGCCATCATTCAGGACCTATCTGAGTTGGTAGTACCAAAGGTAGATGTAAAAGATCCCATGGCACCTATCAGAAGGAGTAGAGGAATTTCTCTGATGCCCTGTGTGATGATTGGGGAGAGATGGGTGAAGGCTGGCAGCCTAGTCAAATAGAATTTGATATATAATTCTATCAACTGTATACATAAATGTAAAATACAGGCTTGTGTTCTTAAATGAAAGAAAAACACTGTAAAATGTGAACTTCAAGATTGTTACAACATTGCCCCCTTGCTGTAAAGAAAAACTAAGTCAAGCCTTTCAAATTTGTCTTTTGAAATTGAAATGATTTTATGACATTCTTTGATCTTTAAAGTTGGTTCCGGTCAGGCTGGCTGAAGACATTCTGTCTATTGTGTTAACTAAGGACAAATTGCTAGAGTGTATATGTGAAATGCCTTTTATTATTGTATTCTCCTGTGCAGGTGTTAGCTTGCTAAATAATGTAAATGGAGTTTCTATTAGCCTGGGAACTCAGAGCAGGTGTCAAGATGATGCAATATGAATACTGGGAAAACCTAAGTGTCAAACATTATGTAAACTGGGGAGGACCCGGAGACATGTTTGTTAGCGATGTTTTATAAACTGTGTCGCAGAAAGAGACCAAAGAGCATTTTGATCTTGATATCCAATTTACCAGCACTCTGCTTATGTCACATGTAAGTTTCTAGCACTGTGATTTCTTGTAGGAATAGTTAAAGCTAGTAAAGATTAATTAGGTATTTTTCTTTGAAATCAGACCTGTCCTACTGTATTATTTTTAAGTTTCTGTGTGATCTCTGAACTCTTAGATATCTCTGTGGTGTAGTAGTTTTGTCTTGTGTTTTAATTATTTATTATTAAATATTTTTAAAACCTTCTACCTGTGGTTGCTTTGTGTAGAGATAAGCTCTAGAATACATTGCATATTTATAGAGGTTATTGTAATAGGCAACTCTAAAGTAAGCCTTGACTGCTAGTCATACTACAATTGGATAATAATATTGCACAGTAATAATTGGAAACCCTTTTAAGGGCCTTTTAGTAGCTGAAATTACTACCATATAGTCTGGGTAAAGGGGCACAGCTGGAAAATCTGTACCAGCCTTTCCCAGGAGAGTCTGTGAAGTTGTATAAATACTTATCTTAAAATGTGTGTGTGTGTTGTGTCAGCTACTTGTAGGGACACCAAGCACTGGTTGGACAGAGAGGGTACTGGAGGTTCTAGCTTGCCCAGTTAGGCTGAGACCTGGACCCGATAGCTGTGCCAGTGGGGAGTCTTATTGGGGACCTGATGAGCAAGGGAGAAACCAGCCCCAGACTGACTGTGATCTCTGTGTGCACTTAAGTGAAATTGTACTTTACTGTGAGTATTAATTATCCTTTCCTCTTCTAGGAGATGACCTCTCTGGTGTTAGTAGTGAGGACTGAGGCTCCTTGATTGCTGGGCCAGGGCACGGTCATCACAAGTGTTTGGCAGTGGTGGGATCTACTTCACATACTAATTGTCTTGTAGTGGTGTGGGTAGAGCGAATTCCTGTAGCTTATGTACAGTGATCTCTAAAAGTGTTTGTACTCTAAAACAGCCATACAGTGTATACCAAGAGTTCAGATCACAATTGTTTTATTTCTTTTGTTAGCTTAGTGTTAATCAGGGTGAGCAGGCAGCATGTCAGCAGAAGAGTATGGAAAGCTGACAAGGAGCCAGCTGGCCGAGATGTGCCAGGCTAGGGGACTGGTGCATGGAAACCTGACTAAAGCAGACCTGATTGCAGCCTTGGTTACAGCTGCATCAGAAAACAGCAGCCTGGAGGACAATCAGACTTACAGTGAAGACACAATATCCTCGGAGAATGGACAGCTCAACCTTTCTGCAGTGGACTTAAATCTAGCCAGAGCTAAAGAAACTTGAGTTGGAGGCCAGGAGTATGGAACTAGAAGCAGCCGAGAAAATGAGGAATCTACAAGCTGAGGAAAATGAATGGCAGAGAAGGCATGAGAGGGAAATGCTGACTCTTCACCAGAGTCATGGAGGTAATGGGGAAGGCAGTAACTGGACCCCAGAAGCACAAAAGGTCAGTAAATTTCTTCCACAGTTTAAAGAGGGGGATAATTTTGATAACTTTATTCATATGTTTGAGCGGGTATGTAAACAGTATGAAGTTGACCAAGGGCTCTGGGTATGGTTCCTGACCCCCTTACTCCATGGTAAAGCTGTAACTTCTTTAGCAAAAATGCATGACACTGACTGTTTTGATTATACTGCTGTAAAAATACATTTATTAGAATTTTATTTGGGCAAAACTGACCGCAGGTTGCGGGATAGACTATACGAGCATATTTATGCTATTAGGAAAAATAAGAAAGAAAATGCTTTGGCGAAACATATTGACACTAACCCAGGTCACAGTTTTCATTTCCAAGTCATAGACCAAGTACCCCCTGATATCAGGAGTGGTCCATCTTCCTTATTGTTAGAGGTCAGGGGAATTAGAGTGGCAACTTAGCCTTGATTCTTTTAATGTTCCTGGACTGAATGAAAATTGTAATATATCTTGTATTTTGAAATTGAAAAGTCTCTTGAGGTAATTTATATAATTTTTACAGTGTGAGTATAGGCTTACGTTTTGCTTTTTGCAGTTTTTTGCAGTTTCTCACACTAATGGATGTTGATTTGGTATTTTTTCATCATGCCCACATTTTAACTTTTTGGACATATATATATATATATATATATATATATATATATATATATATATATATATATATGTATATATATGCAAAAAAATTTTTGTGATACACGCAAGATAGTCAACTATTTAACTATTTTTATGCTGGAGTATCTTTGTTTTTCATATCTTAATTTAATTTAGATTACTTTTAATATAACATTTTTTCTAATGTGTGGTTATAAAGATGATACCAATCATCATTATTATGTATTTTTACGCATTTTTTATTTTGATTTGGGGTCTTGTTTTTACATAATTGACCTGTGGTTTATGTTTATGACATAATAATTGAAGCAACCACGCCTACTTTAGTTTAAATTTGGCGCGCTACTATGTCTCTGTTTATTCCTCTGAAGAAGTTACCGTTTGTAACAGTAACAAAAACGTATTGTGTTATATAGAATAAACTTACGTTCAGGATTTTATATTGTGGCTGCTGTGGGTTTTTGAGCTACCTTATTTTCACATTTATTAAAATGTTTTAAGCTAACACCTGAAATGTATAGGAAAAAGTTTTGTGAGCATAGACGCAAGGCAGATGAAAATGTATGTGAATATGTTGCTGAACTCAGCACTTATTTTCATAGCTGGGTGAGTGGATATCAGGTCACCACTATTAAAGGGCTGGCAGACCTTTTGGTAAGGGAACAAGCCCTTAGCACTTTGCCTGAGGACATGAGGATCTGGTTAGCTGATAGACAATGTGCTACTTCAGAGGAGTTGGGGAAGAAGGGAGACCTATACCTAGCAAGCAGGGCAGCCCTGCTCAGGAAAAGGACCCCCAGTACTGCTCATGGGACTAAAGGAACCCATGGTTGGCAGCAGAGACTGCCCCAACAAAATCTGCCAGTAGCAGGGGCAGCCACTAGTCTGGGTACATGTCCAGGAGCTAGGGTTAAATGTTTTGAATTCAACCAGTGGGGCCATGTGGCATACAGGTGTCCACAGAGGCAAGGTGGGGATCCAAAGGCGAGGGAGCCAGTAAGCGGTAAAGACAAAATGCCAACAGTGGGTTGTCTTGAGGCAACAGGGGGTAAGGAACTATCATCCTGCAGATGTCCTGAGAGGGAAGGATTTGGATGAGGCAGTACCATGTACTTATGCAGTTAAATTCAGAAAAGCTAGGAGACAAGCATGTGGGTCTGGTAGCTTGGGGGAGACCCAGACAGACTGCATACTTGCAGCCAGGACTGCTGTGGTGGTTACTTCAGGGAGTGAGCTATGCTGTAGCAGTGAGACTGAATGTGAGCCACAGCTGCTTGTGGGTACTGATGTTCCCTTGGACAGGGTAACTGCAAAGGTAGAGGTGAGTAGTATTACCCAGGCTGACAGAGAGGCACCGCTGTCAGAGGATGCCAGACTTTCAGTGGAAGGGGAGCTGGGAAGGGTTACCAGGAGAGACTTGAGACAGGCTCAGCTCTCAGACCCTACATTGCAAGGCCAGAGACAGGTAGCTAGGGAGGCACCTGATTCTCAAGGGAAAGGGGGGATCTGTATACTGGGACAAAGGGTTACTATACAGAGAGTGGATCCCTGAGGGAGGGCTAGAAGGTGAGAGAGTACAACAGTTAGTAGTGCCTAGAGCTTACCGTCTGGCGCTTCTAGCCATAGCCCCTGATATTCCCTTTGCAAGTCATATGGGTATAAAACATACAAAGAGGCGTATTATGCAAAACTTCTATTGGCCTGGAATTTTCTGAGATGTAACAGGGTACTGCAGGACCTGTGAGCAGTGCCAAAAGGTAGGCAAGGCAGGAAACAAGGTGAGAGCTCCTTTGATGCCTTTGCCTGTGATTGAGGAGCCATTTCAGAGGGTAGCTATGGATATTGTGGGTCCACTGAGTAGCCCAAGTTCCACAGGGAAAATGTATATCCTAGTGATTGTAGATTACGCTACACGATACCCTGAGGCAGTGGCTTTGTCCTCCATTGAGGCCAAGAAGGTGGCAAACGCTTTGTTAGAGATTTTCAGCAGGGTAGGTTTCTCAAAGGAAATACTGTCTGACAGAGGTGCCAATTTTATGTCAGAGCTGCTGGCTTGTCTGTGGAAGACCTGTGGGGTTCACCCACAGGTGAACATGAAGACCACCCCTACCATCCCCAGACGAAAGGTCTTGTTGAGAGGTTAAACTCTACAATTAAGACCATGCTACGGGCATTTTCAGATCAGTTTAAGAGGGAGTGGGACAACTATTTGCACCATCTGTTGTTTGCTTACAGATAGGTTCTCAAGGAATACACAGGTTTTTTCACCCTTTGAGTTGCTGTATGGGCATAGGGTGAGGGGACCTCTAGATTTAAGGAAGGTGAGTGTGAGTCTCAAAAGGAGTCTGTTGTGGCATACATCCTAAACCTCAGGACAAGGCTCAGGGAACTCATGGGCTTGGTCCAGGAGAACCTGGCAGAAGCCCAACAACAGAAAAAGGTGTGGTATGACAGGAATGCTAGAGCTAGAGAGTATGCTGTAGGGCAGCAGGTGATGGTTCTCATTCCTGTTAGACACAACAAGTTGCAAGCAGCTTGGGAGGGACTATACAAGGTGGCAAGAAAGGTAAGTGATGTTAACTACATGGTGGAAGTGCTAGGTAGATGGCAGGGGCACAAATTGTACCATGTTAACATGATGAAACCTTACCATGATAGGGAGGCCCTTGTGCTCATCATTTGCAGTGGATTGCAGGAGGAGTCTGAGGGAGATCTGGGGACTGATCTCCTCAGCGAGGCTCGGGCTGACACCTCGATGGAAGGGGTAGCAATGTCCCAGCCACTATCTCCTACCCAAATTCGAGAAATCCGAACAGTGTTGCAGGAGTTTGGGGGCATGTTCTCCGGGAAACCAGGGAGCACCCACCTGGTGCAGCACTGGGTGGATACAGTACCCCAAAGGCCTATCAGTCAGGCCCCTTATAGGGTGCCTGAAAGAGTCAAACAGACTCTGAGGGAGGAGGTACAGGAGATGTTGGAACTAGGGGTGATTCAAGAGTCCAACAGTCCCTGGGCCTCACCAGTGGTGCTGGTGCCAAAGATGGATGGCAGCACCAGGTTCTGTGTGGACTACAGGAAATTAAATAGTCACACAGAGTCTGATGCTTACCCCATGCCTAGGAAAGATGAGGCCCTAGAGCAGCTGGGTGGGGCTAAGTATCTTATAACCATTGATCTTACCAAGGGTTACTGGCAGGTACCCTTGACTCCCAGTGCTAGAAAGAAGTCAGCCTTTGCGACTCCTTTTGGCTTGTATGAGTTCACAAAAATACCCTTTGCGATGAAGAATGCCCCAGCAACTTTCCAGAGGCTGGTAGATCATATCTTAGCAGGAGCAGGAGGGTTTGCCCTTGCTTACATGGATGATATTCCTATCTACAGCCATTCTTGGAAAGAGCACCTTCAGCATGTCAGGGATGTGCTGGGCAGACTACAGAGGGTTGGGTTGACCATTAAGCTGAGCATATGTCAGGTGGGTATGGCAGAGGTCTCCTACCTTGGACATAGAGTGAGGAGTGGTAAGATAAAGCCAGAATCTGCCAAAGTGGAAGCTATTCAGGCATGGTCTACACCTGTTACCAAAAAGCAGGTGAGGGCATTCTTAGGGACAGCAGGGTACTACAGAAAGTGTGTTCCCAATTATAGTACCATAGCTGCTCCCCTTACAGACCTGACAAGGAAGAACAGGCCAGATAAGGTAGTGTGGACCCCAGCATGTGAGTAGGCATTTCAAAAGCTTAAGGAAGTTGTGGGTGGACCCCCTGTGTTAGCCAGTCCAGACTACAGCAAATACTTTGTTGTGCAGGTGGATGCTTCAAACCATGGGGTGGCGGCTGTACTTAGCCAGATTTCCTCAGAGGGAGAAGAGCACCCAGTGGTTTATCTCAGTCATAGGCTCCAACCCAGGGAGGAATGCTATGCAGTGGTAGAAAAGGAATGTCTAGCCATAGTGTGGGCACTACAAAAACTTCAGCCTTATCTGTATGGTAGAAAATCCACTGTGATGACAGATCACAACCCTCTAACATGGTTAAACAGAGCCAGTCAGCAAAATGCCAAGTTGCTAAGATGGAGTCTGGGGTTGCAAGCATATGATATGTCAGCGCAGCACCGCAGTGGCAGTAGCAATGCCAACGCAGATGGGCTCTCAAGAAAGGGAATGGGGTGAGGTACACCCAGATAGACCTGACACTCTCAAGTGATGTTTCTCAAGGGGCACTTGAAAAACTTGCTTGAGTTACCTGGGGATTCAGACATGTAACAATTGGGGAGAGATGGGCGAAGGCTGCCAGCCTTATCAAATAGAATTTGATATATAATTCTATCAACTGTATAAATAAATGTAAAATACAGGCTTGTGTTTTTAAATGAAAGAAAAACACTGTAAAATGTGAACTTCAAAATTGTTACAAATTGCCCCCTTGCTGTAAAGAAAAACTAAGTCAAGCCTTTCAAATTTGTCTTTTGAAATTGAAATGATTTTATGACATTCTTTGATCTTTAAAGCTGGTTCTGGTCAGGCTGGCTGAAGACATTCTGTCTATTGTGTTAACTAAGGACTAATTGCTAGAGTTAATATGTGAAATGCCTTTTATTATTGTATTCTCCTGTGCAGGTGTTAGCTTGCTAAATAATGTAAATGGAGTTTCTATTAGCCTGGGAACTCAGACCAGGTGCCAAGATGATGCAATATGAATACTGGGAAAACCTAATCGTCAAAAATTATGTAATCTGGGGAGGACCTAGAGACATGTTTGTTAGTGATGTTTTATAAACTGTGTCTCAGAAAGAGACCAAAGAGCATTTTGATCTTGATATCCAACTTACCAGCACTCTGCTTATGTCACATGTAAGTTTCTAGCACTGTGATTTCTTGTAGGAATAGTTAAAGCTAGTAAAGATTAATTAGGTATTTTTCTTTGAAATCAGATCTGTCCTACTGTATTATTTTAAGTTTCTGTGTGATTTCTAAACTCTTAGATATCTCTGTGGTGTAGTAGTTTTGTCTTGTGTTTTAATTATTTATTATTAAATATTTTTAAAACCCTCTACCTGTGGTTGCTTTGTGTAGAGATAAGCTCTAGAATACATTGATATTTATAGAGGTTATTGTAAAAGGCCACTCTAAAGTAAGCCTTGACTGTTAGTCATGCTACCATTGGATAATAATATTGCACAGTAATAATTGGACACCCTTTTAAGGGCCTTTTAGTAGCCGATATTATTAACTGGGTGGTGGCAGTAATTACTACTGTATAGACTGTGTAAAGGGGCATAGCTGGAGAATCTGTACCAGCCTTTCCCAGGAGAGTCTATGAAGTTGTATAAATACTTATCTCAAAGTGTGTGTGTGTTGTGTCAGCTACTTGGCAGGGACACAAAGCAATTTTTGGACAGAGAGGGTACTGGAGGTTCTAGCTTGCCCAGTTAGGCTGAGACCTGGACCCTATAGCTGTGCCAGTGGAGAGTCTTATTGGGGACCTGGTGAGCAAGGGAGCAGCCAGCCCCAGACTGACTGTGATCTCTGGGTGGACTTAAGGGAAATTATACTTTACTGTGAGTATTTGTTATCCTTTTCTCTTCTATGAGACGACCTCCCTGGTGTTAGTAGTGAGGATTGATGCTAGTTGATTGCTGGGCCAGGGCACGGTCATCACACCCTGACCAAAGTTTTCCTAGGAGTATAAATGCCACCTCATTTTTCCCATGGAAAGAGGCCACTAGGCTAGTGGGACTAACCTGGTCAGCATAGGATAAATAAATAATCACTAACCAAAACAGACATTACTTTAATCTCTTTTTTCTTTTAGTTAACAACTCTCATTTTCAACACTAGTCTTAACCATATCACAGACTACCCAGTGAATACCTATATTATTTAGGGCCAGAGATGCTTTTTGATAATAAGTAAATAGTGTTGGACGGCATTGTATCCCTACTTGACCATTACCAAATGCTCTCTCTATTAATCTAATAGACTGTATTTCTAGTTTTTATTTTGAAACAATTTCCAAGTATAAATTACTTTTTTATCACTCTCACATACTCTATTTTAGACAAGTTGAAAATGGAATACATTTTCATTGCCTGTCCTCTGTTTTTCCTAGCTTATGTCCATTCATTTTTATTCTCTTTTCTTTTACTATAGAACCCTCTTTTCTTTCAGATTCAATCAATTTATGTAGTCTACCAGCATCAGTTATTATGTTAGTTAAATCTTTAACAATTTTAGTTGCATTTTGTCAGTTTCCAATTAATATTATATTCTTCACATCCATAACTGAGACCAGTTCTTTCTGCATGTTCTCTTTCTGAGAAAAAGATTACTCGCTTTCTTGCAGATGGCTGTCCTTTTCAGTCCCTTTAAATTACATACCACACTTGTATCTTATCTTCTAAATACCATGCCACTTTTACATATTTCCTTTTCTTCTCCTTAAACTATTGCTATACAAATCTCAAGGAAATTCACTTATTTTTCTTCTTCTTTCACTTACTATAACTGTCCACAGAATATTAATTTTCTTCCTTAATATATTTCCTTTACTGCATCCTTCTCCTTTACTGTCTTCTATTTTCTTTTTTGTCGTTTATCCTCATCTGCTTTTTCTTCTAACTCAATGTCTGCTTCTTATTTCTTTGTCACTTCCTCTGTGATATTCCTATGTTTCTTTCTTTCTCTGCCAGCTCTGGTCTTTCCTTCTGTATATTTTTTTCAATCATCATTCCCCTTATTACCTTTTTCAGCCACTTATTGTACCTCGATTTCAATAAGAAGACCACAGTCCTTAATTTTGTCATCACCAAACCTCCTTACAGTTATTTTTTTATTACAATATTATATTAATCAATGTTATAGCTGCTGCTATTTATTTTGTCATTATTTATTCCCAATATTTATTCTCATTGGCAAGAAACCTTAACTTTAATACCTTCAGTCATATGTTGACAGACCATCATCTGCTTCATTATCAGAAATGTAACCTTGGCACGGTCCCTGATCCCCCTTTTCATTGTTTGATATTGGATTATCTAAAATCACAGCTGTCTATATTTTAGACTTTCTTGCCTTTCATATTTGATCACCTAAACATTTCCCTGATTATTATTTGCCTCTATTCCTTCATTATGTTTTTGTTTTCAACTTTTTGATAAATCCTAATAATTCTGCCTTATCTTGAGGTGTTTAAAATCTGGGACCTTAAATTTTATAAATGTTCACATTGCCTCTGTGCTATTTCAATTAGATATAACAGTCTCTCTTACCAGGTAGATATTCTAGATATTTCTAGTTCCATTTTATTGTTACTACATAAAATCTCTTTCATCTGAACTTGAGCTTGAGATCATTGTGTATCTAAATCTTTATAAAAATGTTGAATATCTAGTATGTGCTAAATGAAATGCATAAGCAGAATTTAAATCAAATAATTTTGTATTAGTCTAAGTTCATTTGCTTAATAGATTAGCTGTGTCATCTCCAAGTACAGTACATCTGATTTTCTTAGATGAACTTTCACACAAAATGTAAGCAGTAAATAATACTTTAAAACAAAACAAATGTCCAAGTAATAGACTCTTCTAGCTTCACACTTTACATGTGCAATTCCAAAGGATTTTTTTTAAATCAAATGTACTTTCTATTCTTAAAAAAATAATTTTTGCATCTGATACACCATTTCTGATTCTAAAACTTGTAAAACTGTAGTGATGTCCAAGGTTCAACAGATAGGAGCAGGCCAAGACAATTAATCTTCCAGTACCAGCAAAAACTGATTACACAGATCACATACAGATGGAATGTACTTAAAACCACAGCGGTATGGAGCTTACCATAATAACATATGGTAGGACAGATTAATAGATCTACAGTTGAGATATATCCCAGTAACCCCAGAAGTCAGCTGTATTTGTAGCAAAGTATATGAATACAGCTTATTCTTCTAATGGTTTGTGTATCATTTGACATGAGCTCAAAGGTATTTCTTTAATTCATTCCATATAGCTTGACAATTCTTCTGCACCACTGACTTGATGTCCAGTTCTCAATGGGTCAAACAGCCTCTGCTACTCTAATTACAATGGTAGTAGCAGCTTGAGCCTTTCAATCCTGAGTGCTGTCTGGCGTGAATGAGTGGTCACACTAAGAACTGCCACAGACTGATCTAGGGCTTCATATTGCATGCCTGGTCTTATCTTGTCTGTAAAAGATTTATTTTCAGATTTCAAACAGTTGCGGCATTTGTGTGCATTCTGTTTTTCCTGG
The DNA here is from genome assembly GCF_019279795.1 of Protopterus annectens. Taxonomy (NCBI): domain Eukaryota; kingdom Metazoa; phylum Chordata; order Ceratodontiformes; family Protopteridae; genus Protopterus; species Protopterus annectens. The sequence goes on along the minus strand of NC_056734.1, from coordinate 462,383,933 downwards.
CATATTTTCTCATCTATTATAATATTCAATAAAAGTCTTTCCCTGTCTTATTATTCTAGCTAAATCTTTTCTTAATTTCTCTGTACAGTATTACTACAGTGATTTGATTAGACAGTCCACGGTTTCATCTATTCTCAGTATAACAGCTATTAATATATCAGTGCATGTTTTAATTCTGCATGATTTCATAATAAAGCATATTATACTGCAGCATTTGTCTGGTTTGGTTCATATTCTTACTGTGACTTATCTTTTCCTTCCATACTCTTAATGAAGTATATTTCTAGTCTCACTGTTCTACAGCAACAAAACTAATTTTGGAAACCTCGAGCAGTAAGCATTCAGTAGAGATTTCAAACAATCCCCAAAACTGCTAGGAGCCACAGGATGCCACAGGAATACCTCATCTACAACTGCAGAAATAAAACATCCAATCAGCAAGTGTAAACTTTTTAAGTAAGTAGAATATGACAGGAGTTCAGCTTAAAATTAAATAAAATGGGGCAAGAACAACTAATACAAACCAATCATGTTTACTTTGAACAGAGCATTCAGACAGAGCATACAACCTTAAGCAGCACTTTTGAAGACCCCAAATATTCAGAAAACCTTTGGCTGTAGATAAACCTTTAATTATATACCAGGAGAATAGAAAAATCTGTGTGTGTGTGTGTGTGTGTGTGTGTGTGTGTGTGTGTGTGTGTGTGTGTGTGTGTGTGTGTGTATGTAGGAATGCTACACTACAGTACAGGGGCTGTTTGCTCTGTGTCAGTCTCACTATTCATATGTGAGTAACAGTAGATATTTACATCTTGTTACGTATCATAGTCTTGTTCTAACACTACTCACAATATTGCATCTCCATGTCGGACCAAATCTGTGGAACTGCAGCCCATACCAGGATACCCAGCAGTCCTTGTATGAGTTTTTTTTATATAAATGTGTGTTTGTGTGTGTTTGTGTGTGTGTGTGTGTGTGTGTGTGTGTGTGTGTGTGTGTGTGTGTGTGTGTGTGTGTGTGTGTTTCTTCCTTGAGTGACCTACACATTCTGTGTTAATCTGAGGTATTATTATTTCCAGTTTATATAATGGATTGGAATCACAATGGCTTCCAAACAGTCTATGGACATAACATACTAGGCTGGAATGTTCTACACAATACCAACCACAACATGTAACCTTTACCCCTACTACCCATGCTGTGCTGTAGGTCTGCATATTCAGACAGATATGCAAGCTGCAACTGAAATCCTGACTGACTTGGCTGTTTAAAAAATGTTTTTTCTTCTCTCCTCTTACCACTGACCATAGACCACTGTGTTGAAGTTTTAAAGGCACATAAAATGGTATAAAATATTTAAATAAACGAGGAGTAAGAGGAGTTGAATGTAAACAAATGTAGATTTACCAAGCATGACCTTTGACTAAGAATGTTATATCTTAGAACCTGATATAATTCACTCTGAAAATGTTTAGTATTATCTTGTTTGAAACACATTTAAAGTAGAAATAAGTCACAAGTTTTAAACCGTAAATGTTGTACGTTTAAATTGTATTAACATGACTGTATAAATTTTTTGTTTGAAGAGCTTAGGACATTATCAGTAGTGCTTTTGTAGGGAACTAGTCTGTTTAGCTTTGTCCGCAATGTAAATAGTAATGCAGGTGGGGTAAAATATATTACATATGGACATAGCCACAACCTGAAATCACCTTGATAAGCAAACTGCTTACTGAACCATCACTCTGCCCCCTGTTTTATTCCTGGTCCAAGGGTATAGTGATTAGGCACAGAGTAGGGATGGGAATAGTAAGATGCCTTCCAAATTTATCACACAACATACACATACAAAGACCACAAATCAAAACCATCACACAAGGCACACATTACAAACATACCCAGCACATAAATGTGGGATTTGACTTGTGAAACGTCAAAGGGCTCCAAAATAAGCAGAAAAGGAAACTATTCTTACACCTTACACTGCAAGCTAAAGCCAACATTTTATTAATACAAGAAACACACCTCACTACTGAACAATGGACAGAAATTAACAAGAGAAAATGGATACGTCAAATCATAGAATCGGTGGGTAAAACAAACAGTGCAGGTGTAGCTATAATAATTAAGAACCAATTCCAGGAAAAATACTAGAAACTAAAGCAGACAAGGAGGGAAGATGGTGTTATGTTACATTTACGAACCCTACACTTCCAAAACCCTTAATGGTATTTAATGTATATGCACCCTGCAACAACCAACATCACTTCTTTACATCACTATACCCCATCTTAAACCAATTTAAGGATCATTATCTGGTAATTGGGGGTGAGTGGGACACATATCAAAACCCAGACAAGGACAAATCCAATCTGACTAAAACATATAATAAACAAGCTGCCTTAGCCTTAAATGAATTCAAACAAGACTTCAAGTTATATGACCCTTTTAAATATGGAGATAGTAATGCCAAAACTGGAAAATTTACTTTTTACTCAATGCCACAAAATATGGTCGAGGATAGATTTCTTTCTAATCTCAGACATATTTATTAACATAGACCCAACAATAATTACTCATACCACATACTTCTCAGATCATTCTAAAATTACACAACATTAATTGGGACAAAAATATATATATATTGCGAATAGGGGCTACAATTGGTCACTAAACCCTAACTTACTTACCAAAATGGAAGTAATAAAAGAAATAGATTCAATACTAAAAGCATCCCTTACAAACATTGCTAACTCCCAAATACCAATGGACATAGAATGGGCTGCAACCAAAACACAAATTAGGGGAATATTCATTAAAAGATCAGCATACTGTAAAAAAACACAACTAAAAGAGGAACAAGATTTGAAAAGGAAGATAGAACTTCTTGAAAACTGTCTATTAGTTAACCCTAAGAGTCAAACAGAGACAGATCTTCTGAAACTACAAAGAGATCTCTACTTATTACAAACCACTTTTTATGAAACCAGAATGTTAGCCAACTATGCAGAAGAAGCCCAATTGCTATCTTGAGCATCAAAACTGCCTCCAAAATAACAGAAGTAAACTATAGGGAAAAACACTACACAAAAAATGAGGACATTGTTAACATTTTTGGGCAAATATACTTTCAGATTTATAGAGAACAAACACTACAAGCTTCGAAGGAAGATAGAACCCTCTTTCTTCAAAAACTGAGATTTCCAAAACTAGACCTAAACCAACAAAAAAAAAAAAAACTAAGTGAACCTATATCAACTAGTGAAATAATCACAACAATCAAACATTTGAAAGCACACAAGGCTCCAGGTCCGGATGGACTCACCTCAGAATTCTATAAAACCTTTACCCCCTCGATAGCCAAAATTCTGTTTTATATATCGAGCTACATAATAAATAATAGAATAAATATAGGTTCATAGGTTTCATAGGTTCGTACTAGGCTATCTGCCCTAGGGCATTTATAAGCCTAGCCAGAGTGTATGTGGCTTACACCACCCCTTAGGATGAGAATACTACGCCCTTTTAGGGTTTAGTTTACTATGCCTCTGTCTAGTAGTGACAAAGAGATGACCCCCGGGGTAAACCTACGATCTCCCATCCACTCATCGAGATTTCTCTTGAATAGAGTCAGTGAGGGGCTCTGCCTAACATGGACTGGGATTCTGTTCCAGAGTGCAGGGAGCCTCTGGGTTATGAATCTGTCTCTCCAGCACGTTTTATTTATTTCTGTGTTGAGGTTTAAGTCACTTGTTCTCATGGCTCTGATGGATTTGGATTTTCTGAGGTGGAGCATGTCCATTAATTCAGGATTGGACATGGCCTTGTACGTCAGGCACAGATCACCTCTGAGTAGGCGGTATGCGACTGAATAGAGCTGGAGTTTTTTCAGTCGGGCAGCATATGACATATGTTTAAGACCCTTTATCCTCTTGGTGAGGAACTTTTGGGGTCTTTCCAACTGCTGCAGGTGTCGGGTGAGATACATCCCAAATGGGGCATTGTACTCAATCATTGGCCTGATAAGAGAAGAGTACAGGGGCACAATGACCTCTCTTGATCTAGATGTGAAACCCTTCATGATAAGGTGGGCAATATAGAAGGTCTTCCTAACCACTTTGGCTATGTGAGTGTCAAATGAGAGGTTACTGTCAACCTGGGTCCCTAGGTCCCTGATTACCTCTTCCGTGCTTAATGGATTACCGCCTATGTGGTAATTTGTCGGTACCTTGTTTTTCCCAAAGGGTATGACTATGCATTTTTGGCGTTTAGCTTAAGGCCATGGCTCTGGCACCAATTATCCATTTCTATGAGGCCTCTCTGAAGGATGTTTGTGTCCGCTGGAGTATCAATTATGGTGCCCAGTTTGCAGTCATCTGCGAACTTTGTCAGCCACAATCCTCCTATGTTTGCCTGTACCTCGGAAAAATAAATGCCGAACAAGAGGGGTCCCAGGACTGAGCCCTGTGGGACACCGCCAGACTGGCTTAGAGTCTGACATAGCTCCAGCAACTCTGACCCTGTGGGTTCTGTCCTTGAGCCAGTTTGCAACCCATCTTGTGACATATGGGTTTATATTTAAGCTGGTGAGTTTGTCTATGATGCCCGAGTGGGGTATTGTGTCAAAGGCTTTTGCAAGGTCAAGGTAGGCTGTGTGAACTGCCTTACCCTCATCAATGGCCTTAGTGACTGTTTCAAAAAAGTCGACCAAGTTCAGAAGGCAGGATCTGTCCTTGACAAAGCCAAATTGGGTAGGATCCAATGTCTGTAGGTCCCCAACGTCTTTGTTTATGAGTTCCATAATGATCCTCTCCATAGCTTTGCAGACCAGGCTCGTCAGGCTTATGGGGCGGTAATTTCCAGGGTCCGTAGAAGCACCGCCTTTGTGAAGTGGGACCACTGTTGCCGTACGCCACTCTTTGGGTACGTATCCTGTGGTAAGGCTAAGATTAAACAGCAGCCTTATGTGTGGGTTTAGTTCCTCTTGGAGTTCATGTAGCACACAGCCCGGGACACCATCCGGTCCCATTGATGCTGTGTTTTTAGCTTTAGAGAGGGCGGCTCTCACCTGGGCATCTGAGATGTTAGGGAGGCTACACTCTGCTGGGATAGTTATTTCTCCTTTTAGGGTGGAGGGGGAGGAGAAATTTGCACTGAACCTGTCTGCCAGAATGTTGGCAATGTCAGTGGGTTCAGTGTATTTTGTGTCATTTTGGACTAACTCTGAGCATATCTGGGAGTTTCCACCCAGGTTTCTAACATAGCTAAAGAAGGCCTTGTGATTGTCTTTTGTGTCATTTGCGATTTTTCTCTCAAAGTTGGCCTTGGATGATTTTATGAGTGATCGTAGTTTTTTGCTAGTACTGATCAGAGATGCCTTACCTTTTAGGGATTTTGCTCTGTCATGTAGTAGCTTCCTCCTTCTGTTGTAAAGTTTGTTTATGGCTGGGGTCCACCAGACCGGTCGCCTGCCTTTGGGGTAATGGGTCTTGGTTTTATTTGGGATTGCATGATCCATGCATTCTTGAAGGTGCCCATAGAAGGCATTTGCAAAGGATTCAGCAGTGTGGATTGTGGTTTCCACTGGCCCAGGGGCCTTGAAAGATACCACTTCAGTCTTAAGAAGTGTGAAGTTTGCTTTTGAGAAGTTCTTCACTGTGGTCTTTTGTCCAGGGGGTGGGGGCGGGATGTGGATTTCCAGTGAGATTAATTTATGGTCTGATCTTACCAAAGAGGGATGTACTTCTGGTGTGGAGCATTTTGTCCCCATGTTTGTGATGGTCAGGTCTAGTATATTGTGTCCTCTTGTGGGAATGGTGACTAGTTGTTCCATTGCATTTGAGTTTATGAATTCTAAGAACCTTTGGGCTAGAGTGTTGGGGCTTGAGTAATGTTCCCAGTCTATGTTTGGGTAGTTGAAGTTTCCCAAAATGATGGTATTTGGAGAGACATTCATACTCTCCAGTGTCTTCAGGAAGGCTGTGTGGGGTTCCTGAGTTTGAGAGGGTGGTCTGTAGCATGCTACAAACTGTAAGGCAGTTTTGCCTATGGTTAGTTGCACCTGGATAGTCTCCGATGCTTCGTGCGTTGCCACTAACCTGGAGGTGTGGGTATCTTTGATGAAAATGGATACTCCATCCTTTTGTGGTTCTGTCCAAGTTTTGGGGCCGGAAAGCATGATATGAGGTAAAACCTGATAGTGCTGGGGTGCTCTCAGGAGCCTTGAACCAGGTTTCAGTCACTGCACAGACATCGATGTTCTCCATACTGAGGAGGGCTTTGAGGGCGTGCATCTTGAGGTTTAGACTTCTGGCATTGAGCAGCATTACCCTTAGTTTTTTCCACTTCTGTTTTCTAGGGAGGTAGGTTTGTCATTTGAGCCTTGCCTAAAAAGGCACTATGGGGTGGCAAGAGCTTTGGCCAATATCCGGAAGCCCAGGGGTGACAGGTGCAAACCATCCCTCATGGCAGCGTGGCTTGTCAAGCATGTCATCCCAAGCAGACAGACACTGGATCCCCTTAGAATGACACCAGTAACTAAGCCAATTGTTAAAACTGATCATTTTGTCTTTGTACTGTGGCATCATTCTTGGTGAGGGTAAGATGCTGCCCAGGGTCAGGGTCATACCGGCCTGGGCTACATAATCAGAGAGCTCCTCTATGTCTCTTTTCATGTAGTCCAGGGAGGTATGTCTCAGGTCGTTCACACCTGCATGTACAATGACTGAGTCATATTTGTACTTGCTGTGGAGTGACCTGAGTGCTTGTGTTATGTGGCGGATTCTAGCTCCCGACAGGCAGCTTACTGTGACCCTCTCCTTGTTCAGTCTGGTGAGCGGGACGTCAGTGTGCCTGACTATGGAGTCACCTATTACAAGTGTGTCTGGCATGTTGTTTGGCCTTAAGGGCTGTGACTGTTTAGCACACTGACTTTGTGAACTATGTGTTGCATTTGCTATGTCTTGAGGTGGTGGTTGCTTGGGTGTCTGCTTTGGAGGCCTCTGTTGTTTTGGTAGATTTTTAATCAGCGCCTCCGAGTATGTTTTTGTGTGTTTATGTGTTAGGTTTGCAGTTGTGATAGTTCTATGTGAGACTGTAAACTCAGCAAAAGCTGTTATTGATATAACTCAGTCAGTTACTTATCCCTGTTTAATATTCAAAGTGTCTGAATTTGCTATTCTATGTATTAGACAATGTATATACCTGATTATATTAGAATGTACTGTACACTTTCAAACTAATACCTGATTATATTAGAATGTACTGTAGTCTTTCAAACTATCTTTATACTACTTGGAGCTTTTCTCCCCGGGCCTCCACTGAAAATGGGCACTTGCCCAGCTGGACCTTCCCGGTAAACAAATGTAAAATAAAAATAAAATAAAATAAATAAAAAATATGAACCGGATTTCAAATATCAGTTCTGTGTCATGCCACACTGTAGTCTGTAAATCATGCATATAAGATACTCATGGCTATTAAACAGTATCTAGGTGCTTAAGAATCCCTCTCACAGTGTATAAACCACAAGCACATATTTTATATATTTTGCTGGTTCTTGTTTTTGGAAGTGGACTTCAACAGTATGCTGTTTTGCAGGCATATCTGAAACTGGCCAATGTGAGAATGTTAAACTTTAAAAGAAAACAGTCTGGATAGCTTGTTAAAGTTTAACAACAGTGAGTTCTGGTACATAGAAATATGACTGATACTTACCTGATGGGTGTGCAGTCAGCTTGACCCCTGACATCAATATCATAATATTGTGCATTCATTCCAAAGCCAGAAAGATGGTTAATTGTATATTATACAATCATCATCTTCTTTCGGCTGTTCCCATTAGGGGTCGCCACAGCAGGTAATCTGTTTCACTTTCTTCCTCTCCTCTACACCTTGCTCTGTCACACCAACCACTTGCATGTCCTCTCTCACCACATCCATAAACCTTATCTTAGGCCTTCCTCTTTTCCTGTTACCTGGTAGCTTCATCCTTAGCATCTTTTTCCCAACATACTCAGCATCCCTCCTCAGCACATGTCCAAACCAATGTAATCTTGCCTCTCTGGCTTTGTGTCCAAACCTTCCAACCTGGGCTGACCCTCTAATATACTTATTCCTAATCCTGTCAACCCTCGTCACACCCAGTGCAAATCTTAACATCTTTAACTCTGCCACATCCAGCTCTAACTCCTCCCTTTTTGTCAGTGCCACTGTCTCCAACCCATATAACATAGCTGATCCCACTACCCTCTTGTAGACCTTCCCTTTCACTCTTACTGGTACTCGTCTGTCACAAATCACTCCTGACACTCTTCTCCACCCACTCCATCCTGCCTGTACTCTCTTCTTCACCTCTCTTCCACACTCACCATTACTCTAAACTATTGATCCCAAGTATTTAAACTCATCCACCTTCATCACCTCTACTCCTTGTATCCTCACCATTCCTCTATCCTCCCTCTCATTCACACTTATATATTCTGTCTTAGTCCTGCTGACCTTCATTCCTCTTCTCTCTAGAGCATATCTCCATCTCTCCAGGGTCTCCTTCACCTGTTCCCTACTCTCACTACAGATCACAATGTAATCTGCAAACATCATAGTCCACGGGGACTCCTGTCTGATCTCGTCTGACAACCTGTCCATCACCATTGCAAATAAGAAAGGGCTCAGAGCTGATCCTTGATGTAATTCCACCTCCACCTTAAACGCATCCGTCACTCCCACCGCAGACCTCACAGCTGTCACACTACCCTCGTACATATCCTGTACCACTCTTCCATACTTCTCTGACACTCCCGACATCCTCATACAATACCACAACTCCTCTCTAGGCACCCTGTCATATGCTTTCTCTAAGTCCACAAAGACACAATGCAACTCCTTCTGACCTTCTCTGTACTTCTCCATCAACACTCTCAGAGCAAACATCACATCTGTAGTGCTCTTTTCTGGCATGAAACCATACTGCTGATCACTAATCATCACATCCCTTCTTAACCTTGCTTCCACTACTCTTTCCCACAACTTCACGCTGTGACTGATCAATTTAATCCCCCTGTAGTTACTACAGCTCTGCACATCACCCTTATTCTTAAAAATCGGTACCAAAACACTTTTCTCCATTCCTCAGGCATCCTCTCACTTTCCAAGATTTCATTAAACAATCTGGTTAAAAACTCCACTGCCATTTCACCTAATCACCTCCATGCTTCCACAGGTATGTCATCTGGACCAACAGCCTTTCCATTCTTCATCCTCTTCATAGCCTTTCCATTCTTCATCCTCTTCATAGCTATCCTTACTTCCTCCTTGCTGATCCATTGTATTTCATGATTCACTATCCCCACATCATCCAACCTTCTCTCCCTCGCATTCTCTTCATTCATCAGTCCCTCAAAGTACTCTTTCTGTCTGCTCAACACTCTCTCCTCACTTGTAAGTAAGTTTCCCTCATTATCCTTTATCACCTTTACCTGCTGCATATCTTTCCTAGCTTGGTCCCTCTGTCTAGCCAATCGGTACAGGTCCTTTTCTCCCTCCTTAGTGTCCAACCTTTCATACAGCTCTTCATATGCCTTATCCTTAGCCTTCGCCAACTTTCTCTTTGCCATGCACCTCATCTCCTTATACTCCTGTCTACTTTCTTCATCTCTCTGACAATCCCACTTCTTCTTTGCCAAACTCTTTCTCTGTATACTCTCCTGTACTTCCTCATTCCACCACCATGTCTCCTTGTCATCCTTCCTCTGTCCAGATGTCATACCAAGCACCTTTCTAGCCATCTCCCTTACTAGCTCTGCTGTAGTTACCCAGCTATTTGGTAACTCTTCACTGCCACCCAGTGCCTGTCTTAACTCTTCCCTGAACTCCACCTCATAATTACCCTTTTTCAATTTTGACTCCCCATTAATATTCCAAAACATGTACGCTGACTGGCCAGCATGCCCATTGTAAATCCCACAATATACCAATGGAAAAAGGTCCAGTCTCCCGGGCTTTTTTCCGTTAGTATAAAGTGCTCAAAACATTTTTTAACGAATAAAACAAAAAAAAAAAAAAAAAAAAACAGAGCAACAGAGACTTTCTTTTCTCCGTTGCTTCCGTTTCAAAGCATTGATGTACTGAGTATGCGTGGCATGCAAGTCCTATATGCATGCTCAGTACATCAAAACAAAGAAGCAGTGTACCACAACCAGCGGGAGAACATAATGCGCTGTTATACAAAAATATTATTTAAGAAAAGTATTTTTTTTCTTAAATAATGTCATTGTATAGTAGCAATAACTGACTCCGTGGTTGTGGTATATTGAAATTTACCAACGGTTGGCTTTATTTAATCACTCGGGCTTTGCCCTTGTGATTAATCCACACCAACTGTGGATAAATCTTCAATATACCACACCACGTTGTCGGTTATTGCTTAATTTACCCATGGTTGGTGTGGTTTAATCACGAGGGCAAAGCCCGATTGATTAAATAAAGCCAACCGTGGGTAAATTTCAGTATACCACAACCACAGAGTTGGTTATTGCTACTATACAATGACATTATTTAAGAAAAAAAATACTTACTTTTCTTAAATAATGTCTTCGTATAACGGCACATTACTGTTCTTCCACTGGTTATGGTTTACTGCTTCCTTGTTTTGATGTACTGAGCATGCGTATGGGACTTGTGTCCCACGCATACCCAGTACATCAATGCTTTGAAACGTAAGCAATGGAGTGAAGAAAGTCTCCGTTGCTCCGTTTTTTTTTTGTTTGTTTGTTTTTTTTTTTTTTTGTTTTGTTTGTTAAAAAAATGTTTTGAGCTTTATACCAATGGAAAAAAGTCCGGGCGACCGGATCTTTTTCCGTTAGTATATTGTGGGATTTACAACGGGCACGCTGGCCAATCAGCATGCACGTTTTGGAATATTAATGGGGGAGGTCATTGTATAATCTTCAATATACCACACCACGTCATCAGTTATTGCTTAATTAGTTTACATTCAATAAAAAATACAGCAACAGATTGCATTTATTGTATTGTGTATTCCAAACAAAGCCAAAAATCTGATTACATTCATGCTCATTAGAAGACGGTGCACTGGACTGGAACTGCAAAACAAGTGAGTGTCCTGTATCTGAGGAGTGCAGGAGTTTCTTGTTTATATGAAAGTGAAACTTTTTTAAGTAAGATAGGGAAATAATTTGTGTACTGCATATAAAACTACACTGATTGACATGCATCATTATTAACTGTGGAAGAGAAGCAGCTATAATTGAAAGAAATGCCAAGAGGTTCTAAAAGAAAAAAAACAATGTTTTTCAGCTCACTGAGTTTTAACGAAGACAGTTGTACAGAAACTATGGCTCATTAATTCCTGACCTGCCTTACCTGAAATGAACTTATAGTTAAGCATGTCAGCTTCTCCTGACAAGTCTGGAAGAGAAAGTATAGAGCAGGTAGACTCTTGCTACGATTACATAAAACTACATCTGTATAATTTTGTGAAATAACATAATGACACTAATCATAAAACAGCTAAACAGCTGATTATTTTTCTTGTAATTATTTATTATTGGTATTTGCATTGTTATGTGTGTAGAGGGTGATTCACTAATACAGCAATTGGTAATATACACTAAGTGTAATTATCAAGTATGCAATAAAATAATGTTGCACTTTCTTGAATTTTTTTTCACATTTTTGCAGAATAAATTGTTCTGATGTTTTCTTTCTATTCATCAGAAGAACATTCCTAGCAGACTTCTTACCTTACAGCACTGTGATGTTTGCAAACTCGATAGGCCGCCTTCACCAAGATATGGAAGAAAGTTATCAAATGAGTAGTTCTCTGGAATGCTAGTTCATAAGATGTGCATAGCATCAGCTTCTATATGGTTGTCATATTTAGGCTATTCCCCCTTTTTGATGTGGCTTGCGAGTTACTATTTTTCTTTATTTCACTGTATTGTCTTTCCTTGATGGTAGCTGCGCCTGGCTGTTACCTGACATATTAAGTAGTCTTTCACATATGCATGTTCTGTCACATCCGTGCAGTTGCTGTAACAAATTTTCATTGTGGTACAGATTTTACTCTTCATCTTTCCCTTCAGTCAGGCATCTTAAATCAAATATTTTGGTTTTTACTCCATCATTTTCTCAGGCAGTATATTGCATGGCCCCTTCCATACTGTTTATGAAAATGTATGCCTTGAATTTTTTTTTTATGAATCTTGCTCTAGTTACCTGTCAGATATGTTCTTTGCATGCTGACTCTTTTCTCCTAAGGTCCCCTACACCATACATCCAGATCATGCCCCCTCCCCTCCCTATGCCTTCTGCGTGCAAATGCTTACCACACAGTTTTATAACTTTACACTACCATCTATTCATCATTCTGGACACTCTCTTATAAACAGTTTCTAGTAGCTCTAATCCTCATTATCTGTATAGCTGTTAGGATTTGCTGGACCACTCTATATTTGGCCTTACTAGAGTCTCGCACAACAGAAATAGGAATGCTTTACCTCTTAACCCTGTTCTGCCTATGCATTCCAATATCCTGTTAGTTTTAGTAACTGCTCAGTCACAGGTTTCTCAGTAATTGCTTTTCAATGTAGTTATCCCTTTTGGATATTTTACATTCTCTGTCTTTGACAAGACCACCCTACCTGACATGTATGTTGCATCTAAACTTCCTACATCAAACTGAATTTCCTTATGATTTCTTGCACATAACCTCATCTACCACTGATTTTTACATCAACAGACCTTTATAGGACCCCATGAAGACTAGCTGTACCATGTGCAGATAACTCTACAATATAAATGAAACCAGAAAGTGCAATTACTGTCTTTCCCGTTTGTTATATATGGCATCACACTTGGGGACCTGATTTTACACTGCAGCTTTCCTCACTCTTCTAGTCCCAGTGTTCACTGCCTTGGCCATCTTTCTTATTGACTTCATCATGTTGGAAACTATCCTTTTAACTTCTTCTGCAGCCATTTCTAAGACACTGTGGCAAACATCTTGCTGAAACCCAGCTATACTAAATTCACTGTGGCAAACACCTTGCTGAAACCTAGCTATACTAAATTCACTGTGGCAAACACCTTGCTGAAACCCAGCTATACTAAATTCACTGACCTTTGCCATTTTTATTTTGTACTGTTGTTGCTTTTCAGGTGTGTTAATTTAACAATATATCAGCAGAGGTGGGGGATTGGTGGGGTTACAAGAACTGCACCATCTATGGTCACATAGCTTACCCTTCTGGGACCGACCCACAAACAGTTGGTGTAGTATTTGTCAATGGAGTATTATCCTGGGAGGCAGAACAGGAGGACATTCACATGTCTTCTCTATGCTATAGCTATACAACAATGTAAGGCAGCATTAGCTCTAGAGAATTGTCACTGTTGAAGTGACACATTGACCCCATTTGTTTAATTGACACAAAACACATTCACTTCAATAGAAACATGGCTCAACAATGCACAATTACGTTTGAACCCTAAAAAATCCAAATTACTAGTCTTCTCATCCAAACCAGTACCTCAGGATTTTAAAATCTTTTCCCAAAACATGACTAAAATACAAGTTGTGTCCTCTTCAAAACTTCTAGGTGTCACCATAGATAGTAAACCCACATTTGAATAGCACATACTCAATGCAATAAAAAAACTAATTTTAAATTAGGCAGACTTTACAGGCAAATGAGATATATAGATTCACCCACAAGACTAAAACTTGCAAACTATCTCCTACTTCCCTCCCTTCTGTACGACCCCCCAATTTTCACAAATCTTCACACATCCCTTAAATAAATTACAATTGTGCTACTATAAAAACGCAAAATTTGCCTGTGGTCTTCTTAACTGCACACACCACTGCCATGCCATTCAAATACTGAACTGGCTGGACTTCCCCCATTACCTTCAGTACACCCAACTCACTATTGCTCATAAATTAACATTCCACCCTGAAAACTGCCCCACACTTGCAGATATCATACAAACCTATACCCCCTCCAGAGACTTAAGATCCTCTAACAAACAACTTCTTCGTGTCGCCAAACCTAACAAGAGATCTGGACAAAGTTTATAGTCTTATGCCACAGCAAAACTATGGAATGACCTAGCCCCCTCTATCATACTTCTTGATTCAAAGCAATCACTTTCTCAAAATCCAGACTGCCTCTGTCCCCAAATAAATACACCTCTTTAAAGACTTCAGGGTGCCCTGCTGCTGCTACTTACTTCTCTTCATACTTATCTTTTTAAACTCTGTCTCATATCTTCTGCAACTACTCTACTCTCTTACCCTCTCTCCTTTTCCAAAAAAAAAAAAAAATATATATATATATATATATATATATATATATATATATATATATGTACAGAGAGAGAGAGAGAGAGATTTGTACTGATGTAGTTATTAGGATTTATCCAATATTGTCTTCCTTCAGTTGTATAAAATTCCTTAGTATTGTATTTGTTGTATTTAGTTAGGCTATGTATGTTTCTCCTTGTTGTAAAACTGTAATTGTATTACTCTGTATAATCTAAATTTAATGTGGAGCTTTTCTCCCTGGGCCTCCACTGAAAATGGGTTTCTGACCCAGTGGACTTTCCCTGCCAACAAATGTAAATAAATAAGTAAATAAATATGCAAAAATGGGAAAAAGGGGTTGTGAAGATGGATGGATATAAGGGTTTACTGCACTATGTATCAATCTGTATGAAACACACAGAGCTTTGGAATACACTTCTATTGTGAATCAGCCCTACTTCATTGGGCACACTGTTTACGAATTCTACCCCAAGTCATAGAACTTGATAAGGCTAAAATGGTAAAATCTTTAGTACATAAAGACATCTTTTGTTCACTGGGAGGTCTATTCTCATGCAAAAAAGTGCTCATACTTGCCATGAAAATGTGTTTAATTGACTTTGCCAAGGAAAACAGTAAACTATGCTGCTATGTGGTATGTTGAGATAATTTCCTTGTTTGTGGGCTGATGTTTTAGTTGGGGATTGGTATAATGGTTAGGCTGTTTACCTAACAAACAGAAGGTAGAAGGTTTGATTTTCACTTTTGAAGTGAAAGTGGCTAGACTTAAAAAGGTCTACAAGGGCAACTAGCCTAGTACCTACCTATGAAAAAAATAGCCTGCAATATTTATGATACTCATTAAAAACTATCCTAAAATGTATGCACTGCACACTCAAAACAAATACAAATACATTTTACTTCAATGCACCCAGCCCACCAAATAATTATCACTAACCCAAAACTATATTTAAAAAATAAATTAATTAAACAAAAGTAAAACAATAAAATAAAATAACTCGCATAGCATCTCCTCTTTACTAAATATTAACCTTGCATACAACACAAACACAATGCACATAATGCCCTGTACAAACCAAGGCCACCAATCTAAATAGCCCTAAATTAAAATTATTAATATTAAAATTAATAAGTTAAATTAAAATGAAATACAGAACAGAACCAGTCAGTAAGAAAACTACATTAATAATAATCCAGATTTTAACTATGAAAACAAAACAAAGATTAAATGTAAAAATAAAACTAAACTATTAAACTAAAATCCTAACACAGCTCAAGTTGTACAACAATATATGTAAAAAATAATAAAGCATTTCTCAGAGCAGAGTGGAAAACTAAAAAGCTACAGCAAATCAGGTCTAAACAGTACTCCAGAAAACATCCAGAGTAACACAAAAAAGATACCAACCAGCTAAAATTGAGGGGACAAGTAAATACAAACATTATTAGAAAGAAAAACAAATAAAAAATGACAAGCTTTTTGGCATTGCAAAATTGTGCCCCTTTTCAAGTAATACATGCTCTAACTAAAATATGATGCATCCAATATATTCAAAATTCAGTTAACATACAAAACTGATGTTCCAAAAGAACATCAGATAAAACTAAAACCTTTTAATTACTCACTTTTCTGGCTTGGGGGTTCCTAAGAATCTGTTTGATCAAAGTACAGTAATGCAAAACATAATCATGAACTACACCTTTACCATCTGCTATCTGCTTTCAATGCAGAATAATTCATTTTTTTGTGCAAAATCTTTTATTTCTTTTTTGAATAATGATACAGTAAACTTAACAATGATATTTGACAGGTAAAATTATGACCAGTGAATACACTGCTGAATAATACAACTTAAAAGAAAAATAGGTAGAACTATTTACATATATGCCAGCTATCCATTTTTAATTATATATACCAACTTCAAACTAGAATGTGTTCAAAAAGGGATTTCCAAAATTCTGTGTGGGATTCCTGTGTATAGGTTAGATATTTGTGAGCTAGTAGGTGTTTCGTAGCTAATTGTTTGAAACCCTCCCAGGCAAGTGATGCTCTATCCTTCCATTGTAGAAACTAGTATTATTAATATATGTGCTTGTAGTTTAATCAGACCAGTGGGGGTGATGTGTAGGAGAGCTAGCTTCCAAGATAAGGTTATTTTTTTATAGCCCATTTTTCCTAGACAGACTCTAAGTGAGCACCAAAGCTTGTAGGTGCACTTGCAGCTCCAGAAGATGTGGAGTAGGTCAGCCTTGTGATTGTCACAGTAGGAGCAGAATGGAGAGGTGGTTTGGTATATTTTATTTAGAATGGCTGGCGTAAGATAGACATTATGAAGTATCATGATCTGTGTATATTTAAGTTTTCTAAGGGAAATAACTTTTGAGGTAAGCTGGATTACTTAGGATATTTGTTTGTGGTTAAAGGATCAATTTCATTTCAGTAATTAGAATAAATAACTTATTTTTGAGTTTTGATTGATAAAATAAATTGTTAGGAATTAGATATCATTTTTTGTTTGAGGATAGGAGGTTCCATATGGTTTTACAGGTTTGAATGTCATTTGCATTTATATCAGGATTGTCTATGATGTATTGGCTAAGGTCTCAAATTTGCCTTGAAATGATTGTATAGCTTTAGGGAGCATTAATTGTGTTCTCATTTCAGTGATAGTATTGTTCTTGAAGGGAAATATATCAGAGATGGTTAGTTTCTTGAGTAGCGGATAATTGTTTAGGTTAATCATGTTGATATTCATTTTGAAATTGGGGTTAAGGTGGATTGGTTGTAGGAAAGTGAATGCATAATATAAGTTTAAGGATTTGAAGGTCTTTTGTATGATGGTGATTTTATGTTTAATGATTGGGTGCATTTTAAGATATTTTTAAGTTCTCATTATAAAGGAAAGGGAGGGCTCCGGGGTTTATGCATAGTGTTTTGATATAGTTGTATACTAGCTTGACCTAAGTTGGGGACCGTTGTTGAGCTGATGGGGTATGGTTGACTATTGCTATTAGTCTATTACAATTTATGATATTTTATGACATTATAATAGAGTTTAAAGTCTGGCAGCCCTAACCCTCCATCGTCTTTATGATAGGCCAGTTTATTGTGACTGATTCTGATTGATTTGGGGGCCCAAATAAATTTGGAAATTGTGGAGTGGATGGTCATGGAAAAAAATTAGGTTGATAATGGTATTGGAGGCATTAAAATATATAGAAATCTAGGCAGAAGATTCAGTTTGATTGTGGCTATTTTAGCAAGGAATGGAAGTTGAAGTTTTGTCCATCTGCTAATATCATGTTGTATATTTGACCAGAGTTTTATAATATTGTTTGTATATGATTGTTTAGGATCTTGGTGGAACGATATTCCTAGATATTTTAATGACTGGTTAGTTTTAATACCAGTTGCTAAGGAGTATGTGGGAAGCTGACAGAGGGAGTTAATAGGGAAGATATTTATTTTCTTTAGGTTAGGTTTGTAATTTGAGAAAGTTGAGAAGGTGTCTATAGCAGATAGTAGTTTCTGGAAGTCTGAATTGGGTAGAGAGTAGTGAAGATTAAGATCATCAGCAAAAGCAGATAGGGTAATTTTGGTGTTAAAGATATTGGGGATATGGTGGAAAGTTTTCTGGGAAATGAGAAGGAAAAGGGGTTCAATGTATAAATTAGAAAGGTAGGGGGACATAGGACATCCTTGTCTGGCACCATTCTCAATGTCAATTCGAGAAGATAGGTGTTTATTAATTTGTAGGTACATATGAGTCTTGGAGTATAGTGATTTGATTGCTTGTATGTAATTAGAGAGTATGTTAAAAGAAGGTAAGATGTTGAGCAAAAAGTTTATATTGAGTCTATCAAAGGCTTGTGAGACATCAATAGATAAGGTACAAATTGGAGTGTGGGTATGTGTAGACATACTAATCATGGTGTCCAATGTGAGGGTATGATTGAAGGTTTGTCTATGTATTATAAAACCTGATTGTTCAGGAGAAACAATGTTTGGGATAATTTGTTTAAGTCTATTTGCTAGTATTGGTGCAAATATTTTTATATCAAGATTTATTAGAGCTATTGGTCTATAGTTCAGGGTTTTTTTGAAGCTGGAGTTTGGTTTAGGTATGACAATCGTTTTAGATGCATTTAGATGTATATCACTTACACTATTGGTAGTAATGTGGTTAAACAGATGAAGAAGAAAAAGAGATGATTTCTGTGGGAAGGCGTTATAGAATTCGGCCATGAAACCATCTTGGCCTGGTGATTTGTTGGGTTTGAGTTTGTTGATTGTCATAATAATTTCTTGCTGGGAGATAGGGGTGGATAACATTTTTTGTTGATCTGGACTGATTTGGGGAAAATGTAATTAGTTTAAGAAGGCGTCTAGGTCCTGTTTATTGTGAGAGAGGTTTGATGGGCTATATGATTTTGTGTATATACTTTTGAATATTCATATGATATCTTGAGTAGTATGATAGACTTTATCTTAGTAAATCAGTTCTGTTATGTTCTGGGAGGGTTTGCTTTGGTTAACAAGTCATGCAAGAAATTTAGATGGCATGTGAGCCCATTCAGAGTAATTTGCTAAGGTTTTAATTTCCTAGTATGTTAGGTTTTCAGCGTTGAGATCATATAGTTTTTGCTGGAATTGTGTTGTCTGAGTTTCAGCTTCTTGACTAAAGAACGATTGGAGTTGGGATTCAAGCTTACTGATTTGACTTTTAAGGTTGGCTTCTTCCTGGAGATTTTTTTTTTTTTTTAATAATATGAAGCTTTATTTATAAAGGTACCTTTATAAAGCTGCAAGTACCTCTAATTATGGATTTAATTGAGGCCCAGTAAATGTCCATAGCTAGGTGATTATAGATTAAGTTGTCTAAAACTTGGTCCAGGATGGTATCTGTTTCTTGTAGAATTTATTTTTTCCTTAATAGGTTAGAGTTAAGGACCCAGTTATAACTTCGGTTACTGTTGGCTTGATTGTTATCACAATCAATAGTTAGGTTAATCTTAGAATGGGCAGATAGGTATCTGGGCTCTGTGTGAAAGGAATTTTTGCATTTAAAAAAAAAACAAATAATATTTGCCAATGAATAGGACTGCCTTTACGGTAAAAACACAACTTTAATGGTTAAGCGCTTTCATTCACTAAAAAGTGAACGTCTTCATCAAAGTTGTATTTTTACCATAAAGGCAGTCCGATTCATTGGCAACTACTCTGTTTTTTTAAGTGTTAGAAGTCTTTTTTCCATGCTATTTTTTGTTCAGTTTTTGTATTTAGTAAATATATTGGAAATTAGGACTTATGACACATAGAGTAGAAGGTATATTTATTTTTGAGAGAGTTATTGGGTTGGAAAATATGGGGGTCAAATAGGTTGAAGTCATTTTTAAGTTCCTCGAGTGCTGATATGACATGGGTATTATGTTTAGGTTTGGTATTGGATCTGTCAATATCAGGGTCCTGGACTGAATTTCAGTCCCTTCCTAGTATGTAGTAATGATTGGGGAAGTCAAGTAGTATTTTATAAACTGACATTATAAATTTGTGTTGATTTACACAAGGCACATATAGATTTAACATCAGAATATGTTGGTCTAAAAGGCTGGTTTAGTTGTTATATAGCACCACCTTCCATTCATGTCCATATCTTGTTTTATAATTTTACCATGGAAATTAGTTTTAATAATGATTGCTACTCCTGAGCTATTTAGGGATTTGCCAGCGGTAATGATAATCTTAATCCATTTTTTCCTTCTGGGAGGGTATCCATTGCTCTTGTTGCATGTGAGTTTCTTGTAGGAGGATTAAATTAGCTTTGGATTTGAATATCAAGTGTAAAAGTAGTTTTTTTTTCAAGTTGAATCCCTTTGACATTCCAAGAATCAAATGACCACATACCTACTATTATAAGTATAGGTCAGTAAGTGGTGAGTGTGATGGGTATAGTTGGTACAGTGAATGTAAGAAGAAGGACATTGGCATGTAACTCTTCCTGCATCAAACTTGTGCTTATTCACTAAACTACTATGCCCAGAAGAGATGGGGGAATTGGATGATAGAGAGTTAAAACAAGGGTTAAAGCAGAAACGGTTAGGTGGAAATCTTTTTATTACTAGTGCTTTGATAGCATTTAGCCCCATATTAAAAACATATATAGTACAAATAGCATGTCTTCCTATTGTAACATTTGCTAGTCCTCTAGCTCTCTATAGCTTTTTAATTGTGGGGGAAGTAATGAGGGGTAGTATAGTGTAGTGCAGTAAATAGAATATCCTCCAAAATGGGGTGTAATGTGAAAGGGTTCTTTGAATTGGTTAAGGTAGTATAAACATTTGTATATCCCCTGATATTTTGTTGAGTATTATGTGTTAGGTGGGGTACTAAGTGGTGTTATTAATTAGAGAGATAATGCCAGTCATTTAAATAATTGTCACTGGTGGTGTTAATGTATAACAAGATTTGTCAGATTAAATGTTAATGTTTCCAGGTATATTTCTCGTCTCTGGTCAAGAATCTTCAGGGTAATATATCCACAGATTTTATAGGTTGTTAGTTATATAACAGATGAGGTTTGCTATATTATTAATATTCTGCTGTTAAAATCTAGTATACACAAGAAAATACTGAAAAATTTGTCCTCAAAGAGGTGGTTAGTCATAAAACAGTAAGCAAATCAGATTATATATAATACCTATGTAGTCTGTAGTATTTGTCAGGCTTATAAAGCAATTAACATCATATCTTATTCAATTAACTATTTTTAACAACATGTATCTGCCATCTAAGGTGAGGGTGTTATTATTAGAAAACATCACGTTAACAAGTTCAAGATGAATATCTTAGGTATTCTAGTTATGTGGCTAGATAGACATGAGAGTAATAGTATATACATTTTCATTTTGTCCTTTTTATTTCTTTTCTTCCCTTCTTTACTTCCCTTTCTTCATCTTCTCTTTTCTTTCTTCAGTTGTGATGATTGCATTGCATTGCTATTTAAGAGAAAAAAAAGAAAAAAAATATAGCTATGTAGAATTCATAGTTGTTGACCAGGTCCAGTGATACTTGTATGAAGAGTCATTTATAGAAATATAGGCAAAATAGCATATAAAAGTGGGTTCCAGCAGTTTAAAATGTCTAAATAAGGAAATGTCATGCATTACAATGTCACAATTAGCAGGTATTTAAATTATTTCATCTGTGTTTGATTGGAGTACCAAGGTAATGAATAAACAAAATGAAAACTCCAGGAAAGCTAGAATTTCCACTGAGTGACCTCTCAAACCTCTTGTATCAGAGGCACATGGGATATATGAAAATGATCCTTATGAACATCAGGTGTTTCAGCTAACTGGCGATTCTGAATGCCCATGACTTGTTTCATCATTTTAATGGACAATTTCAGGCCAATAAAGCCAAACCCCACTTGTTTTGTTTTTTCAGTGACCTTTGCACTCATTGTTTTAGTTTGTTTGTTTGTTTGTGTCTTTCGGCTTTTCCCGGTTAGGGGTCGCCACAGCGGAACTTCAGTCCGCTAATGATTGGCAGTAGATTTTTACGTACTGGCTTGCCAGGCCTAATGCACAACCTTCAACTAAGGAATGCCCATTCACGCATGTCACTACACAGAAGACGCTCGAACTGAGAATCGAATGGGCAACGTCTGTGAGGTGACAATGCTACTGCAGCACCATCACCGCAGTCATTGTTTTAGTAAGGTAGTGAATAATGAGAATGAAAGAATTGCTGTGCTGACTTCGAGCTGGGAGTGTAAACTGTTTCTGCATGGCAGGATTAGCTTGTGAAACCAAACTAATGTTGTTGGAGAAGGAATTACTAAGTGTAGTAAATCAAATCTGATGATTTTTTTGGGGTATCTTGTGCTATTCAGGATCAAAAATGCTAGACATGTTGTAAATCCGAATTAATAAATGCAATTCTTGCAGATTTCTTTTCCCTGCTTGGATGAAAACCTCTGAAAATGTGGTAGTGGCACATTAAAAAAGATAACGCTTATGGAAAGTTAAGTTCAGGGGTTAGAGAGGAAGTGGCTGGCAGTATGAGATGGCTGGATCCTCGTATGTTGCATTAATGGAACCAGAGAGTCATTTTTGGTGGAAAAATTTGCGGATTGTTTCTTTTAGATTATAAACAGAACAAAAATGGTAAGATGCTTTTTTTACCTTATTTCAGTCACATTCGATTATCTGCGATTAGTGATCATCCTATTTATGCCATGATATTGCTTATTTTCACTTTATTTGCTACTTTTGGTAGTATGTAGTTCAGGAACTGTGTTGAATCTCTTTAGAAAGAATTCTTCACTTCAGAGGTGTTGCTGACATTGTATTTGGTCCCCTGATGCTAGCATAATTCATTTTTTAATGCTTCCACCATACAAATCATAATGAGTACCTCTAGTCCTTGAGACATGCATGGCGGTCACTCACTGAGGCATGGTTAGCTAATGCACTGGAAGAGCATTTCTTCCTGTTATATCTTAAATGTTCTAAAATATGTATATGCAATATGCCCTTTTGTTTCACAATCTGTCTGAAAGTTACAAAAAATAGTGGTATCAAAAAACATTTAGTGAACATCATCAAGGGAAATGAGATGAGTACTGACAGAGACAAAAGGTGCAATCCTGAGAAACCTGTAGTTTGACTACACTATAAGCGAAATTGCATGGTACTCATGGTATGAGAATGATTGCTTAATATCAGGCAAATGGGTGTCTTCATGCAACAGACTCAGATATTGAAATTACTAGTGGTACAGCAATCCAAAGATGTATAAGTCCAGTGCAATGAGACACCATGTTCATCTGTTATGAGCACCAGGATTTCTCAGTGCACAGGAGCTTCAGTGGCATTAGGAAAAGTCACAGGCATGGAAATGCAGGATCCAGAACAGGTGGCCTGATTATGTATCCCAAGAGTAGAGCCTGATGAGCATTATCAGTCATGGCGGTGAGCTTGGTCACATTCACATAGGTTCATAAGCTCACAGGTCTATACTAGGCTAACAACAACTAGGGCCTTTATATAAGCCTAGCCATGTAACCTTACCCAACCTAATTCTGTCCCTATGCATCATTGGCATTTATTAGAAGGGAGTATGTTAGTTAGAACGTTTCTAAAGGTTATCTGGGGAGGTTGTTAGTTTGAGCATAGTTACTGTATGCTGTTATCTTAAAAGTGACATGGGGGGGGTCAGACCCAGAATAAATTTCTGGTTTCCCATCCATTGGTCAAGGTTACACTTTAATAGGTTTAGGGATGGACTCTACTTCACATGGATGGGGAGCCTGTGCCAGAGCATGGGGGTCCATTGAGACACATATCTGTCTCACATTTATTGAATCCCCAAATGATGTGGATATTCTACAAAAGGGCCTTACAGAAACAGATGCTTGGTGCCAGAGCCATGGGCTCAAGCTTAATGCCAAGAAATGTATAGTTATCCCCTTTCGGAAAAACCATGTACCCATGAATTACCACATAGGTAGCAGTACACTAAACACCGAAAGTGTAATGAGAGACTTAGGGACACAGGTGGGCAGTGGTCTCACCTTTGATAACCACATTGCCACAACAGTTAGGAAATCCTCCTGTGTGGCACACCTCATCACTAAGGGATTTTTATCCAGACAAAAGGAGGTCATTGTCCCACTGTACTCATCCCTCATTAGACCCATTATAGAGTACAATGCCCCATTTGGTATGTACCTCACAAGACATCTGCAACAGCTGGAAAGGCCGCAGAAATACCTCACTAAAAGAATCACAGGCCTAAAGCAGATGCCCTACCCTGACCATCTAAAAAAACTCCAGCTATACTCTGTGGCATATCGTCTACACAGAGGCAATCTCTGCTTAACATAAAAGGCCATGTCAAACCCTCAGCTGTTGGACATGCTCCACTTAAAGAAATCCCAATCCCTCAGAGCCACACGCTCCAGGGATCTAAACCTTGTCATCACAATGAACAAAACATGCTGGATGGATAGGTTCCTGACCTAGAGACTCCCCATATTCTGGAATAGACTGCCCATACATATCAAGCAGAGCGCCTCCATGGACCTCTTCAAAAGGAACCTTGATGGTTGGATGGGAGATAGGAAATTCACCTCGGGGATCACATTAATCACCCTGCTAGACAGGGGTCCAGGGAAGTAAATATTGTGGTAAGAAATATCCAGGGAATTGTTAAGGCTAGGCTTGTATAGGCCCTATGGCTGATAGCCTAGTACCAACCTATGAACCTATGAACCAACATGTCTCATTTATGTCACAAGCAAAATTTAAATCCTTGGATGCATTGGTTCTGATGCTGTTCATTTTGTGGATGTGCAAAAAGTCCTTCAGAGCTGGATCGGAGGATGCCTTTTATGCTAGGCATAGACCACCTTTCAGTAACTTGTAGGAGACCAGTAAGATATGAGTGCTGCTGTGGCCATTTGTGACAGTGATGCAGTCTCTGGAATAGTGTGCACAATCTTCTTAAATCCAACCTGTGGCCACTCCCTTGCATCTGAACCCTTACATAACCATGGCCGGTGTGGTTTGCAGAGATGCAATGGAAAGCAGTTAGCACGTGCCACATGGATGCACCATTGGATAACATGTGGCTACCAGTGATCTGAGAATGAGAGGTTACTCCAAACCCCTTTATGCCAAGTGACTCTGATGGTGCTACAGGCCATCCAGCAGTGCATGTAGGCCATATATGTCCTCATGCAGGAAATGAAGAATGCTCACCATCTCTGTCAAGGTGTGTGTAACTTCTGTCGGTGCCTGGAGCACTGCTCTGTATGTCCTTTGACTCATGATAACCTGTACGTCCTTTGACTCATGACAAGTGCGGCACCCAGGTCATAAAATGACCTGAAGTTATGGCAACAATACTCACCAGCATGCTTCTCTTCTACTGCGCATGAATGCATATCAGAGGCAATGCAATTGACATGCCATCTGCATTGACCACTCATGTAGAATAGCTGGGGTTAGCACTATCAGGACATCCAGAGCTAAGCAATGGTTATGTCAGAAGTCCAACCTGTCCCATCACCATCACCTTATATATGGGAATGTGTGCTAGCTCTCCAAGGTTTGCACTGGTGACAGTGCCAGTATGTCATCTGACTGTTCGATGTCCACATTGACATTATCACCAGCCACGTGTGATCTTATGACATCAGTCATGTGCCTTCACCAGTTGAAGCTGTGAAAGCATAAAGCTAACCTACCTGTGGCAGTGCTGGAATATATGCCTCACTCCCCCAGTCCATGGCAGACATAGAGGCACATGACAATACTATGAATAGTATGCAGGCATATACATGTCTTGTACAAAGTTCTGCAACTTGCCACCCTTTTGTACCTGGAGAAGAGATATGCAAAGCTGCTCTGTTGATTAAGTCCTTCTCACATGTGGGTCTGTGTACAAAATGGAAATGCATTTGTTATTACTTACCTGGTTTAGCCCCTCAGGCACTCATCATCAGCCAAGCTCCCACATTCAAGCCATCACCAAGTATAATGGTTCACTCAACCACTCCAGTCAAGGACACCAGAAATTCTTCCAACTCTGTGAACTGCTTCTGCATTGGTGGGCAACCTTCTGCAGTGGACCTGTCCTTGCCAATGTCTTTTTCCTTGGTCTTGGAATACTTCCACCCATAGCATTCATCCCTTGTACCACTTCCTGCAACACATAGTCAAATAAAGTCTTTTCCATGTTCAGAATGCATATGCCACATATGCATAGGGTTGTCCATAACACATCACTATCTTGGTTGGTGAAATTTTCCTGCTATTGACACTCTTTTGGGCCCGGACTTGTTGGCTGTTGGTGAAGCACCCACCAAGAGGAGAAAACACTGAGAGAAGAAAGGAGCCACTTTTGAGATTTTAAGTATTTTGCTTCAGATTATTTGTTAAGTTTTTCTGCATTGCCACCTACTTTTGAGCATATTCTGGCTTATTAAACTTGATTTCTGTGTTGGTAACTGTATTTAGAATATAACCTAGAGCTGATTACTGAATTTCCTGTGTGCACTTATTTTTAAAATCATTTTTTTCTTAAAACTTGCATTTTATCTGTCTCTGGCCTAGCACTCAAGTGTGGGGTCATTTACTGCACTGTTCTAACTTGTTGATACTTGTGAACCTCTGCTTTCCTTAAAAAAAAACAAAAAAAAAAAAAAATCTTGCTTTTTTCCCACTTTTCTGAGATTTAAAAAAGTTCAGTTACAGATTTGCTGTTCTGAACTGTTTGTAAGTTTCTTGGAGGCCACTGTTTGCTTGGGCTAAAGGGAAGTCTCTGTGTTTATCAGTGGCAGTGATAAACATTGAGCAGCCTGCCTGCCCCTGTGGAAGTGGTTACTGCCTTGAAACTGTAGTTTTATTGGCCATTTTGGGTCAATTCCAAGCTCCTTGATCTCCCTCTCTTAAAACCCTCTTTTGTGTGGTTTTGAGTATTTTTGCACATAGTGCAACATCGGGCAGCACCACCTAATTGGGTTTAAACTATTCCTGGCTCCACAAAGTCTGCTCTTCACTTTTTCCCTTAGAACTGCTCTATCTCTCAAATTAAACACCATATTCTCATTCTAAGGCCCCTCACTGGTCCAAATAAGTAATCTTACAAGTTAGCACTAATAAACCATAAGCACTACTTCCTCTTATACTCTCTACAATTACCTTGTCCCCTATTGGTCCATTTTAATTCAGTTCCCTATATTACTCTAGCATGTCCAAAGGTCAGTCAATGGTTTCCTCTCCAGTCCAGCTGGTGAATCTTGGAATTTTGAGGCAATGTTACAACTGTCTCATGTACACGGACAACCCTCTCCTCCTCCAAACAGGTTCAAATATATGTGAGAGATGCAACCATATAGCCAAACTGGAGGCTGAGCTCTCTCATCTCAAAACTGGTGTAACCAGTCAGGAGGAGAAGGTAACCTCACACAACACAATTCCAGTATCACATAGTCCCACCACAACAGCGAACCAAACACATAAAAACACAAAAACATACTCGGAGGCTTTAAATAAAAATCTACCTAAGCAACAGAGTCCTCCAAAGCAGACATCCAAGCAAACGCTACCCCAAAACAAAACACGTACAACACATAGCACACAAAGTCAGTGTGCCAAGCAGTCACAGCCCTTAAGGCTGAATAACACACCTGATACTCTTGTAATAGGTGACTCTATTGTCAGACACACTGACGTCCCGCTCACCAGGCTGAATAAAGAGAAGGTCACAGTGAGCTGCCTGTCGGATGCTAGGATCTGCCACATAATGCAAGCACTCAGGTCACTCCAAAGCAAATACAAATATGACTCATTGTACATGCTGGCGTGAATGACCTGAGACGTACCTCCCTCGACTACATGAAAAGAGACATAGAGGAGCTCTCGGATCATGTAGCCCAGGTCGGTATGACCCTGACCTTGAGCAGCATCTTACCCTCACCTAGAATGATGCCACAGTATAAAGACAAAATGATTGATTTTAACAATTGGCTAAAATTTTGGTGTCATTCAAAGGGGATCCAGTGTCTGTCAGCCTGGGATGACATGCTTGACAAGCCACGTTGCTTCGCTTGGGACGGCTTGCACCTGTCACCCCTGGGCTTTTGGATATTGGCAAAGGCTCTTGCCACCCCCATAGTGCTTTTTTTAGGCAAGGCTCAAAAGTCAAACCCGCCTCCATAGACAGCACAAGGAACAAGAAACCAAGGGTAATGCTGCTAAACGCCAGAAGTCTTAACCTCAAGATGCACGCACTCGAAGCTCTCCTCAGTATGGAGAACATCGATATCTGTGCAGTGACAGAAACCTTGTTCAAGGCTCCAGAGAGCACCCCAGCACTACCAGGTTATACCTCATATCATGCTTTTAGGCCCCAAAACCCGGACTGAACCACAAAAGGAGGGGGAGTTTCCATATTTATCAAGGATATCCACACCTCCAGGTTAGTGGCATTGCACGAAGTATCGGAGACCATCCATGTGCGACTGACAGTGGGCAAGACTGCTTTTCAGTTTATAGCGTCCTACAGACCACCCTCTCAAAGTCAGGAATCCCACTCAGCTTTCCTGAAAACATTGGAGAACATGAAGATCTCCCCGAACACCATTATATTGGGCGACTTCAACTACCCAAACATAGACTGGGAGCATTACTCAAGCCCCAGCACCTTAGCCCAAAGGTTCCTGGAATTTATAAACTCAAATGCTATGTAACAACTAGTCACCACTCCCACAAGAGGGGAAAACATACTAGACCTGATCATTACCAACATGGGGACTCTATGCTCCATACCAGAAGTATATCCCTCATTGGTAAGATCAGACCATAAATTAATTTCACTGGATATCCACATCCCGACCACACCCCCAGCCCAGAAAACCACAGTGAAAAACTTCTCAAAAGTGAACTTCACACTTCTCAAAACCGAAGTGGAATCCTTCAAGGCCCCAGGGCCAGTGGAAACTATGGCCCAAACTGCAGAATCCTATATAAACGCATTCTACGGACATCTCCAGGAATGCATGGATCATGCTATCCCAAACAAAATCAAGACCCAATCATCCAAAGGCAGGCATCCAGTCTGGTGGACCCCAGCCATAAATAAACTGTACAACAGAAGGAGGAAGCTACTACATGATAGAGCAAAATCCCTAAAAGGGAAGGCATCTCTGATCAGTACTAGCAAAAATAACGATCCATCATAAAATCCTCCTAGGCCAGCTACGAGAAAAATTGCACAGGACACTAAAGACAATCATAAGGCTTTTTCAGTTATGTTAGGAACCTGGGATGCAACTCCCAGACTTGTTCTGAGTTGATTCTAAACGACAAAAAATACACTGAACCCACAGACATCGCCAATATCCTGGCAGACAGGTTCAGTGCAAACTTCTCCACCCCCCCCAAAAGAGCAAGTATCTATCCCGGCAGAGAGCAGCCTCCCAAACATCTCTGATGCTCAGGTGAAGGCCGCCCTCTCCAAAGCAAAAAACACTGCTTCCATGGGACCAGATGACGTCCCGGGTTGCGTCCTACATGAACTCCAAGAAGAACTAATCCCTCAAGTAAAACTGCTGTGCAATCTCAGCCTCACTACAGGATATGTACCCAAATAATGGCGTACAGCAACAGTGGCCCCACTCCACAAAGGTGGTGCCTCTACAGACCCTGGAAACTATCGCCCCATAAGCCTGACTAGCCTAGTCTGCAAGGCTATGGAGAGGATCATCATGGAACTCATAAACAAAGACATTGGAGACCTACAGACACTAGATCCTACCCAATTTGGTTTCATCAAGGGCAGATCCTGCCTTTTGAACCTGGTCAACTTCTTCAAAACAGTCACCAAGGCCATAGATGAAGGGAAGGTAGTCCACACAGCCTATCTGGACCTCGCAAAGGCATTTGACACAATACCCCACTCGGGCATCATAGATAAGCTATCCAGCCTAAATATAAACTTCTATGTCACAAGATGGGTCGCAAACTGGCTGAAAGACAGAACCCACAGAGTCAGAGTTGCTGGAGCCATGTCAGACTTGAAACCGGTCACAAGTGGTGTCCCACAAGGTTCTGTCCTGGGACCTCTCTTGTTCAGTATTTACTTTTCTGAGGTACAGGCCAACGTGGGAGGACTATGGCTCACCAAGTTCGCAGATGACTGCAAACTGGGCACCATAATCGACTCTCCAGCTGACACAAACATCCTTCAAAAAGGTCTTGCAGAGACGGATAACTGGTGCCAGAGCCATGGTCTAAAGCTAAATGCCAAAAAGTGTATAATCATACCCTTTGGCAAAAACAATGTGCCCACAAATTACCACATAGGTGGTAACCCATTAAGTACAGAGAAAGTAATTAGGGATCTGGGGACCCAAGTTGATAGCAATCTCTCCTTTGACAACCACATTGCCAAAGTGGTTAGAAAGACCTTCTACATAGCCCACCTCATCATGAAAGGATTCACATCTAGATCAAGAGAGGTAATCGTGCCCCTTTATTCATCCCTCATCAGGCCCATCATAGAATATAATGCCCTCTTTGGGATGTACCTTACCCGACACCTAAAGCAATTAGAAAGACCCCAAAAGTACCTCACCAGGAGGATCAAGGGACTCAAACAGATGCCATATGCTGCTCGGTTAAAAAAACTCCAGCTCTACTCAGCTGCATACCACCTACTTCGAGGCGATCTATGCCTGACATATAAAGCTATGTCCAACCCAGAATTAATGGACATGCTCCACCTCAGTAAATCTAAATCCCTTAGATTCATGCGCTCGAGGGACTTGAACCTCAGCACAGAAATAAATAGAACATGCTGGAGGGACAGATTCATAACCCAGAGGCTCCCTTCGCTCTGGAATAGAATTCCAATTCATGTTAGGCAGAGCACCTCACTGATTCTCTTCAAGAAGAATCTTGATGAGTGGATGGGGGATCATAGGTTTGTCCCGGGGATTACTTCCGTGTCACTATTAGACAGAGGCACAGTAAACTAAACTTTAAAAAGGGCACAGTATACTCAAATCAAGGGGTGGCGTAAGCCAAACACATTCGGGCTAGGCTTATAAATGCCCCAGGGCAGATAGCCTAGTATGAACCTATGAACCTATGAACCTATGACAAGACATTCCCATATATGTCCTTCAACTATTTAATTTATTGGTGATTCCACTGTATTACACAGAACCAGAATACAAAACTGCTCACCCCCCTTTCAATATATCTTGTTCTTTTAAAATTAATGCCTCTCCACTTAGACAGCTAAAACTTAAGTTATCCCCTTTTTCATATCTGACTGCTTAGTGCACACTGCCATACTTAAGATATTAATCAATTTTTTTCATCTTGCCTTTAAACATCTATTGCAAGACTACCAGTTACTGGAGAGCCCACATTCTGCCTCTCAGTAGTCATTTTTGGGTTAGTGCTTTTGTTTTCTCCTGGTGAGAGAAGGAATACAGGGACATTATTTCCTAGAGACTGCTGATCACCAGAAAGCCTAATAACTGCTTCATAAGTGACAGCTTGGAATCAGTGTTTATATTCTACTCTTGGTGAGAGAAGGAGCAGAGTGCATAGATTCCTGACTCTTTCTGTTTGGAAATTGTCTGCGCTTGACGGTCTTGATTGGTCTGATTGCTATTCAAGGCATCTACCAGGAAAAGGCTACAACAAGCCTACAGACTCTTGCATCATCTGGGACAACACTATGGATAACCACATAGGCTGTGGCCTGCTTCTCATCTTAGGATTGGTGCTAATGTTTTACTTCCGGTAAGAGAAGAAGCAAAGGAGCATTGTATCCCAGCGGATTGAAGTTGTGATGAGACCAGCACTAGTAGTAGCCAGGCAGTAGCAATTCACTCAGATACCCTCTTTTCATCATTCTTGACAAGCTAATTCTTTGTTTTCAGTAAGTGCTGCTTTATTTGTTTCTAACATCGGAATATCTGCCCAAATACTTCATCTTTAAATTTTCAGGGTTTATGTATTAGTTCCCTTCAAGTGTTTGGCAGTGCCCTGTACAGACACAGACATCTTGAGTGACAGTTTTCCTGTAAAAGTATGACTGAAATTTCACCAATACCTAGTTGCGCACAGGACAACAAGTTTGCGCTGACAAGTACTGTCCCCAGAGTTGCAAACTGGATATCCTGACATTGCTTTATATTCTCACTCCAACTAATCAATAAAAAAAGAGTCTGTTGCCATAGATATGAAATTTCCCACTATCTCCATTAGCAGCTTGGTAGATAAGGGCATCCTGACACAATGTAGAAATAGCCTTATGTTTACTGACAACCAGTTAATTCTCAAATAAACTAATATGGTATGTGAGAGATGTAGTTACACCATGTCACTGGAGGTAAAGCTCTAACATAAAAGTACTCATAATGTCAATAAGGTTGTCAGTAGTACGCATGCTGCACCCATCCCACACAATTCAAAGCAGACATATAGATCCACATATGCCAAGGCACTTAAATGTAACCTTACTAAACCCCAAAGACATCCTAGATAAAGTACACATAACAAATACCATCAGCATGTATGCCGCTGTGGTGCAGCGGTAGCGTTGTTGCCTCACAGCAAGAGGTTCTCCAGTTCGATTCTTGGCTGGAGTGTGGGGAGTGCCTTCTGTGTGGTGTCTGCATGTCCTCCCCGCAGTTGGGTGGGTGTTCGAAAGACATGCATAAATGGGTGTGCCTTCGTTGAAGGTTGAATATCAAGCTGGCACCTCGGTGTTCATCAAAATCTACTGCCAATCATTAGCGGATGAGAGTTCCACTGTGGCGACCCCTAACCGGGAAAAGCCAAAAGGCAACAACAACAACATCCCTAACTGCACTCTTTAGAAACAGCACCCACATCAACACATAGAGCCACATCACATGGAGCCTCTACTTCTAAGCCCATAATGCAAGTCACCACGCAATCCAACAAACAGGTATTGGAGACTCCATCATGAGACACACTGATGTCCCTCTCACCAGGCTGAATAAGGAGAAGGTTATGGTCAGTTGCTTATCAGGGTCAGATCAATCACATTACGCATGTCCTCAGGTCATTGGACCACAAGTGAAAGCCAAAGTGTTCAAATCAGGCAAAGGTTGAATATACCCAGAAACAAACATAAAGAAAAAAATTCCAGGCTCTGACCACCATGGCTAATCACTACACGTACATTTTTTAACATTAAAAATAAAAAGGTTAGCTCTTTTGTGTCAACAGAATACTGCTTCTTCAGACCATTACAAAACCTAGTAAACCATCTTCTAATATAAAAATTCAAAAAGACAATTAACCAATCCATCTGACTTTAGAACTGATATAATTTGTTAAACATGCTGTTTTTTTATGGTATCTGATTGGTTGAATATTTAGGAACATGGATTGGTTAATTGTCTTTTTGAATTTTTATATAAGAAGACGGTTTTCTAGGTGCAGTAATGGTCTGAAGAAGCAATATTCTTTTGCAGCGAAAGCACTAACCTTTTTATTTTTTATATTAATAAATTTACATGTGGTGTTTTACTGTGGTAGTTGGAGCCTGGAATTTTTTTCTCATTGTACCACAAGTATCAGTATGACTCAGTCATAGTCCATGTGGGAGTAAATAACCTGAGAGATTCCTCCTTAGATTATATGAAGAGAGACATGATGGAGCTCTCAGAATATGTGTCTCAGGCTGGTATGAGCCTAGCACTGAACAGCATTTTATCTTCTCCAAAGATGGTGCCATGATATGAACAAAAGATGACTGACTTTAATAACTGGCTTAGTTTATGGTGTCATTCTAAGGGGGTGCAATATTTTTCGGAATGGAAGGAGATGGTCAACAGAACATGCTGCTTTGCCAGGGATGGTCTGCACCTCCCCCCTCTAGACTTTCAGATATTAGCTAAACATCGTCTTTCCCCATAGTGCCTTTTTTAGGCAATGCCAAACTGAAAGCACTTCTGACATAGCAAAACAAAACCAGGAAAATCTAAAGGTATTACTGCTCAGTGTTAGGAGTCTAAGCAAAAAACTCCACTCCCTAAAAGCTCTCTTCTCCCTAGGGAATGCTGACATCTGTGCAGTCACTGAGACATGGTTTAAATCTGTGGAGAATACACCAACAGTACAAGGTTATAATGCCTTCCACACATTTAGACCAGCTACTACACAGACAGGGACTAAAGGTGGAGGTGTCTCTACTTACATCAAAAATAAATATACCTCAAGGATACCTCAAGGCTGGTCAAACGGGACAATGCACTCGAGCTGCTCCATGTTCAAATCACCATAGGCAAAATCCAATACCACTTCCTTGCAAGCTATAAGTCACCTTCTATGACCTGGGAAACCCATACCATGTATGTAAACTTACTGGAAACACTCACCATCTAACCATATTCATAGGCAACTTTAATTACACCACTTTTAACTGAGAATTCTATACAACACCAAATGTACAGGCACAGAGATTCCTGGATTTTGTAAACACAAACTCCCTGGACCAGATAGTCAATACACAAACCAGGGGTGCAAACATACTGGATCTGGTGCTTACTAATAAGGGAGAGTGCTGCATATCCTACTGTAATGTCTTCCCTGATAAGGTCAGACCACAAAATGGTCTCCTTTGAAGTAAAAATAAAACATGGACCACCAGCTAAACCTGGAATATTCAGGAAATACTCTAAGGTTAACCTCCTGCTATTAAGTGACAGCATGAAAAAATTTCAATCCCCCATAAACCCTGAGAACACTGTTGCCTGTACTGAATTGTTTACAGAAACCCTGTGTAAGCATGCTAATAGCTGCATAGAGGCAGATGTACCCACCAGAAAGAAGTACAGAACTAACTCAAAAACAAATCACTCTGGTGGAATCTCAAAATCAATAACAATAACAGAAGGAAGACAATCATGGCAAAAATTAGGAGGTGCAGCATTCAGCAGGATAAAAGCACTATCATCAAACTAAACAAACAACTCAGAGGACAAATAAAGTCAACCAAAGCCAAACTTGAGGTAAATCTGGCCTCCCAGTCCAAGGACAACCACAAGGCATTCTTTAGCTATGTCCACAACCTCAAAGGAAATACATAATTGTATGCTGAGCTCATTGATAATGGGACACCTATTCTGAACCAAAAGATATAGCAAGCCTAATGGCTGATAAATTCATCTCCAACTTTACCCCTCTCTCCTCCTACACCTTCCCTCCCTCAAATATAACTCCCCCTGCTATCACTAGGGAACAGGTCCTTAATGCTCTCTCTAAGGCCAAGAACACTACATCTACAGACCCTGGAAAGTACAGACCCATAAGTCTCACTAGTCTTATATGTACAGCCATGAAAAGAATTATCATGGAAATGATCAATAGTGATATAATAAACCTCTAAACACTGGACCCAACCCAGTTTGGTTCTGTCTAGGGTAGGTTATGCCTACTCAACCTGGTAGACTTCTTTGAGAAGGTCACCAAAGCAAAGAATGAGGGCAAAATGGTTTACACTGCCTACCTTGACCTGGCCAAGGCATTTGGCACAATTCCCCAGTTGGGCATTGTTGACAAACTCAGGAGATTAGAACCCATATGTCACTCAGTGGACCAATTGGGTCACAGATAGGACCCAGGAAGTTAGAATTTGTGAGTCTACCTCTAAAAAGAGGCCAGTCACAAGTGGAATCCCTCAGGGATCAGTCCTTGGACCGCTCCTTTTTGGTATTTACTTCTTTGAAGTTAAGGCCAATGTCAATGGTGTCTGGCTGACTAAATTTGCAGATGATTGCAAATTAGTAGCTGTCATTGAATCCCACACTGACACAAATATTCTGTAGGAAAGGCTGACACAGGCAAACAACTGGTGTCAGAACCAAATGGACTAAAACGAAATGCCAAGAAATGCATAATAATATCCTTTGGAAAGTCATCCACCCCTGGTAGCTATCATATTGACAACACAACCGTTAGAGCTGACCCAGTAGTCAGGGACTTAGGGGCACACATAGACAGAAATCTAGCCTTTGACCATCACTTGTCTACAGTAGTGAGGAACCCATTCTATGTTGCACAACTTATAAACAAAGTTATGGCATCTAAGTCCAAGGAAGTCATTGTACTACTGTATTTGTCATTCATCAAGCCTATCATTGAGTACAATGTCCCCTTTGGTATGTACCTAACCAGGAATATCCAATAATTGGAGCATCCACAGAGGTTCCTCACTAAAAGAATACAGGCCATAAGTAAAATGCCCTATGCAGACTGCCTCAAGGCCTTATCCCTGTATTCTGTCTCCTAGAGGTTTTTGAGGGAGCATCTATGCCTAGCTTATAGGGCATTGTCAGACCCATCTCTGATGGACTTTCTGCATATCCACAAAACAAACAGCACCAGCATTACCCGTTCTAAAGACTTAAACCTTGCCTGTGATATAAATAGGATCTGCTGGAGAGACAGGTATATATCACAGAGACTATCCCATCTCTGGAACTGGCTCCCTATCCATGTGAAGCAGAGTTCCTCCCTAATTCAATTCAAGTGCAGCTTGGACAAGTGGATGAAGAGCAGGAAATTAATCCCTGGTTTGGCACCTATGTCTCTCATGGACACTGGCTACCTGTAAATGGTTCATCTCCAAGGTCCTTGCTTGTAGATGTTTCATCTCACAAGCCTCTGCTTACACTTATCAAGGGCTACAGAACTTGTCAGAGATTTGGGATGCATGGCTAAGCTATAAAAGGCCCCTGTACTCATTAGCCTTGTAAATACCTATGAATATATGCACATATGAACATGTACACCCGTGGGTTTACATACTGGTTGATATGTTTGCTTGTGTTTTTGTGCATTTGTGTGTGGGTGCATGCATGCATGCATGTGTGTGTGTGTGTGTGGGGGGGGGGGTGGCTCTCTCGTGCATACATGAATGTTCATGGATGGCACTTCCTTCTCTGCACTGCCTCCCTCCTTTTGTAGAACAAGTACATGTCTGCTGCTCTGACTATTCCCACCCTGTCTCATACTGACGTCAGCTATGGGCTGATTATTACTTCTCACATTCACGCTGCACTGTATTAATGGCAGGTACTGGGTCACATGTAGCCCTGCCATCTGAGCAGAGAGGCCACAGCATGCTGCCTTCCATAGTGAACATTTATCTTTCATGCTTTTGTGCTATGCTCTTTGTAATGGCAATACCCACATCTCCCATGGTAAAATCTCAGCTAGACATTTACTTGTTTTGCCTTTGTGCTCTTTTCTTTGTTATGTTAGCTCCCCAAATGGACATTAACCTTCACCTCTATGCTATGTCACCTCAACCTAACCTACTGTGTTTTCTCTTTCCCTGTGCTAGCATCCACAATGTATGATCAGTACAGCACTGAGGTGCATTACAAAGCATCTTGTCTTCCTTCACTAATTCTATGTCACAGTTCAATTTCTTCTTCACTGAGTTCTTATTCCTGACTAGCTTGTGTTAATTCTGTCTTGTACAATACAGTAACCTTGCTTGTTGTTGTGTTAAAATGGGCCTCATAGTTCACTGATTATGACAATGTGGCCGTTTAGCATGCTCATCTCTGAATCACTGTCATAAAGCCCTGCATGATCACACCCAACAAACAACAGTGCACCTGTCCATGCCTGTTCTGAGGCAAGTGGGACGTGCACAATATGCTTATGCAAAGAGCTTGCAAAATCTGTATTGCCATGACTCTGCCCTAGTAAGACAAGTAGAGCTCACTGATGCTGTCCAGTGTTCATGTCACATGATATCCAAATGATGTCACATGATATCCAAACGTGCTACTGTTTGCTTGTGGTTACATTGCTGATCCTCATTTTGGACAGTAGGATGGACAAGGGCTCTTCAGTTAATAGTTTCAGCATCTGATCTATTGTGATTTATACTCTAATCTATTAGACTGGTCACATCTTGTCTGGATTTTTTGTAACCAGATGCTTTCCTGGTTGTGGTCATCTCATCCTAGAGGATTTTGATTTTCTCATGGCATTTTATAGAAACTCCTCTTTTGATCCATACAACATTGGAAATTAGCACCCTGTGTGAAATGTATCTGTTATCACAAAGGTTTTTGAAAAGGTGGTCTAAGTAGAGTTGCCCTTATGTCTTATACCTTATAACCTTTTAGATCTTTGTCAGTCTGATTTTAGATCTAGCCACACAATACAACTGCCATAACATTTAATGACATCTTAATAGAGATGGTAAAGAGTTATATCCAGTGCTATCTTTTTCCAGAGTTATTTATTACATGCCTCATCTTATGTTTTCGGTGTGCCACTTTCAGCATTAATTTTTGTATTAAATAACAAACCGCAGTTCACTCAGAGCAGCCAAATAAGAGCCCAGGTCACTCGAAGGAATTTTATTCCGACAAAATACTGCACAAGAATCCTTTTTGTGGTTTATTAATTCTTGTATTACCAACCTAATGTTTTGTTAGGTGATACAGGGCTGTGTTTTTAGCTCCTTCATCATGTAATTAATATACCACCACTGAAGAAGGCCATGAAAGGTAGAAGTACTTGATATGAATGATGTGGCAGATGACACCTGCCTGTACCACTCCTTTCTCAGGGGCTGATGTCTGAATTGGTATCACAGAGGTCTGTTTGGGTTTCATCCTTGGCAATCAGCTTAAAGTCAATCCTACTAAGGAAAATCCTATGCTGATATATGCTACTATCTTACCTTTGCACATAAATTGCATATTTATCTCCTTTTTTATTAATAATATTGGTTGGTATTTGTTTGGGCATTAGAAATATGGGGTGATCCTCAGTTACATACTATCCATAAAGGAACATCTTTCAGCTGCTGTCAGGTTTCTTATTTTCACTTTAATCAAATGTTCCTGAGATTAAATAACTAATAGCCTCTGGTGGTGTGCAAGCCCAGTTTTATACCATTATAATTAATTTAATACTCTTTAGCTGTGGCTACTAGATGGTAACTTTGCATAGCAGGGATAACATTTTGTAGTCAGCACTTTCAAAAGCAACTCAGTCTAGAGATACATCACTTTTCTGGTGCTAGATTTCCATGGGGTGCTGGTAGCAAGGCTCATTTTTAAGGATCTGATACTAACATTCTGAGTCATAGATGACCTGTATCTCATCTATTTTAAAGATCTGTTGGTGCCCCCAAGGTGGCATGGGTCATCTATTGATTTCAAGGGGCTATTTTAGCCTTGTACACTGATTGGCTAACTTAGATTATCACATGATGAAGCAACTTGTGGATTCTAGCCCATTTGGAGACATGAGGCAGTTACTTGTTTGCCTACTTATTGAAATGTCTTGTGGATTCTCTGTCACAGGATCATTGGATCATAGGAGGTTATTAGGCTAATGGCCGCAGGGCCCTTACAAGCCTAACTAAGTTCAACCCATGTTCCCAAGGGTGTATGGTTCAAGCAGACACTAAAAGCAGCACTTATTACCCCTGTCCAAGAGGGACACATGTGGAACCTCCAGAGTGAATGTCCAGTTATCCATCCAATTGTCTGAATTACACTTAAATAGGGCCAATGAGGGGCTTTGTTTAACATGAATAGGAAGCTTGTTCCAAAGGTGGGCAACCTCTGTGAGACAACTCTGTCTCTCCAGCAAGTTATGTTGATATCACATACTAGTTTAAGGTCCTTTGAGTGAGTAACACGTGTACCATTTGATATGCGAATGTGAAGCATTTCCATTAAAGCTGGGTCAGAGATTGCTCCATATGCAAAGCACATGTTGCCTCTGAGCAATCTGTATGACACAGAGAAAATTGACAACGATTTCAGTCTGTCCACATAAGACAGATCTTGAAGACCCTGAATTTTCTTTGTAAGGAACCTTTGTAGTCTCTCCAATTGTTGCAGGTGTTTGGAAAGGAACATACCAAGGGGATCATTGTACTCTGTTATTGGCCTGATGAGAGAAGAGTCCAGGGGGGTTATAACCTCTTTTTTTTGGGTGGCATTGTCTTTACTTATGAGATGAGCAATATAAAATGCCCTTCTTACCACTATGGAAACATGGTGATCGAAGTTAAGGTTGCTGTCGACCTATGTGCCCAGATCTCTCACAACTAACTGTGTGCTTAGAGTATTGCTATTGATGTGGTAGTTTGCAGGAATTTCACCCTTGTTGAAGGGAATGATAATGCATTTTTTGTATTAAGTTTAAGGCCATGACTTTGGCATCAGTCATTAGTCTGCATAAGCCTTTCTTGCAGGATCATGCCCAGTTTGCAGTCATAAGCAAACTTTGTCAACCAGAGACCTTTAGTTTTAGCATATGCTTCAGAGAAGTAGATTCTGAACAGTAGGGGTCCCAAAACTGATCCCTGTGGTACACCACTGGTTACAGGTCTGCTGGAGGAGGTAGAATCCCCTATTTTGACTGTACAAGTTCTATCAGTGAGCCAGTTTCAATCCACTTGACAACATATTGGTTGATATCCAGCTGGGTGAGTTTATCAATGATGCCTGAGTGGGGGATTGTGTCAAAAGCCTTGGCTAAGTCTAGGCGGGCATTATGCACATATTTGCCCTCATCTAGGACTGTGCTGTCTGTCTCAAAGAAGTCCACCAAGTTTAACAAGCAAGTTTTTCCATTGACAAAGCCAAACTGGGTGGGGTTGAGTGTTTGGAGATTTCTTATATCTTTGTTAATAAGATCCATGATGATTAGTTTCATGACCTTAAAGATAAGGCTGGTCAGGCTAATAGGTCCATAGTTCCAAGGGTCCATGGATGTACCCCCTTTCTGCAAAGGGATGACAGCAGCTGTTTTCCATTCCATTGGCCCAATGGTGATGCTAATTCCTCTTTTAACCCATGTAGAACACAGCCCGGGATGTTTTCTGGTCTCATAGAAGCTGTATTTTTGGACTTGGAGAGGGCATTTAAGACCTGATCCTCAAAGATACTAGGTGGGGGCAGGTGTTAGGGATGCTTTAGGGTATATGTGGCAGGGACAGAGGAATGAAGTTTTGACTGAACCTGTCAGTCAGCAGGTTTGCTACATCCACAGGTTCTGTATACATAGTATCATTAACTATGAGTTCAGAGCAAATCTGGGCCTTACCTTTGAGGTTACAGATATAACTAAAGAATACATTGTCATTATCCTTAGTTAGGGAAGCTAATTTGGATTTGTAGTCAGCTTTAGAAAACTTCACTAGGAATCTTATTTGCTGTTTAAGTTGAGGGGAACTGTTTCCAGGTTTGACACTGCTCTTTCCTAGTCTTAGACAGCAATTTCTTTCTCCTTTTGTATAACCTATTAATGGTAGTTGCCCACTAGGCAGGTTTGCTTTTCCTTGAAGATCTTGCTTTGGTTAAAGCCTTGGTGTATAACTCAGCACAGGTGTCTGTTCCATCAAAGAGAGGAGGGGCTATGAAGCTTTTTGTGCTGTCATGTAAGAGGCTATAATTGGCTTGGAGAAGTTTTTAGTTTAGTAGTGCTAAGGGGGGTTCTTATGCTATACTTACTTCAAGCGAGACTGATTTGTTGTTAGATCTCATCAGGGATGGCCACACACTGGTGGTGGTGCAGCGGGTCCCCATGTTGGTGAGCACCAGATCCAGGATGTCTGAGCCTCTTGTGGGTGTGTCAACTAGCTGGTATGAGGCATTGGAGTTAATGAAGTCTAGGAACCTTTGGGCAAGTGAGTCAGAGCATGTATAATTTACCCAGTCAACGTACAGGTAATTAAAGTCACCCAAAACTAGGGTGTTTGGCTGTATCTTGATTGACTCAAGTAGATCCAAGTAGGCTGAGTGGGTGTCCTGATTCATAGAGGGGGTCCTATAGCTGGCAATGACCTGAAGAGGGGTCTTACCTACAGTCAGTTGCACCTGAAGTAATTTAATAGTGCTGTTTAACCAATCTAGAGGTGTATTTATCTTTAATAAATATTGCTACACCAGCTCCTTTAGTTCTCATGCCTTCAGTTTGTGGTCTGAACATGTGGAAGGAAATGTAACCTAGTACAGCTGGGGTGCTCGCTGCAGCCTTAAGCCAGGTCTCAGTGACTGCACAAATGCCAGCATCTTCCAAGGTGAGGACTGCTTCCAGTGAGTGCAGTTTCTGGTTTAGAGTGCTAGTGTTTAGCAACATAACCTAGAGGCTGTTTTTAGAGAGTATCTTTATGTCTGGAATTTTGTTCTTGTGACATTTCCTAAAAAAAGGCACTATGGGGGTGGCAAGAGCCTTAGCTAGTAAATGAAATCCCAGTGGTGACAGATGAAGACAATCTCTGGCAAAGAACTGAGGTTTGTCGACCATGTCATCCCAGGCTGACAGATACTGGATCCCCTTTAATGACACCAGAAACTTAGTCAATTATTGAAGTCAATATTTTTTTTTTTGTATTTAGGTATCATCCTAGTCTATGGTAAAATACTGCTTAAGGCTAGGAACATTCCTGCATGAGACACATACTCAGAGAGCTCAGTCCTGTCTCTCTTCGTATAGTCCAGTGAGGTACATCTCAAGTTGTTCACACCAACATGGACTATGATGGAGTCATAAAAGTGCCTGTCATTGAAAGACATGAGTACATGTGTGATGTGGTGGATCCTGGCACCTGACAGTTGACCATAACTTTTTCCTTATCCAGCCTGATGAGAGGGACATCTTGAGTGTCACACAATTGAGTTGCCTATGACTAAGATGTTTGTTTTTGCATTATACTTAAGGGGATTGGCTGGTGAAACACTGGTGTGAGATATATTATGTGTACTATATTCTGCAGAGGATGTATTATATAAATTGTGCTTGTGTTTGTGTTTGGGAGGTCTCTGATGTTTAGGTAAGCTTTTGGTAAGGACCTCTGCATATGTAGGTTCATGTGTTGTTGGTTTAGTAGGTGCAGGAGGTGAGGTGTGCATGCTGACAACCTGCTTAGTATCAGATGAACTGACTGGTGAGTGAATGAGCCTGGATTCTAGGTTCTTGATATAGATGCATCTCTCTCATAATGAATTTGTGTGGACTAGAAAAAAATGGGTTGTCAATGTACATCAGGCAATTGCTACATTGCCTC
This sequence comes from Protopterus annectens, assembly GCF_019279795.1. NCBI lineage: Eukaryota > Metazoa > Chordata > Ceratodontiformes > Protopteridae > Protopterus > Protopterus annectens. The sequence goes on along the minus strand of NC_056734.1, from coordinate 462,340,968 downwards.
AGGATGCCCATGTTGACCAGGCTGGCTGGTGAAACTGTGGAAAATTGTCCATCCATAATGCTAGTTAAGTTGATGTGGTCAGAAAACAGGGAGAGGACAGGAATGACCAGGTAAATTAGAGGACATATGAAAGGCTAGTGGGTAGGATCCTGGTTTCTCAAGGGGCTTCAGTGAATGTGCCACTTGTCAGGTTGGGATAATTCAGAGATGGAGCACCAGTACTAAGGGGAAAATTTGCAGGTAGAAGTGTCTGTGTCTATAACCAGCAATGGTGCCCACACCTACTTGACAGTGCGCGATATGCAAACAAGAGCAAACCCGTGCAAACATAGTGCTTATGTAGCAAACTGATTTTTAAAAAATCAACAAATAAAAAAGCTCAGCTGAGCCCTGTTCCAGCAGCCTTCAATCAGATGAGTTCTAACTGCACACTCCTATCACTAGTGTGCAGGGAAGCCCTCTCCAACAAAAGATGGCTTGACAGAGTGTTCAAGTTATACAAACAGAAATAGGTTCAGCAGGTCTGAATCTAGTCTATGCTACAGAAAACAAAGTGCAATAATTTCAAGAAAAAAAAGAGTTCAAATAAGCAGTAATATGGTAAAAATGCATTTCAAAAGTGCAATATACAGAGAAAAATTCAACTTAAGTTTTGCAGAGATCAGCAGATGCCTTGGATTAATCAGATAAATACAGCAAAGCAGTAGCTGCTTACCAAACTCTGTGAAGCTTTGCTAAAACAAGCACAAACTTAATAAGGCAAAATCCTTAAAAGGTAAGACACCCTTGATCACTATAAGTAAAAAACTAAGAGCTCTCATAAAATCATCCAAAGCAAATTTCGAGAGAAAAATAGCTAAAGACTCAAAAGACAATCATAAGGCCTTCTTTAGCTATGTTAGAAACCTGGGAGGAAACTCCCAGATATGCTCAGAGCTAGTTCAAAATGATGTGAAGATTACTGATCCTACAGACATTGCCAACATACTGGCTGACAGGTTCAGTGCAAACTTCTCCCCCCCCTCCCCCCCAAAAGGAGAGATATCTATACCAAACGATTGCAGCCCCCAAACATCTCCAGCGCCCAAGTGAGAACTGCTCTCTCCAAAGCAAAAACACAGCATCCATGGGACCTGATGGTGTCCCCGGCTGTGTGCTCCATGAACTCAATGAGGAATTAAACCCACAGCTAGGACAGCTGTTTAATCAAAGTCTTACCTCTGGATACGCACCCAGGAGTGGCGCACTGCAACTGTGGTACCACTTCACAAAGGCGGTGCCTCCACCGACCCTGGAAATTACCGGCCCATTAGCTTGACAAGCCTTATCTGCAAAGCCATGGAGAGGATCATAATGGACCTCATAAATAAAGACATAGGAATTTGCAGACTTTGGATCCAACCCAGTTTGGCTTTGTCAAAGGCAGATCATGCCTTTTAAACTTGGTTGACTTTTTGAAACAGTCACCAAAGCCATTGATGAGGAAAGGCAGTCCATACAGCCTACCTCGATCTGGCTAAGGCCTTCGATACAATACCCCATTCGGGTATCATTGAAAAACTCATCAGCTTAAATGTCAACCCATACATCACAAGATGGGTTGCAAACTGGCTGAGTGACAGAACCCACAGGGTCAGAGCTGCTGGCGCCATGTCAGACTCAAAGCCTGTCACAAGTGGTGTCCCACAGGGCTCAGTCCTGGGCCCACTCTTGTTTGGCATCTACTTTTCCAAGTACAAGCAAACACAGGAGGGTTATGGCTGACAAAGTTTGCAGATGACTGCAAACTGGGCCATAGTAGAAAACACATCTGACACAGATATCCTTCAGAAGGGTCTCACAGAAACGGATAACTGGTGCCAGAGCCACGGCCTAAAGTTAAATGCCAAAAAATGCATAGTCATACCCTTCGGGAAAAACAAGGTTACCCCTAGCTACCAAATAGGTGGCAATCCACTGAGCACAGAAGAAGTTATCAGGGACCTGGGGACCCAGGTTGATAGTAGTCTGTCATTCGACACCCATGTAGCTAAAGTAGTTAGGAAGACCTTCTACATTGCCCACCTTATCATGAAGGGATTCTCATCTAGATCAAGGGAGGTCATAGTCTCCTTTACTCATCACTCATCAGACCAATGATTGAGTACAATGCCCCATTCGGAATGTATCTGACCCGACACTTGCAGCAGCTGGAGAGGCCACAAAAGTTCCTCACCAAAAGGATAAAGGGTCTCAAAAATCTGTCCTATGCTGCCCGACTGAAAGAACTCCAGCTCTATTCAGTCGCTTACCGCTTGCTCAGAGGTGACCTTTGCCTAACATACAAGGCCATGTCAAACCCAGATTTGATGAATATGCTTCACCTCAAAAATCTAGATCCATCAGAGCCACAAGGGCGGAGACTTAAACCTTGACACGGCTATTAATAGGACGTGCTGGAGGGATAGATTCATCACCCAAAGACTCCCTATGCTGTGGAACAAAATCCCGGTACATGTGAGGCAGAGCACCTCGCTGGCCCTGTTCAAGAGAAATCTTGACCAATGGATGGGAGATCGCAGATATACCCCAGGGATTACCTCAGTGTCACTGCTCGACAGAGGCACAGAAAAATAATGGGTATAGTTCCCCATACTAAAGGGGTGGCCTAAGCCACAAAACGATGGGCTAGGCTTGTAAATGCCCTCGGGCAGATAGCCTAGTATGAACCTATGAACCTATGAACCTATGAAATGCAGTGACAATGCACCGAATGAGAATAAACTGATTTAAACAAATTAACCAATAAAAAAGCTCAAAACTGAGCCCTGTTCCAGCAACCTTTAATCACATGAGTTCTAACTGCACACTCCTCCCTCTAGGGTGCAGGGGAACCCTCTCCAACAAAAGATGACCTGGTTTAGTGCATGATTTGGTTACATGATACTGAGATCTATTTTGCAGGTCCCTTAAAAATATCCTTTCAATGGAGTCTATTTAAATCTTCACAAAGATCTTAGCACATTTTCTTACGTGACCCTTATTTTAAATTATTTTGAAGATATATGTTTTTGACAACATTTTTCATTTATTGACTTGTACCTAGAATTTATTTATTATTAATTAAAGCCGCAGTGGTACAGCAGTAGCATTGTTGCCTCACAGCAAGAGGTTCTCCTGTTCAATTCTCGACTGGAGTGCCTTCTGTGTGGAGTCTGCATGTCCTCCCCATGGTCGAGTGGCCTCCGAAAGACATGCGTGAATGGGCATGCCTTTGCTAAAGGTTGGGCATCAGGCTGGCAACTCTGCACCATAAAAATCTACTGCCAGTAATTAGTGGACCGGAGTTCCACTGTGGCAGCCCCGATCCGGGAAAAGCCAAAAAGACAAACAACAAAACAAACCTAGAATTTATTATTAATGTAGTACTTCAGGTAAAGCATCTAGACATTAAGCACTATGCATATTAAAGATAAAAGACAAATGTAACAATTATGCAGACTTACAGATAAAAGAGATAACAGAAACTGGAGTTAATGCAGTTATTTGAGCATTATTCACCTGAATTTGTTTTGAAATTTATTAAAACAAATTATGGAGCTAGGTCAATAGATCACAAATCACTACCCACATACTCATGGTTTCCTAAGTATTTTTCTGCCATTTGTTAAATTCTTTTATTGAAAATATTTTGCTGTAGTGAAGACAAAACATGTTCTAATTTAATGGTAGCTTTTCAATTTCAGATAGTGCAGATTTATAACATCATCCTGTTAATCAGATGAACAGCAACAATTCTGGTGGGAAGAGAAGTTAGCAACATGGTGTGCATTAATTAACTGTCATTTTAGACCTCCTCTGAAATAATAGGCTTGGGCAATAGCTTTCCAGAACTTTCTTAGATGAGGTTGATGTATTTTTGTAACTTACTGTAACACTTAACCAGAATGATATACAAAATAGTATGTAAAGGGAAAAAAGCAGCAATATGAGGAGCAATGGTCAAAACTTCTATTCTGACAACAATATCTATTGAGTGCAGCAGTTGAAGAAAGAGAAAGAGATTAGTCTTCTCTCTTCTGTGTAAATTACTACTCCAATATTGCAAGTACTCCAATATTGCAAGAGTCAAGAGATATAGACTTATGTGAAAAGTTTCTCAGTACTCAACAGTATTAACACACTAAAATGGCATTATGCATTATGTCTCCATGTGCATATGTAGAACCAATGTGCATCACATTCCCAGGTGACCACACAGACAAGTGTGACCACACAGAAACACTGTGCATCATGCTAATGTGTAACCACACAGAATCACTGTGCATTATGCTAATGTGTGATTACACAGAAACACTATACATTGTGCTAATGTGTAACCACACAGAATCACTGTGTATCATGCTCATATGTCACCACACAAAAACACTGAAAATCATGCTCATGTGTGACCCCAAAGAATCACTGTAGATCATACTCATATGTAATCACACAGAAACACTGAAAATCATGCTCATGTGTGAATACAAAATTACACTGAACATCATGCACATGTGCAGCCACACAGAAATACTATATATATATTACTTCTGTGATACCACAAAGAAGCACTGTGCATCACGCTCACATGTTGCCACAGAGAAACACTGGACATCATGCTCATGTGTTACCACAAATAACTACTATGCATCATGCTCATGGGTAATCACATGGAAAAGTTGTGCATTGTGTTCATGTGTGAACACACAATAACACTGGACATCATGCTCATCTGTAATTATGCAGAGTCATTGTATATCATGTTCAGAAGCACTGTGCATCATGTTCAGTTGTTAACCACAAAGAAACACTGAACTTCATGCTTATGTGTAACCACACAGAAACATTGAACATCGTACTCATGTGCGATCATGTTAAAGCACTGTGTATGATGCTCTTGTGCAATCACACAAAAACACTGTGGATCATGCTCACATATGAACTTACAATAACACTGGAGAACATACTCTTGTGTGACCACACATAAATACTATGCATCATACTCCTGTGTGACCACACAGAAATGCTGTGCATCATGCTCTTGTGTGACAACATAGAACCACTGTGCATTATACTCCTGTGAGTCCACAAAGAAACACTGTGAATCATGCTCATGTGTGGCCACATGGAACCACTGTGTATCATGCTCATGTGTGGCCACAGGGAACCACTGTGTATCATGCTCATGTGTAGCCACATAGCACCACTGTGCATTATGTTCATGTGTGACCATGAAGAACCACTAGGCGTTATTCTCATATCTGACCACATAGAACCTCTGTGCATCATGCTTCTCTGTAACCACACAGAAGCATTGGCCATCATGCTCATGTATGATGATATAGAATCACACTAGTATGTGACTATGTAGAAATAAAAGTACAGATAGAATCTCTGATTATTACTGAGATTATTTTCCTGATTTCACTGGTGCCAGGTGGTGCCAGCCTGACCAACGGCTGCTTAGTTCTCAGTTCCATTGCTTCTGCCACCTTCTGGTACCACCAACTAGGATGGAGGTGGACTGAGAAATCCTGGTCAATATCAGACTTAACTGGTCCTAGGGTACAGACACAGACCAGAACAGTTAGCAGTCTTACATGTACTGACTGGGGTAATAATAAAGAGCTTTTATTAAGACCTAAAACATAAAAATGGCCATAAGACGTACAGCTGTAAAATCATGGAATTTATTTTTCACAATTAGGTAAGCGCTTTCACTACCATCCCGGTGGCTTCCTCAGACCCTAAACAATGACATTAAAACAATGCATTAAATATATTCCTAGCTTCTCACATTTACTGCTTCCCATTTGGCGATCTAATTAAATTATTTTCACCTTCATAGATTCATAGGTAGGTACTAGGCTATCGGCCCAAGGACTTACATAAGCCTAGCCAACAAGGTTCCCTGGCTTACTCCATTCAAGAAAGTAATTTTCCTGTGCCACTGTTGAGCAGAGACACAGAAGTGATCCCCGGGGTATATTTCCTATTTCCCATCTACTCATCAAGATTTTTCTTAAAGAGTGCTAATGAAGAACTTTGCTTGACATAGATAGGTAGCCTGTTCCAGTGTATGGGAAGTCTCTGGGACAGGAATCTATCCCTCCAGCATGTCCTGTTTATTGTGTTGACAATGTTTATGTCCCTAGAGTGTGTAGCTCGGAGGGAATGGGATTTCTTTAGGTGAAGCATGTCCAACAGCTCTGGGTTTGACATAGCTTTATATGTTAGGCAGAGATCACCTCGGAGTAGGCGATATGCTACAGAGTAAAGCTGACGCTTTTTGAGGCGGTCAGTGTAGGGCATTTGTTTGAGGCCAGTAATCCTCTTTGTGAGGTACTTCTATGGCCTTTCCAGCTTCTGCAGATGTCTTGTGAGGTACATTCCAAAAGGGGCGTTGTACTCTATAATGGGTCTAATGAGTGTTGAGTACAGGGGAACAATGAGTTTCAAATCCTCATCCCCTAGTATACTATGTGCATGTCCCTGACGTCATGCAATGAACAAAACAGATAGCTTAAAGGGGAACTCTACAAAAAGTAACACTCACTAAGAATTCATTCATAAAATACATACTAAGTCAGAAGTCATCATAAAATACATTTATATCTAACACGCTTATTATATAATATATGTATATTAAACATATAAATATATAAATACATATATCTCATTTTATATTGTATTATATTATACTATATTATATCATAACATTTAATATATAAAAACAACTGATATCTACTATATGCAGCAAACAAACACAGTTATTATAAACCCTTTACCTTCTATACATATATAAAATTTATATAAAAATGTATTCAAAAAATGTATATTTAAATTAATTAACTTCTAATTCCCCAGGCATCCAGAACTGGCTTAACTGAAACCTTCCCATTAAGGCCATAGCCCTTCTCTGCTCACTTTTGTTCATTGCATGAAGTCAGGGAAATGCACATAGTATACTAGGGGATGAGGATTTGAAACTCATTGTGAAAGGTGAAAATAATTTAATTAGATCGCTAAACAGGAAGCAGTAAATGTGAGTAGCTAGGGATATATCTAATGCATTGTTTTGATGTCATTGTTTATGGTCTGAGGAAGCCACCGGGATGGTGGTGAAAGCACTTACCTAACTGTGAAAAATAAATTTAATGATTTTACAGCCATATGTCTTACGACCGTTTTTTTGTTTTGGTACCTGTTTGTTGTTATTGCATTGCGGTTGTACGTTAGCCTGCTTAGTGTTTTTCTTGGTTTTAATTGTTTTGGTGTTGAACACAAGCAGGAGTATGGCAGAAGGAGTTCCCCACGGTGACATTGAGTTGGATTATAATCTGCTTGGGGTTCAGAGAGGATGTAAATCAGATGGTTTGACTGGTTTGCTTCGGAAAGAGATGAACCCATTATTAGCTGAAATACAATTGGGGGAGGCACTACCTGATGGAGAAGTAATAGATATGGATCAGACAAAGTTTAGGCTATGCCTGAAAAAGTTAGAGGATGAAATTTTCAAGTTGAAGAGGTAGCAAGCACAATGGTTTCATTTTGAGGTCTGCCTCCACTATCGATTAGTGCCTAGGGGGTTAAGGGTCCTTAAAATGCCTATGTATGAGACCCAACACCGGAACTGTTGGCACGGTGGCAAAATATAAATATGGAAACAAACTTCAGTTATCTGAGACTGATGAATGATTTCTTTAGACCAGAGGAGGAGAGATACATGAAGGAAATCGAGAGACAACAGGAGGAACTGTATATGCAGTTCCCTGCACAGATGGTGGATTGTGCAATTGGGGAAGCCATTGAATCGGTTAGCCTCTATGAGAGGAGGCTGATCATGCAGAAATAGAAAAAATTAGATAGAGATTTGCCTGATTTTAAGAAGGGACATGTTTTCTTCTGGCCAAGAGGGAAGCTGGGAGAGTGGTACGTCCTACATATGATGATGTTGTTCGGACTGCAGAACAAATGGATAAACCTGGGGATATTGGGTTGATGACAAGAACTATAACAGAGACTGGTAATAGAGGAGAGGTGCTTAATGAGATGGTGCGAGAGGCAGATACTCATGTTGAAGTTATTTCTAATGACTCCCAAGAAATACAGCAAGCACAAATGGTGGTTAAGAGGAAAATGAATCCCTGTCATCATCACAGGTTTTTGCCAAGCTCCCATTATCCATACAACAGGAGAGAGGGAGGGAGAATTACCGGTCAATGAGTTGAAGGAGAAAGAAGAGGAAGGAACAGACTGAACCAGTAAACTATCCCACATTGAAGAGTATGTGGAGTGAGACAGATCAATAGTATGGAACATTTCAGTGAGAACATTGACTAAATATGAACTATCAGTATTGAATAGAGGCTTGTCCTTTATTCTGGCACAGGGTGCTGATCTACCGGACATACTTACTGATTTAAAACTTTCTTGTAGAAATGTTATATTAAAGCTAGTGCACCAAGATAATGTTTTGATGGGGGGATAATATATTTAGAAAATATAATAGTTTTACCCTATAAACCATCCAGTTCTTGAGGCATTTAATAAAGTATGTGAGGATGAGCTACATGAAATATTGGGGAAAGAACAACATGGAAGGACACTTGTAAATTTGACTAAATCTGAGCAAGAAGCCCTAAAGAGACTTAGGATACATCCCTAATAATACAGCCAGCTGATAAGGGTGGGATGATTGTGGTCATGGATAAGGGCTTTTATGTTACATCACTGAAATTGATGTTACGTGATACTAATATATATATATAAAGAGGTTTACATGCATCATATTGATTGTATGATTAGGAGTGTACATCTCATGTTGAATAACTGTTTAATGCAATATGAAATTAGTTTAGAGCTGATACAATGTTTGAACGTTGAACATCCAGTCATACATATGTTTCAGGGCTCTCCAAAGATACATAAAGACCCAATGAAACCACCCTTTAGACCTATTGTGGCAGGCAAGCGTATGGCGCCCTTTTCAGTGTTTATAGAAAAGCACCTTAGACTGATGGTAGATAGCTCAAATGTTGTACTCAAGGACATGAAACAGTTTCTACAGGATTTGTATATGTACATGGAGGGTTATCAAGGGACACAGGAACATATGTTTGTCACCTTAGACATGGTTTCCCTGTTTACCAGTATCCTGGATGATATTGGAGTGGAGTATTTGAGAAAGTACCTACTGGAGAACAGTGAATATGAAAATAGGTTAATGGATTTACTCTGTTTATTTATGAAGACAGTGTAGAATAACAATGTGTTTGTATTTGATGGGCTGTACTATCTTCAATGTGAGGGCGTAGCTATGGCCACTAGTTGTGCTAATAGGTACGCCAACACAGTAATGTTACAATGGGAGGTAGATATGGTGTTCAAGATGGATTTATACTTGAAATGTGTGAAATATTATCGTTGCTTTGCGGACAATATTTTTATTTTGTGGATTGGCACACAAATGGAGCTCAACCTGTTTATTGAGTAGTTGCATAGTACCACCACTTTTCTTAAATTTACAATGAGGTCATCTAACACACAGATAGATTATTTGGATGTACATGTGGAGAAATCCATAGAAGGGAGGATGGACACTAGATTGTATAGGAAGGAGTGTTACAGGAATACACTTCTACATAGGACCAGCAGGCATCCTAGGAGAACCTTTGGAAATGTTGCAAAAGGTCAGGGGATGCGAGTGTCCAGGTTGAGTAAAGAGGAAGAGGCCTTTGAGGAAGGAATGAAGACTTTGAAGCATGATCTGAGGTCTCGAGGTTATAAGGAGAGGGAGGTAGTCTCTACCGTTGATGAAGTTGTTAAATTGAGGACAGATAGAGCAAGGCCATATTACTCAGCTATGACCAATAATGAGGTAAGGCATGAAGAAGGGGTAATAACGGAGGGATGAGTTGATGTCCTGACATCATACACTAGTGATATTGGGAAAGTAAAGATGGTTTTGGAAAAACACTGGCCCATCTTACTGACAGACTTACTAACATCTTAGGCAGCTAATTATAATTTTTAATTTATATAGTCACATAGAGAACTCAGCACAGCTCCTCGTGGTATCCAACAAAGTTCCTAGAGCAGCAGAGAACAGAAAAAGCATCTTTCCAGATTTTAAGTATTTTTTCTTGCATTTTTCGACCATTTGTGCTATTCGACGACTGTTTCTGTCTATTTTATAGTGGTATTACCTGTTTTTCCTGTTTTTATAAGCTTTAATTGTTGGTTGCACTTCTTAGTTTAAGTTTGCTTAAAAGTTAAACTACAGGCTAATACACTCAAGTGTACTAGCTTTTGATAGCATTTAATCGAAAAGCAAAGCATTTATTGTGTTTTCTGTTCTGTCTGTGAAAAAAATTTGAAAAAAACAAAAAAAAATATTCTTGTTCTCCTAACTTTCCTGGCTAGTTGTTCCAGTGATCAGGTTTTGCTGATCCCTGGGCTTTGTCTTGGTTCCTGTACTTCTCCATTTTTTTTGTTTGGTCAGGGGGAAGTTTCTTTACTCACCAGTGGGAGTGGGGAGTACTGAGCTGCCTGTTTGTCCTCAGAGGAGTGGTATAAGACAGTAACTTGTAATTCATTGGCCATTTTGGGTCATTTCCTGCCTTTTCCAGCCCCCTGCTATAAAGCACGCTTTGGCGGACTTTTCTGGCTGTAGAGAACTCAGCACAGCTCCCCATGGTATCCAGCAGAGTTCCTAGAGCAGCAGAGAACAGAAAAAGCATCTTTCCAGATTTTAAGTATTTTTTCTTGCATTTTTCGACCATTTGTGCTATTCGACAACTATTTCTGTCGATTTTATAGTGGTATTACCTGTTTTTCCTGTTTTTATAAGCTTTAATTGTTGGTTGCACTTCTTAGTTTAAGTTTGCTTAAAAGTTAAACTACAGGCTAATACACTCAAGTGTACTAGCTTTTGATAGCATTTAATCAAAAAGCAAAGCATTTATTGTGTTTTCTGTTCTGTCTGTGAAAAAAATTTGAAAAAGACAAAAAAAATATTCTTTTTCTCCTAACTTTCCTGGCTAGTTGTTCCAGTGATCAGGTTTTGCTGATCCCTGGGCTTTGTCTTGGTTCCTGTACTTCTCCATTTTCTTTGTTTGGTCAGGGGGAAGTTTCTTTACTCACCAGTGGGAGTGGGGAGTACTGAGCTGCCTGTTTGTCCTCAGAGGAGTGGTTTAAGACAGTAACTTGTAATTCATTGGCCATTTTGGGTCATTTCCTGCCTTTTCCAGCCCCCTGCTATAAAGCATGCTTTAGCGCGATTTAGCGTGGAGTTGCCACTAGAGCAGCATTGGGCAGCGCCGGTTTAACAAGGTTAAACTTTTTCTGGCTCCATAAAGTCTGTTCTTCATTTTTTCCCTTAGAACTGCTCTACTAGTAACCTAAACAGTATATCCCTTATCTAAAAAGCGCAGCACTTGTTTCTAAAAGTTTTCTTCCTTGCAGGTTAAGCAGTCCTGTATTATACAAAGTCCCTCACTTTCGAACCCCCCCCAGGAGTACCCACTTCCTTACTAAGTCCTCTCTTATTCAGTCTCATACCTAACTTCTTAAATTTCGAGCACGTTGAAGGGCCAGATGCTGACGTCCTCTCCTGCCCAGTTGGTGAATCTGGGAATATTGAGGCAATGTTACAATTGCAGAAACAGAAAAGGGACCAGCACTTAACAGCAGCAGGATAAAATTCAAAAAGGTTATTTATTTCAAGGTTGCTGAAAGTCAACCTTGCATAATATACACAAACCGATTTCGGCTGTTAAAGCCTTTATCAATGTGACTTCTTCTTAATCCAAAAACATTAGTTTGCACAAGCAACTGTTACATCCTGGTTCTCTATTTATACCCTTACATTAAAGTGGTATCAACCTATTGGGATTTATATAAAGGGTACTTATACAGTGTTTAAATAAAAACATGTTCAACATGAATATGCTTATAATACAGTATTTGAACCACATACACCTGACATCCTGAAAATAACAATTACTGATTCATGCTTATTTGTAAAATAAGGTATAGCCAAAAATACTAATGTATTTAATTAGGCAAAAATCAAAATATATATATATATATATTTATTGTTATTTTTAGTTCCCATAGGTATATTTGGTGTATTTGGAATGTAATAATGACGTGGGAGTAATTACATATTTGACTGCCCAATAATCATATATTTGAACCTATAAAACCTACACCTTGGGGGCACCATTGGCCTATCCATCATGTACTTGATATTCATTTAATCCTGGCTTGAAAAAAGCCCCAAGGGTGGTAATCCACTTGTTCTCCATGTTATTAAGTTTCGTGTGCCACCCCATCTTGAAATTACTATGAAGTTGAATTTTATCTATTATGATGAACCTAAATGATGCTCCTGTATGTTGTTGGCTATGTTTATATAGAGCATTGGTAATTCTTCTGTTTCTGATGGAACTCAAGTGTTCACTAATCCTGATTCTGATGGGCCTGGAGGTCTGCCCAACATAAAACGCAGAGCAAGTGCATTGTGCCAAATATATCACCCAATCAGAGCTACAATTCCCGAAAGTGTTGATATTAAACATCCATGGTGTATTTTTGCTGGTGAATTCTTTGGTTTTACAAATGTATTGGCATAAGCTACAATGTCCACAAGGGTAACAACCAACTAAGGCATCAACAAAAAGTGTGGTTTGTTGTTTAGTAACTGGTGTGAACCTTTTATAGTGTGTTAACTGAGACTGAATGGTACGTCCCCTGCGATAAGAGAAAGCGCAGGTTTCGGGAAGGATGTCATTAAGAAATGGATTTGACTGTAGTATGTCCCAATGTTTGTTGACAATTTGTCTAAACCAGGATGTGTTGTTGCCATACGTGGTAACTAATCTGATAGGCTGCCTACCTTGCTTGGTAACTTCCTGTGATTTGTTATATTTAAGTAGATCTAATCTTCCCTTGGCTTGCATCTGTTTGACCGTGTTGTTTAGATGGTTGGAATTATAACCTCTGTCCACAAATCTGGTTGTTAATTCTTGTGTTTGTCTAGAGTATTCTGCTGCCATTGAACAGATCCTTTTCAGGCGCAAATATTGTGACTTTGGAATGTTGTTAATGATGTGGCGGGGGTGAGAGCTGGTGGCATGGAGTAAGGTGTTATATTGTGGGAATTTTCTATGTATTGTAGTTGCTAAGGTGTGATCTGGTAATCTTTTAATAGCCACATCCAAAAACACAATCTCATTGTATCCAATATTGACCGTAAATTGTATGTCAAATGGATTGTTATTGAGATAATCGACAAATTTGGATAGTTCCTCCTTACTTCCCCGCCACACCAACCAGCAGTCGTCCAAATACCTACGCCATATATCCATGTAGTCCATATAAATGTTTCGCTGGACATCATATATGAAGGTCAGTTCATAATACCCCATAAATAAATCTGCATAAATAGGGGCAAAAGATGCCCCCATTGCTGTTCCTTTAATTTGCCAATAGGGGTTCCCTTCAAAGTAAAAGATGTTTTCCTGCAATACATACTCAGTTAACTTGATCAAAAAATTATTAAATCCTGTTGAGTATAGATTCGATTGTTTTAACCAGTATGTAACCACCAAAATGCCAGCTTGATGTGGGATACTTGTATATAAAGATGTTACATCTAATGTACATAACAACCAGTCCTCATCGAGTTGAGAGTCTTCAATAATATTCAAAAATTGTGTTGTGTCCTGGATACGTGATCTAACCATTGGCAATAATGGTTTTAAATATTCAGTCAGAAAAGCTGATAAAGGTTCAGTAAGGGACCCATGACCTGACACTATAGGTCTGCCTGGTGGATTCATTAAATCTTTATGTGTCTTGGGTATTAGATAGAGGTACTGTGGCATTGGTTCTGACACCTTCAGTTGGTTGGCTACTTGGGGGGGTAATGATATCCTCCTCCACAGCTAAATCTATGAATGAATCAATATCAGTTTTAAAGTTGGGGGTGGGATCCACTACCATCTTTAGATAAAACTGCGTTTGAGATAACTGTTTCAGTGCCTCTGCCTTATATTTTAAGTAGTCCATAACCACAATACCTTGTGGGCACCATTGGCCTATCCATCATGTACTTAATATTCATTTAATCCTGGCTTGAAAAAAGCCCCAAGGGTGGTAATCCACTTGTTCTCCATGTTATTAAGTTTCGTGTGCCACCCCATCTTGAAATTCCTATGAAGTTGAATTTTATCTATTATGATGAACCTAAATGATGCTCCTGTATGTTGTTGGCTATGTTTATATAGAGCATTGGTAATTCTTCTGTTTCTGATGGAACTCAAGTGTTCACTAATCCTGATTCTGATGGGCCTGGAGGTCTGCCCAACATAAAACGCAGAGCAAGTGCATTGTGCCAAATATATCACCCAATCAGAGCTACAATTCCCGAAAGTGTTGATATTAAACATCCTTGGTGTATTTTTGCTGGTGAATTCTTTGGTTTTACAAATGTATTGGCATAAGCTGCAATGTCCACAAGGGTAACAACCAACTAAGGCATCACCAAAAAGTGTGGTTTGTTGTTTAGTAACTGGTGTGAACCTTTTATAGTGTGTTAACTGAGACTGAATGGTACGTCCCCTGCGATAAGAGAAAGCGCAGGTTTCGGGAAGGATGTCATTAAGAAATGGATTCGACTGTAGTATGTCCCAATGTTTGTTGACAATTTGTCTAAACCAGGATGTGTTGTTGCCATACGTGGTAACTAATCTGATAGGCTGCCTACCTTGCTTGGTAACTTCCTGTGATTTGTTATATTAAAGTAGATCTGATCTTCCCTTGGCTTGCATCTGTTTGACCGTGTAGTTTAGATGGTTGGAATTATAACCTCTGTCCACAAATCTGGTTGTTAATTCTTGTGTTTGTCTAGAGTATTCTGCTGCCGTTGAACAGATCCTTTTCAGGCACAAATATTGTGACTTTGGAATGTTGTTAATGATGTGGCGGGGGTGAGAGCTGGTGGCATGGAGTAAGGTGTTATATTGTGGGAATTTTCTTACAGAAATTCAATATAAGGTGTTAAATAAAGGCCTTAATTTTGTACCCACAACACCGGTGTCTGAACATTTATTAGTTGATGATATTAATAACTTTTGTAGAACACTCAATTTAAAGTTATTTTTTTCAGATGAATCTAATTCTCAAAGATCTATTGGGTTTAGGTTTGGAAAATCTACATTTGTACCACCAATGGATAAATATGTGTCTATATTCAAGGATTGTGTTATGAAGGATTTACATTTTCCAAAGAACCTGAGGGTTGTCGTAATAATCTTAACCGACAAGAACGTGAAGCACTTAAGCAACTACAACAAAACAGAAATATCGTGATTACATCTGCAGATAAAGGTGGAGGTATTGTGGTTATGGACTACTTAAAATATAAGGCAGAGGCACTGAAACAGTTATCTCAAATGCAGTTTTATCTAAAGATGGTAGTGGATCCCACCCCCAACTTTAAAACTGATATTGATTCATTCATAGATTTAGCTGTGGAGGAGGATATCATTACCCCCCAAGTGGCCAACCAACTGAAGGTGTCAGAACCAATGCCACAGTACCTCTATCTAATACCCAAGACACATAAAGATTTAATGAATCCACCAGGCAGACCTATAGTGTCAGGTCGTGGGTCCCTTACTGAACCTATATCAGCTTTTCTGACTGAATATTTAAAACCATTATTGCCAATGGTTAGATCACGTATCCAGGACACAACACAATTTTTGAATATTATTGAAGACTCTCAACTCGATGAGGACTGGTTGTTATGTAAATTAGATGTAACATCTTTATATACAAGTATCCCACATCAAGCTGGCATTTTGGCGGTTACATACTGGTTAAACCAATCGAATCTATACTCAACAGGATTTAATAATTTTTTGATCACATTAACTGAGTATGTATTGCAGAAAAAACATCTTTTACTTTGAAGGGAACCCCTATTGGCAAATTAAAGGAACACCAATGGAGGCATCTTTCGCCCCTATTTATGCAGATTTATTTATGGGGTATTATGAACTGACCTTCATATATGATGTCCAGCGAAACATTTATATGGACTACATGGATATATGGCGTAGGTATTTGGACGACTGCTGGTTGGTGTGGCGGGGAAGTAAGGAGGAACTATCCAAATTTGTGGATTATCTCAATAACAATCCATTTGACATACAATTTACCGTCGATATTGGATACAATGAGATTGTGTTTTTGGATGTGGCTATTAAAAGATTACCAGATCACACCTTAGCAACTACAATACATAAAAAATTCCCACAATATAACACCTTACTCCATGCCACCAGCTCTCACCCCCGCCACATCATTAACAACATTCCAAAGTCACAATATTTGTGCCTGAAAAGGATCTGTTCAACGGCAGCAGAATACTCTAAACAAACACAAGAATTAACAACCAGATTTGTGGACAGAGGTTATAATTCCAACCATCTAAACAACACGGTCAAACAGATGCAAGCCAAGGGAAGATCAGATCTACTTAAATATAACAAATCACAGGAAGTTACCAAGCAAGGTAGGCAGCCTATCAGATTAGTTACCACGTATGGCAACAACACATCCTGGTTTAGACAAATTGTCAACAAATATTGGGACATACTACAGTCAAATCCATTTCTTAATGACATCCTTCCCGAAACCTGCACTTTCTCTTATCGCAGGGGACGTACCATTCAGTCTCAGTTAACACACTATAAAAGGTTCACACCAGTTACTAAACAACAAACCACACTTTTTGGTGATGCCTTAGTTGGTTGTTACCCTTGTGGACATTGCAGCTTATGCCAATACATTTGTAAAACCAAAGAATTCACCAGCAAAAATACACCAAGGATGTTTAATATCAACACTTTCGGGAATTGTAGCTCTGATTGGGTGATATATTTAGCACAATGCACTTGCTCTGCGTTTTATGTTGGGCAGACCTCCAGGCCCATCAGAATCAGGATTAGTGAACACTTGAGTTCCATCAGAAACAGAAGAATTACCAATGCTCTATATAAACATAGCCAACAACATACAGTAGCATCATTTAGGTTCATCATAATAGATAAAATTCAACTTCATAGGAATTTCAAGATGGGGTGGCACACGAAACTTAATAACATGGAGAACAAGTGGATTACCACCCTTGGGGCTTTTTTCAAGCCAGGATTAAATGAATATCAAGTACATGATGGATAGGCCAATGATGCCCCCAAGGTGTAGGTTTTATAGGTTCAAATATATGATTATTGGGCAGTCAAATATGTAATTACTCCCACGTCATTATTACATTCCAAATACACCAAATATACCTATGGGAACTAAAAATAACAATAAAAATATATATATATATATATATATATATATATATATATATATATATATATATATTTTGATTTTTGCCTGATTAAATACATTAGTATTTTTGGCTATACCTTATTTTACAAATAAGCATGAATCAGTAATTGTTATTTTCAGGATGTCAGGTGTATGTGGTTCAAATACTGTGTTATAAGCATATTCATGTTGAACATGTTTTTATTTAAACACTGTATAAGTACCCTTTATATAAATCCCAATAGGTTGATACCACTTTAATGTAAGGGTATAAATAGAGAACCAGGATGTAACAGTTGCTTGTGCAAACTAATGTTTTTGGATTAAGAAGAAGTCACATTGATAAAGGCTTTAACAGCCAAAACCGGTTTGTGTATATTATGCAAGGTTGACTTGCAGCAACCTTGAAATAAATAACCTTTTTGAATTTTATCCTGCTGCTGTTGAGTGCTGGTCCCTTTTCTGTTTCTACATTTATGGTTTGGACCGTGCACCATTGTCTTTCGTGCGTGCCTCATTTTCCCAATGTTACAATTGCCTCATGTACACAGACAACCCTCTCCTCCTCCCACATAACACAAATACTTGTGAGAGATGCAGCTATTTAGCCAAACTGGAGGCTGAGCTCTCTCAACTCAGGACTGGCAAGACCAGACAAGAGGAGAAGGCAACTACACACACCACAAAACCAGCCTCACATAATGCTACCTCACCACTGAATCAAACACATAAACACACAAAGACTTACTCGGAGGCTCTGAGTAAAAATTTACCTAAACAGCAGAGGCCTCCAAAGCAGACACCCAAGCAACTGCTACCACAAGACACCCCACAAGCAACACATAAACCACAAAATCAGTGTGCAACGCAGTCACAGCCCTTAAGGCCAAATACAACACCAAACATACTTGTCATAGGTGACTCCATAGTCAGACACACTGCCGTCCCACTCACCAGGCTGAACAATGAGAGGGTCACAGTAAGCTGCCTATCGGGTGCTAGAATTTGCCACATAACGCAAGCACTCTGGTCACTCCACGGCAAGTACAAATATGACACAGTCATTGTCCATGCTGGTGTGAACGACCTGAGACGTACCTCCCTGGACTACATGAAAAGAGACATAGAGGAGCTCTCTGATTATGTAGCCCAGGTAGGTATGACCCTGACCTTGAGCAGTATCCTTCCTTCACCAAGAATGACACCACAATATAGAGACAAGATGACCAGCTTTAACAATTGGCTTAACTCCTGGTGTCATTCAAAGGGGATCCAGTGTCTGTCTGCCTGGGATGACATGCTTGACAATCCACGCTGCTTCGCAAGGGACAGCTTGCACCTGTCACCCCTGGGATTCCGGATATTGGCTAAGACTCTTGCCACCCCCATAGTGCCTTTTTTAGGCAAGGCTCAAATTCTAAACCTACCACCCTAGAAAACAAAAATGAGAAGAAACTGAGGGTAATGCTGCTCAATGCCAGGAGTCTAAATCTCAAAATGCACGCACTCGAGGCCCTTCTCATTATGGAGAACATCGATGTCTGTGCTGTAACTGAAACCTGGTTCAAGGCTCCTGAGAGCACCCCGGCACTATCAGGTCTTACCTCATATCATGCATTCTGGCCCCAAAACCTGGACCACACCACAAAAGGAGGGGGTGTATCCATATTCATAAAGGATACCCACACCTCCAGGTTGGTGGCAATGTACGAAGCCTCGGAAACCATCCAGGTGCAACTAACCATAGGCAAAACTGCTCTACAATTTGTAGCATGCTACAGGCCACCCTCTCAAACTCAGGAACCCCACACAGCCTTCCTGAAGACACTGGTGGGTATAAATGTATCTCCAAACACCATCATATTGGGTGACTTCAACTACCCGAATATAGACTGGGAACATTACTCAAGCCCTAACTCTCTAGCTCAACGGTTCCTGGAGTTCATAAATTCAAATGCCATGGAACAACTAGTCACTGGTCCCATGAGAGGAGAAAATATACTAGATTTCATTATCACAAACATGGGGACAAAATGCTCCACACCGGAAGTATATCCCTCATTGGTGAGATCTGATCATAAACTAATCTCACTGGAAATCCACATCCCGCCCCCACCCCAAACAAAAAAGATCACAGTGAAGAACTTCTCTAAAGCAAACTTCACACTACTCAAGACTGGTGTGGTATCCGTCAAGGCCCCTGAGCCAGAGGAAACCACAACCCAAGTTGCGGAAGCCCTTACAAATGCCTTCTATGAACACCTCCAGGACTGCATAGATCAGGCAATCCCAAATAAAACCAAGACTCTTTCCACTAAGGGCAAACGTCCAATCTGGTGGACCCCAGCCATTAACAAACTTTACAATAAGAGGAGAAAGCTATTACATGATAAAACAAAATCCATAAAAGGGAAGTCACCCCTGATCATTCTTAGTAAAAAAATACAAGCACTCATAAAATCAACTAAGGCCAGTTTTGAGAGAAAAATTGCCATGGATTCGAAAGACAATCATAAGGCCTTTTTCAGCTATGTTAGGAACCTGGGTGGAAACTCCCAGATATGCTCAGAATTAGTCCAAAATTATACAAAAATCACTGAACCCACAGACATTGCCAACATACTGGCAGACAGGTTCAGTGCAAACTTCACCCCCCTCTCCCCCCCTAAAGGAGAGATAACTATCCCAGCAGAGTGTAGCCTCCCAGACATCTCAAATGCGCAGGTGAAAGCTGCTCTCTCTAAAGCTAAAAACACAGCATCAATGGGACCGGATGGTGTCCCCGGCTGTGTGCTTCACGAGCTCAATGAGGAACTAAACCCACACATAAGGCAGCTGTTTAATCTCAGCCTTATCACAGGATATGTGCCCAAGGAGTGGTGTACGGCAACTGTGGTCCCACTCCACAAAGGCAGTGCCTCTACGGACCCTGGTAATTACCGCCCCATAAGCTTAACAAGTCTAGTCTGCAAAGCTATGGAGAGGATCATAATGGAGCTCATTAACAGAGATATGGGGGACTTGCAGACATTGGACCCGTCCCAGTTTGGCTTTGTCAAGGGCAGATCATGCCTTTTGAACTTGGTCAACTTCTACGAGACAGTCACCAAGGCCATTGATGAGGGAAAGGCAGTCCATACAGCCTACCTTGACCTTGCAAAGGCTTTCAACACAATACCCCACTCGGGTATTGTAGAAAAACTTACCAACTTAAATGTAAACCCATATGTCACAAGATGTGTTGCAAACTGGCTTAAGGACAGAACCCACAGGGTTAGAGTTGCTGGCGCTATGTCAGACTCCAAGCTGGTCACAAGTGGTGTCCCACAGGGCTTGGTCCTTGGCCCCCTATTGTTCGGCATCTACTTCTCAGAAGTACAGGCCAAAATGGGAGGACTTTGGCTGACAAAGTTTGCAGATGACTGCAAACTGGGCGCCATAGTGGAAAGTGCATCAGACACGGATATCCTTCAGAGGGGACTCACGGAAACTGATAGCTGGTGCCAGAGCCACGGCCTGAAGTTAAACGCCAAAAAATGTATAGTCATACCCTTCAGGAAAAACAAGGTAACCCCAAGCTACCATATAGGTGGCAATCCTCTAAGCACAGAAGAGGTTATCAGGGACCTGGGGACCCAGGTTGACAGTGGCCTTTCTTTTGACACTCACGTTGCTAAAGTGGTTAGAAAGACCTTCTACATTGCCCACCTGATCATGAAGGGATTCACATCCAGATCTAGTAAGGTCATTGTTCCCCTGTACTCTTCACTTATCAGACCAATGATCGAGTGCAATGCCCCATTCGGGATGTATCTCACCCGACATCTGCAGCAATTGGAGAGACCCCAAAAGTACCTCACCAAAAGGATAAAGGGACTCCAAAATCTGTCATATGCTGCCAGATTGAAGAAACTCCAGCTCTATTCAGTCGCATACCATCTGCTCAGAGGTGACTTGTCCCTGACGTACAAGGCCATGTCAAACCAGGAATTAATGGACATGCTCCACCTCAAAAAATCCAAATCCACCAGAACCACTAGAGCAAGCGACTTAAACCTTAGCACGGATATAAATAGGACGTGCTGAAGGGATAGATTTATCACTCAGAGACTCCCTATGCTGTGGAATAAAATCCCGGTCCATGTGAGGCAGAGCACCTCGCTGACTCTGTTCAAGAGAAATTTTGACCTGTGGATGGGAGATCGTAGGTTTACCCCGGGAATCATCGCTGTGTCACTGCTGGACAGAGGCACAACAAACTAATGGGCACAGTATTTTTTTCATATAAGGGGTGGCGTAAGCCACAAAACTCTGGGCTAGACTTATAAATGCCTTAGGGCAGATAGTCTAGTATAAACCTATGAACCTATGAACCTATATTGTGTGTTTGTTTGTGTCTTTTGGTTTTCCCGGTTGGGGTCACCACAGCAGAACTCTGGTCCGCTAATGATTGGCAGTAGAGTTTTACGTGCTGGCTGGCCGAGCCTAATGCACAACCTTCAACGAAGGAACACCCATTCGCGGATGTCGCCACACAGAAGACGCTCTAGCTGAGAATCGCACGGGCAACGTCTAACTCTGAGGCAACAATGCTACCACAGCTAGTCGCATATATTGTGTGTATTTGGTGTAATTAAATTGTTTAGTAATATATATAAATATTTGCTTATTATGCAATGGGGGAAGTAGAATATTTAGGTACGTGATGACATTTCCTGCAGAAGAAAAAGGTGCCAATTTTTAAACTATTTAACTGTTGTAAATGTGTTTTACTGATTTTGTCTGATGATGTTTACTAATGCAGTAAATGAAAAGCACTTAACATAAGATACGACTCTTTCTTTATTCCATAGCCAGTATTGTGCTTGTTTTTTAGTAGGTTGCGAATTATCATTTTGTTTATCCGGTAGTTGCAAGTCACCACTCTATCCTACATCATCTGGGCCATGGTGTGTTATTCCTCTGTGCCACTTAGCTGGCTTGTTATTGAAATTTTACTGGAACCTGTTGAATACTTTTCATTTGCCATGCTAGTTGCATGATGATTACAGCTATAACTAAATTTTCCTGTTATATTTGGGAGTACATACTGAAAAAGAATACTTAATTTTTTGCACTATACTATGAAAAGCAATAATTAACATTACAAATTTTACTGTGTATTGTAAAACATCCTAAAACAATGTGAGCAAAGTCCTAAGTAAGTATAGCCAGATCTAAACCCCAAATCACAGAGACAGGCACAAGAATAAAAATCCTCTATATATTTATTGTGTAAGTGCTTTCGTAATAAAATATTACTTCTTCAGACACATAGTAAAACACAAAAGCAATTAATTTATATACAATTTAAATTAAAATAATTAAATCAATATCCCCTCCACGTCATTTAAAGGCACAGACCATATTATCAAATAATGAAGCAATGCGGAACAACAAGTGTTGTTAAATAACCTAATAGTAATTCAGAAACTCTATACCTATATGTTAAAATACTAATACAACAAATATTTAAAAAATCACAGAAAAACAACACATTTTAAAAAATATAAAATAAAAACTATTATATCAAAACATGTTTACGCAAAAATCTATGTATTAATATTCCTATTCTTTAAAACTGGCTTAAGGGGTACTGTATCATTTAGTCCATACCTCCTATGGGCCCCAAGCCTAAAAATCCACTTTAATTCTGCTAACTCTGTGTTATTCACTATATCACCCAACCTCTCATTAACTGTTTGTACTTGAAGTACCTGGAACAAAAAAGTGTGATCTATGCCCATGGACAGCTTATGTTTAGCTAATGCACTGTAGTTTTCTCCCCTTCTAGTGTAGTATAAATGGCCTCTAATGCGTTCTTTCAGTTGGCAGTTTGTTTTGCCAACATAGAACCTGAAGCATTTAACATAATAAGCTAAATATATTAGGTTTTTGGTATTACAGTTAGCCCAAGTTCTAATCTCCCAGAGACCATTTATACTGCACTAGACGGGGAGAAGACTACAGTGCATTAGCCAAACACACGTTGTCCATGGGCATAGATCACACTTTTTTTTTTCCAGGTACTTCAAGTACCACTCAGCTGAGATCTTAACCCTATAGCTGTGCCAGTGGGGAGTTTTACTGGGGATCTGGAGAAAGAGGCAGAAACCAGCTCCTGACTGACTTTGATCTCTGTATGCTCTTAAGGGAAATTATACTTTACTGTGTGTGTGTGTGTACTTGTAATCCTCCAATTGTGTACACCCCTCACTGTTGCCAGTGGTGAGGATTGAGGCTCCTTGATTACTGGGCCAGTGCAGAGGTGTCACATATTAATTGTTTGGCAGTGGTGGGATATCCACATCATATAGTAATTGGTTGACAGTGGTGAGTTAGCCACATCACATATTAATTGGCTTGTAGTGGTGTTGATATTGAATTCCTGTAGCCTGTGTACAGTGGTCACTGAAGGTGTTTGTACTCACAATCAGCCATGCAGTGAGCATTCAGAGTTCATATCACAATTGGTTTATTCTTTTTGTTAGCTTAGTCTGTCAGGGAGAGCAGGCAAGCATGTCAGTAGAGGAGCATGGCAAGATGACAAGGAGCCAGTTGGTTGAGATGTGCCAGCCAAAAGGCCTTGTGCATGCCAACCTGACTAAAGCAGACAAGACTGCAGCTTTAGTCACAGCTGCATCACAGAATAGCAACCAGGAGGACACTCAGACTGGACGTGGAGATGTACAACTCTCAAAAAATGACAGCTCAACCTTTCCACAGATGACTTAAAAATCCATCTGGAGTTAAAGAGACTTGAGTTGGAGGCCAAGCATTTGGAAACAGAAGCAGAAGAGAGACTGAGACATCTGGAGGCTGAGGAGAATGAGAGGCAGAGGCAACATGAAAAGAAGATGCTGACTCTTCGCCAAAGTCATGGAGGTAATGGGGAAGGGAGTAACCGAACCCCAGAAGAAACAAAGGTCAGTAAATTTCTTCCACAATTTACAGAGAATACTTTTGATAGTTTCATTCATATGTTTGAGGGGGTATGTAAACCGTATAATGTTGATCAAGGGCTATGGGTATGGCTCCTAACCCCTTACTCCATGGTAAAGCTGTAATTGCAATTTCTAAACTGTCTGATATTGACTGTTAAAATTATAACAGTCAAAATGGGTTTGATAGAATGTTTTAAGTTAACACCTGAAGCTTATAGGAAAAAGTTTTGTAAGCATAGACGCAAGGCAGATGAAAGTGTGTGTAGATATGCTGCTGAACTAAGCACTTATTTTCATTGGTGGGTGAGTGGGCATCAGGTCACCAGTTTTGAAGGGCTGGCAGACCTTTTGGTAAGGGAACAAGCCCTTAGCACTTTGCCTGAGGACATAAGAATCTGGTTAGCTGATAGACAATCCAATACTGTAGATGAGTTGGGGAAGAAGGGAGACCTATACCTTGCAAGCATGGCACTACTGCACAGGAAAGGGAGACCCAGTGCTGCTCATGGGTCTAAGGCAACCCATAGTGGGCAGCCCAGACTGCTGCAACAGAGTCCACCAGTAGCACAGGAAGCCACTAGTCCAAGTGCACATCCAGGGCCAAGGGTTAAATGTTTTAAATGCAACCAGTGGGGCCATGTAGCATATAGATGTCCACAGAGGCAAGGTGGGAGAGCCAGTAAATGGGAATGACAAAATGCCAGCAGTAAGTTGTCTCGAGACAACAAGGGTACCAAACTACCATAAGAGGTTATATTCTATCTTAGTGAATGGGAAAGAGGCCATGGCTAAGAGAGACACAGCCTCTGACATAACCATTGTGAAGCCTGTAATGTTTACAGAGGAGCACTACTTGCTTGGGCAGTGTACACCAGTCAGAGCTTTAGGAGGATCCCCCATAACAAATACCTTTGGCCAGGGTTCACCTTGACTGGGAGTGTGGATAAGGAAGCAAGCAAGTAGGTGTGTTTGAGGATATCCCTGCAGATGTCCTGATAGGGAATGATTTTGATAATGCAGTACTGTGTGTTCATGCAGTTCACGCAGTCAGGCTTGAAGACAAGCATGTGGGTCTGGTAGCTTGGGGGAGACCCAGACAGACTGCACACTTGCAGCCAGGACTGGTGAAGTGGTTACTTCAGGGAGGGAGCTACCCTTTAGCAGTGAGACTGAAGGTGAGCCACAGCTGCTTGAGGGTACTGATGCTCCTTTGGACAGAATGACTGCAAGGGCAGAGTTGAGTAGTAGTATCCAGGCTGACAGTGAAGCACTGCTGTCAGAGGATACCAGACTTCCTGTTGAAGGGGAGCTGGGAAGGGTTACAAGGAGAGACAGGCTCACCTCTCAGACTCTACATTACAAGGCCTGAGGGAGGTAGCTAGTGTGGCATCTGATTCTCAAGGGAAGGGGAAATCTGTATACTGGGACAAAGGGTTACTGTATAGACAGTGGACCCCTGAGGGAGGGCTAGAGGGTGAGAGACTACATCAGTTAGTAGTGCCCAGATCCTAGCATCTGGCACTTATAGCCATAGCCCATGATATTCGCTTTGCAGGTCGTATAGGCATAAAATGTACAAAGAGATGTATTATGCAGAACTTCTATTGGCCTGGTATTTTCAGAGATGTAACAAGGTACTGCAGGATCTGTGAGCAATGCCAAAAGGTAGACAAGGCAGGAGAAAAGGTGAAAGCTCCTTTGATGCCTTTGCCTGTGATTGACGAGCCATTTCAGAGGGTAGCTATTGATATTGTTGGGCCTCTGAGTACCCCACATTCCACAGGGAAAAAGCATGTCCTCCTGTTAGTAGATTATGCTACCAGATACCCTGAGACAGTGGCTCTGTCCTTCATTGAGGCAGAAAAGGTGGCAAATGCTTTGTTAGAGATTTTCAGCAGGGTAGGTTTCCCAAAAGAAATACTGACTGACAGAGGTGCCAATTTCATGTCAGACCTACTGGCTTGTTGTCTGTGGAAGTACTGTGGGGTGAAGCAGGTGCATATCACATAATTAAAATCCCAAAATATCGAACACCATAAGCTCGAACTTGGAATGTCAAAATGTGATATAATCAAAAGCTCAGAACAGCAAATTTTTTCCCTGGGAAAAAATTTGCTGTTCCGAGAAAAACACGCACAACACAAGCACACCGAAAAAAGTAATCCACACATATACACTTACAATCCTACTTCTAACCCTACACTAAACCATACATACACTACTATCTATCCACTTACCTTAACCCCAACCCTAACCTTAAGGTCTGTAACTATTGCAAACTCACCTTACCTACTTCCTAACCCTAAGGTCCCTAACTATCACACACTCACCTTACCTGATCCCTAAGGTCCGTAACTACCACACACTCACCTTACCCACTCCCTAATGCTAAGGTCCCTAACTATCCCATTCCCACACTCACCTTAACCCTGTCCATTCGCACACTTACCTTAAACCAGTTCATAACCTTCACACTACAGTGGAGAAAATAGTGAAGCGGCAGAAACAGCCCACCAAATTCTTTCCCTAGGAAAGAATTCGATGTTCTGCAGCTTTGCTATTTTCAGCGTTCGCTGTTTTGGGTTTGATATTATAACATTCGACCTTTTACTACTTCGATGTTATAATATATACCTAGGTGAAGCACCTAAAGACCATCTCCTACCATCCCCAGACTAATGGTCTTGTTGAGAGGTTAAATTCTCCACTCAGGATGATGCTACAGGCATTTGCAGACCAGTTTAAGAGGGAGTGGGACAAATATTTGCCCCATCTGTTATTTTCTTACAGAGAGGTGCCCCAGGAATCCACGGGTCTTTCACCCTTTGAGTTGCTTTATTGGAAATAGGGTGAGGGGACCTCTAGATTTTATTTAGGATGAATGGGAGGGTGAGTGTGAATCCCACAAGGAGTCTGTTGTTGCATACGTCCTAAACCTCAGGACAAAGCTCAGGGAACTCCTGGGCTTGGCCAAGGAGAACCTGGCAGAATCTCAACAGCAGAAAAAGGTCTGGTATGACAGGAATGCTCGAGCTAGAGAGTATGCTGTGGGGCAGCAGGAAATGGTTCTCATTCTTGTCAGACACAACAAGCTGCAGGCAGCTTGGGAGAGACCCTACAAGGTGGTAAGGAAGGTCAGTGATGTTAACTACATGGTAGAACTGCTAGGCAGGAGCACAAATTGTAACATATTAACATGAAGAAACCTTACCATGAGAGGGGGGCCCTTGTGTGAGTATTTACAGTGGATTTCAGGAGGAGTCCAAGGGGGATCTAGTGACTGATCTCCTCAGTGAGGCTCTGACTGACACCTCAGTGGAAGGGGTACCAATGTCCTAGCAACTATACCCTACCCAGGTTCAAGAAATCCGAGCAGTGTTACAGGAGTTTGGGGACATGTTCACTGGGAAACCAGAGTGTACCCATGCGGTGCAGCACCATGTGGATACAAGACCCTAAAGACCTATTAAGCAGGCCCCTTTTAGGGTGCTTGAGAGAGTCAAACATAGTCTGAGGGAAGAGATACAGGAAATGTTGGAAGTAGGGGTAATTCAGGAGTCCAGCAATCCCTGGGCCTCCCCAGTGGTGCTGGCACCAAGGAAGGATGGCAGCACCAGGTTCTGTGTTAACAACAGGAAATTAAATAGTCACACAGAGTCAGATGCTTACCCCATGCCTAGGACAGATAAAGCCCTAGACCAGCTGGGTGGGGCTAAGGATATTACCACCATTGATCTTACCAAGGGTTACTGGCAGGTGCCCTTGACTCCCAGCGTTAGAGAGAGGTTAGCCTTTATAACTCCTTTTTGGCTTGTATGAGTTCACAAAGATGCCCTTTAGGATGAAAAATGTCCCAGCGATTTTCCATAGGCTGGTAGAGCATATCCTAGCAGGAGCAGGATATTTTGCCCTTGCCTACCTAGATGATGTTGCTATCTACAGCCATTCCTGGCAAGAGCACCTTCAGCATGTCAGGGAGGTGCTGGGCAGACTACAGAGGATAGGGTTAACCATTAAGCCCAGTAAATGTCAGGTGGGTATGGCAGAGGTCTCCTACCTGGAACACAGAGTGGGGAGTGGTAAGATCAGGCCAGAACCTGCCAAAGTGGAAGCCATTCAGGCATGGCCTTCCCCTATTACCAAAAAGCAGGTGAGGACATTCATAGAGACAGCAGGGTACTACAGAAATTTCACCCTCAGTTATAGTACCATAGCTGCTCTCTACAAAGACCTGACAAGGAAAAACAGACCAGATAAGGTAGTGTGGACCTCAGCATGTAAGCAGGCATTCCAGAAGCTTAAATGAGCTTTGGGAGGACCTCTGTGTTAGCCAGTCCAGATTACAGCAAAGAGTTTGTTGTGCAGGTGGAGCCTTCAAATCATGGGGTGGGAGCTGCACTTAGCCAAGTTTCCTCAGAGGGAGAAGAGCACCTAGTGGTTTATCTCAGTCGTAGGCTCCAACTCAGGGAGGAATGCTATGCAGCTGTAGCAAAGGAATGTCTAGCCATAGTGTGGGCACTGCCGAAACTTCAGCCTTATCTGTATGGAAGGAAATTCACTGTAGTTACAGACCACAATCCCTTAAAATGGCTACATCAAGCCAACCAGAAAACTGACAAGTTACGAAGGTGTTGCCTAGGGTTGCAAGCATATGATATGGCAGTGCAGCACCACAGTGGGGTTAGCAATGCCAACACAGATGGGCTTTCAAGACAGGGGATGGGTAAGGTATTTCCAGGTAGGCTCAACCCTTTCAAGAAACATTTCTCAGGGGTCACTTGAAAAACTAGCTTGAGTTTTTTTTGGGGGGGGATTGTGATACTGCCAGTCCAGCTATCTGGAATTTTGTAAATAATCATATGTCATTTGTGAATATTAATATGATTCATATGCTTGTCTTACAAATGTAAGAGAACTGTATGTTATGTATTGAGCTTCAAGAATGTAACCACAGTGTACCCTACTGGAAATTAACAGAAATGTATATAAACTATATACCTATGCAAATGTATGTTTTTATAGCAGAAGCTGGAACATACAGAGTTAACTTGCAAAGCTTCAAGAAAATAAGTTGAAAAGTAAAGTGTTTTACTATTGTGTTATCTCACTTTTAGTGCAACAAGCAGACACAATGTCTAGAGATAGAGGTTTTACTATTGTCTTGAAACAGAAATAATTACTAGGTTTGAAATGTAAAAGTGTTTAATTGTTTTACGACTTCCAGTTCTGAGCAAACATCTGAGAGATATGTATTTTTCAAAGAGAGATGTTAAATTTTGTTATGTTTTGGTTAGCCTGGGAACTGAAGGCAGGTGACAAAGTGATGTCATCCAGGCAAACCCAGCAGTAATATGTAATAGTAATTTAAGAACTCTCTCAGAGAAAGACTGTGCATTTTGTATCTTGTCTTGGACCTAGGAACATCCATCATCTGCATTTGCCTTGCTCTGTAAGTACTATATTTAGGCCATAGTATCTTTTAGCTATTGATAGGAATATAGTAAAGATTAGTCTAGATGTTTTCTGTATTTATTTGAGACTGTCCTGCAATGTTGTTTTAAAATATTTCCTGTAATTCTGAACTCTGTCATTGCTGTGTTTTTTGAGTATTGTCTTGTTTTTTTATTTATTATTAAATATATTTAAACCTTTTAATTGTGGCTGGTTTGTTTAGAGATATATAAGCTCTTAAAGTACTTGCATATGTATATGGTGACACTGTAGAGGCCATTCCAATAACCTTGCTCTTGGTTTCACTTACCATTTGGATAATAATAACATTACACAGTAAGATTGGGCACCCTTTGTAAGGGCCTTAGAGTAGCTGATAAGTAGTGGTTGGTGGCAGTGATAACTACCTTATAGTATGTGGAGCAGGGGGCATAGCTAGTAAACCTGAGCCAGCCTTACCCAGGAGTGTCTGTATGTTTGTATATAAATAAAATCTCAAAGTGTGTGTGTGTGCCAGCTACTTGGGCAGGAACATGAAACACTGGTTGGACAGAGAGGGTGCTGGAAATTTGACCACTCGGCTGAGATCTTAATCCCCATAGCTGTGCCAGAGGGGAGTCTTATTGGGGATTTGGAGAAAGAGGGAGAAACTAGCCCCAGACTGACTGTGATCTCTGTGTGCTCTTAAGGGAAATTGTACTTTATGGTGTATGTACTTGTATTCCTCCAGTTGTGTACGTTCCTCACATACCTCGCAACTGTACAGATTTTTGCAAAATGTCCAGATTTTTGGCTTATATTTTTGGTCCATTTTTCATAAAATTGTGATTTTCTGGCAAATTAGTGGCAAATCATTAAAGATTGACGTTAGAAAATAATGACAGATATTTGAGTTTTAGACTTTATACCCTTCAGGAAATTCATGCTAATGCAAAACCTGTTAATCTATCATAGGTTCATAGGTAGGTACTAGGCTATCGGCCCAAGGGCATAAGTAAGCCTAGCCAATAAGGTTCCCTGCCTTACACCACCCAAGAAAGTTATTTTCCTGTGCCCCTGTTGAGCAGAACCACCCACGTGATCCCTGTGGTGTACTTCCTGTTTCCCATCCACTTATCAAGATTTTTCTTGAAGAGTGCTAATGAGGAACTTTGCTTGACATAGATGGGTAGCTTGTTCTAGAGTATGGGAAGTCTCTAGGACAGGAATCTATCCCTCCAGCATGTCCTGTTTATTGTGGTGACAAGGTTTAGGTCCCTAGAGCGTGTAGCTTGGAGGGATTGGGATTTCTTTATGTGTAGCATGTCCAACAGCTCTGGGTTTGACATAGCTTTATATGTTAGGCAGAGATCATCTCGGAGTAGACAATATGCTACAGAGTAAAGTTGGAGTTTTTTGAGATGGTCAGTGTAGGTTATCTGTTTGAGGCCAGTAATCCTCTTTAGGAGGTACTTCTGTGGCCTTTCCAGCTGCTGCAGATGTCTTGTGAGGTATATTCCAAAAGGGGCATTGTACTCTATAATGGGTCTAATGAGTGTCGAGTAGAAGGGAACAATGACCTCTTTTTAACTAGATGAGAACCCTTTTGTGATGAGGTGTGCCAAGTAGAAGGATTTCCTGACTACTGTGGTGATGTGATTATCAAAGGAGAGACTACTGTCCACCTGGGTCCGCAGGTCTTATATCACACATTCGGCGTTAAGTAGACTGCCACCTATGTGGTAGTTCATGGGTACAGAGCTTTTACCAAAGGGGATGACAATACACTTTTTGGCATTGAACATGAGGCATCTTTTTCAATGAGGACCTTCTGTAGGATGTCTACATTATTTGGGGGCTCAACTATAGCTCCTAGTTTACAGTCATCTGTGAACTTCATTAGCCAAAGACCTTTGTGTTAACCTGTAATTCAGAGAAGTAGATACCAAAGAGGAGAGTTCCCAGGACTGTACCCTGTGGTACTCCACTTGTCACTGGTTTGAAGTCAGATTTGGAGTCTGCAACTTAAAGTGGGTTCTGTCAGTGAGCCAAGTGGCAGCACATCTTGTGACGTAGGGATTTATACCTAGTTTAGTGAGTTTAACTATAATTCCAGAGTGGGGGATGGTGTTGAAAGCCTTGGCGAGGTCAAGATAGGCTGTGTGAACCACCTTACCCTTGTCTACAGCTTTGGTGACTGCCTCAAAGAAATCAATGTAGTTCAGGAGGCATGATCTGCCTTTCACAAACCCAAACTGGGTGTGGTATAGAGTTTGGAGGTTACCAATGTCTTTGTTTATGAGTTCCATGATGATATCATGGCATACAGACCAGGCTCATCAGGCTAATAGGGAAATAGTTCCTGGGATCAGTGGTGGCTCCTCCTTTGTGAAGTGGAATAACTGTTGCTGTACACCATTCAGTGGGCACAAAGCCTGATGTGAGACTATGATTGAACATGGTGCTTGGGTGGGGACCCAGTTCTTTCTGAAAATCATGTAAAATGCAGCCTGGGATGTTGTCCGGTCCCATGGATGCTGTATTTGTGGCTTTAGAGAGTGCAGCTTTTACCTGCATAGTTGTGATTACAGGGACTCTGCATTCTTCCTGTATAGATATGGGCCCTTTAGGGGGTGAGGGTGGGGTAAAGTTAGCACTGAACCTATCTGCCAGAACATTAGCAATATCAGTTGGCTCTGTAATTTTCATGCTGTTGTGCTGTAACTCAGAGCAGATCTGGGTGTTGCCATTGAGATTCTTGATGCAGCTCTAGAGTGCTTTGTGGTTGTCCCTAGAATCAGTGGCGATTTTGTTTTTGTAGCTAGCTCTGGAGTATCTTTTAAGGGATCTCAGCTTCTTACTGAGGCTGACCAGGGAACCCCTCCACTCATGGGATTTTACACTCTTTTGCAACTGTTTCTTCCTTCTGTTGTAGAGTTTGTTTATGGCAGGGGACCACCAGATTGGCTTCCTTTTTTTGGAGGATAGCTTCTTGGTTCTGTTTGTGATAGCACGATCCATGCACTCGTGTAAGTGCTTTCTAAGTTTGTAAGAGCAATATTTAAAAATCGTCCATATCTGTACCACTTTTTTCATGGCTTTGTCCAGATTTCTTACTCTAAGAGGTTGAGAGGTATGGTCCCTCACTGTTGCCAGTCATGAGAATTGAGGCTCCTTAATTACTGGGCCAGTGCAGGGGAATCACATCAACATTTTTATAACAGATCATGATTGCACTCACACACATTATAGGATTCTCTTAATAAGGAAATGTTTCAGTTGTTAAAAAGATCTCTGTTTAAGGGTTTAGGTTACAAAGAACATGACCCTCTATGGAGTCTTTTGGAGTAATGACATCCAATTATGTTTGCAAAAATAGGTAAGGAGAGCATGAGCAAACGACACTTGTGAAGATTGGCTCTCGGCTTCATTTCCATTTGGGATGCCTCCTATGTGAACATTATGTTTCCTCCATACATCAGTAAAAAGCTTAGCTGTGATCTCTTGCTTTGCTTTCTTCCCCATGACATGCAGATATATAATTCTGTAATATCATAAGTTTTATATAAGTGACTGTCCAGTGAGAGTTTATGAGTATGCATGTGTCCTGCCATTCCCCATCCAAGACTGGTTTCCTGTCTCCATAAAGTCATTGTTTGCTGATATAGACTCCAGCTTAATGTGGCCATGACTGGATAAAGTGAGTATTGAAAGATGGATGGACTGATGGATGAATAGATGGATGGAAGGAAAGAAAGTGAAAGATGGATGGACTGATGGATGAATAGATGGATGGAAGGAAAGAAAGAAAGAAGGAAGTCATGAAAGCTATTTGATTGTTAAATACTGTAAAGGTTTTGGGTGGTATGAGCTCAGGATTTCCTTAAGTGGTGGGAAATGTGTCATTTATCTGCTTTTTATATGCAGGACATACTTGATTAAGAATTAACTGATGCCATGAGCTTGTTGGCCTAAGTAGCAGAAAACAATATATGTTCAACTTTTACTGGCCTATTTCAAGTTTGTTCCAGTCGAAATAGTGTTTGTTAAGTTAGCTTAATCTTAAACTCTATTATTCATTGTGAAAAACAGCACTGATAAAAGAAGAAATGGACTAGACCAGTCATCACTGAATATTTATCATTTTGGTTTATTGCATCAAATATCAAATGCAACCAAGAATGGCAGTCATGAGTTCATAGGTTCATAGGTCTTTAATAGGCTAATGACCACTAGGACCTTTATAAGCCTAGCCATGCATCCTGAATCTTTGACAAGTTCTGACACCCTTGATAAGTGTAAGCATGGGCCTGTGAGATGAACCATTCACAGGTTCCGTCTGTCCATTAGAGACTTAGGTGCCAAACCAGGGATGAATTTCTGGTTTCCCATCCAATTGTCCAAGTTGCACTTGAATTGGGTTAGGGAGGAAATCTGTTTCACATGGATGGGAAGCCTGTTCCATAGATGGGGTAGTCTCTGGGATACATACCTATCTCTCCAGCATGTCGTATTTATATCACGGGCAAGGTTTAAGTCTTTAGAACTTGTATTTCTTGTGCTGTTTGTTTTGTGGATATGCAGGAGGTCCAACAGAGTGGGGTCTGGCAATACCTGTATGGCAGGTGTAGATCTCCCCTCAAAAGCCTGTAAGAGACCAAATACAGGGATAGGGCCTTGAGGCAGTATGCATAGGACATTTTACTTATGCCCTGTATTCTTTTAGTGAGCAACATATGTGGATGTTCTAGTTGTTGGATATGCCTGGTTAGGTACATACCAAAGGGGGCACTGTACTCAATGATAGGCCTGATGAATGCCAGAAGTACTTTCAGTTTGGCATTGCCTAAAAAAAGGCACTATGTGAGAAGACAATGTTTTAGCTAATATTCAAAAGCCTAGCAGGGAGAGGTGCAGACCATCCCTGCTAAAGCAGGGTGCCCTGTTGACCATCACCTTTGATTCTGACAAATATTGCACCCCCTTAGAATGACACCAGAAACTATGCCAATTATTAAAATCAACCGTCTTATGTTCATATTGTGGCATCTTCCTTGGACAAGGTAAAATGCTGCTCAATGCTAGGCTCATACCAGCCTGAGACACATATTCTGAGAGCTCCGTGATGTCTCTCTTCATACAGTCGAGGGAGGTACATCTCAGGTCATTTACTCCCAGATGGACTATGACTGAGTCATTTTGGTAACTGTGGTGCAATGACCCGAGTGCATGCATAATGTGGTGAATCCTAGCCCCTGATAAGCAACTGACCATGACTTTCTCCTTACTCAGCCAGGTGAGAGGGACATCAGTGTGTCTCATGATGGAGTCTCCAATGAATAGAATGTTGAATTGTGTGGTGTCTTGCTTTATGGGCTTAGAGTTAGAAGCTCCATTAGATGTAGTTCTATGTGTTGATGTGGGTGTTGTTTTGAAAGAGTGTATTTGGGGCTGCTGAGGGTATTTGTTATGTGTACTTCATCTAGGAGGTCTTTGTGGTTTTGGAAGATTACATTTAATTGCCTCAGCATAAGTGGGTTGATATGTCTGCTTTGAGTTGTGTGTGATGGGTGCAGTGTGTACTACTGACAACCTTATTGACATTAGGAGTACTTTCATGTGCGAGCTTTTCTTCCAGTGATATTGTGTAAATATGTCTCTCACATGCCATATCAGTTTGTTTGAGATTTAACTGGTTGTCAGTAAACATGAGACAATTTCTACATTGCCTCAGGATGCCCATATCCACCAATCTGGTAACAGAGACAGTGGGAAAGTTCATATCCATGGTAACAGACCCTTTTTTATTGATTATACACTTGGCATGCAAACATTAATCACTGTCAGGAGTATCTGGTTTGCAACTATGGGGACAGTGCTTCTCACTGCAAGCTAGTTGTCCTGTGTGAACTAAGTATTGGATAAATTTCAATTGTGCTTTTACAGGAAAAGTGTCACTCAAGGTCTCTGAGTCTGTACAGAGCACTGCCAAACACTTGAGGGGAAACTAATATGTAGACCCTGAAAATTTAAGGAAGAAGTATTTAGCCAGATATTCTTTAGTTAGAAACAAATCAAGCAGTACTTATTGAAAACAAGTAGGTATCTATCAAACAAGCAAGTTGAATGGGAGCAGCTTACTGAATTCATAGCCCATTTCAGTTTAGGATAACTGTGATGGAGAAGCTCAAACTGGCATACTCTGGCACCATTGTTTCAAGGTCTACTAATAACTCCTCATTAACCTTTCATTACAGAATCAAATATTCCACAACAATGTTCTCTGCTGTCCCTGCATTTTCTCCATGAAATTGGACCATGGCACTCAAGCAGGACAACTAAAAATTACACTTAAATGGAAAGTCTGTACAATAAGTGTGTCAATGGATAACTTTTAAAGTTGGAAATCTTATCCAGTAGTCTCCATTCTCTACTTCACCTAAAGAATATACCACAACTGTTGTTTGAAAGTACAGAGTTAAAATGAATTTTGAAAACTTAAATCACATTCCTCAAAGTATATTAGAAGAGACAGAAATACAAGAAGAAGCAGGATTTAGACTGAAAAAGTCAGCACTTAGTGCCTGAAAGCAAGGCGAATGGGATCTTCAGTAGGATTCTTGCTCTGAATTTTAGAACTATACTGCATTAGAAAATGCAAATCATGTAAGCTTTTAAGTTATAAGGTAGAATCATATATGGGGTACCTAAGTAAGATTTTTTTTTTATTTTTAATTTTAGTTTAAATTTTGGAACTTTATTAAGTTAGAAAGGGTACACATTATCTGGAAATGCTTCACCAGAGAATATGGTAGCTCAGCTATAACATTTATAGTCTGTTAAGTTATCATTCACACTCTTAACTACTGAGTGTTGTAGTTTCAAAGCCTAATATTAAATTAATTTATGAAAATGGAGAAAATACACAATTAATTCAGCCATGGAAATATATCTCTCACTTGAACAGTATGCATGGTCTGCTCTATTGTGTGTGCAAATAAAATGTTTTAGCTTATGCAAGCCAAGACATTTAGCACTAGGTTTTCTTACAACATTAAGTGATAAAATTTACAGAAATGGGAAACTAGTGCCAAATGAAGTATAAGCACACAGAACATGAACGACAGTGAGGTGGATGCAGGTAAGAGAATGAAACTGGCTACATGTGAATGCATTTCAACATATTTAAAATACAAAAGAAAAGTTATACAAAGAGGAGGACAGAGAATTAAGAGGGATGGAAATCTTCATTGACAAAATATCTATAGACTACACAGGAACTTCTGAGAAGTTAAATCCAAAATGTTGGCTAAAGCAGAGAGCTTCCAGTGAAGTTTTTTTATAGTTCAGGAGTCTCTAACAACAACTGGAAAGAGAATGAGAAAGGAATGGTATCATTGTGTAAAATAGCCCATAAGTAGATGAGAAGGCATGCAGTTGGAGCTCAGCTGTATACAAATATTTGATGTGAAGTAATCACTGCCAAAAATACCATATTATGAGCACTGGATATTTTTTATTCATTTGTTAACTGGCAAAACTGACAAGCAAAAGTTTCTTCTGGTTAAGTGATTTGATCAAAATCGCACAGTAGGCAAATGGAAGCGGTGGCAACTAAACTTGGCTTGAATACAGGACATCGTTTGGTAGCATGCCATAGCCTTAATCCTCTATACTAAGATACCATACATTTGCACTGTATAAATTATAGGAAGATTTGGATTTAAACAAACTGCAGGCCATTGCATTGCAGAACACATAGTACAATTCAGTGGCATAATAAATTCTTCTTTTCTACCTGCTCATCTACATCTGACAATGGCCATCAAAATTTGTAAGTATGAAATAATTTCATGTTAAAGACAGATTCTGGGCTATACTGACATTGGGGAAACAACCCATACACAACAGCATATTAATGTAACTGCTGTGATAAAACTGCAGCATCAGTAGCATGATAAAGGTTATTATATATAAAGAGAATTGTAGATAGAGATGTATATATTGATATAGCTATCTTTTATAAAGAGGTGATATCAGCAAGCATAGGGGAAGCTTAATGGCCAAAGGGGAGCTGAGAGCAAAACATTCGGGGGAATTCAATAAAGCCTACACAGAGTGATTTTATATGTAGGCAGAGTGATATGGCTCCAACACGAAACCGGCAGCGGTGCAATCCAGTAAACAGAGCAGAGGAGCGTGTATGACTGTGTGGACACGGAAGTGTCTGCAGAATGCAAATCACCTCATAAGGAGGTGAATTTCATGCAAATGAGGTGAAATTAGGGTGCTGGAGTGGATGGTAGATTTCAGTGGTTGCTAAGGAGGCAGGCCCTGGAATAGGGAAGTATCCAGGTTGTGTGCATGGATCAGTATGCAAATGGGCTGGGGTTACTGAATAGCAAATATGGGGGCTACTGCATCCGCAGATAAAACTGGTGTAGCAGCTGAACCATGTTGGTGGCAACAGAAGAGGTTACTAATATCATAAGGGGATATGTCACATTATGTTTAAGCGGACTGGAGCTCAGCGGCACTTGTTTGCACGCCGCACAGCTCAGCTAAGCAGGGGTGTGTGTCTAAAGCTGCTAATCTTTGTTTAGTTGTGGGGCACGTGTTTTAGCTGGTTTAAGCTATGCTAAGCATGCCCATGCATGAGGGTGTGTCCAGACTGCTAAGCAGTGTTTATACTAGCAGTGCTTTGCACGAGAGGCATTTAAAAAAAAGGAAATAGCCTGGGAAAGCCAATCATGTATAACATAATGTAAAGCCCTGTTCCACAGACACTGGGCCATTCAAACCCCTCAGTGATATACCTGACAGATGGAATGCATCATAGTTAGCCAATCACACAAGCTGCATCTGCAGCACACCATTATATACATCCTACAATCTGATTTTCCCCCCATATACTGTACCATTGGAGTACACATGTGAATTTTAACTTGACAGAAAGCTAGGGGTTGCTGATGCATGCTCTGCTACATCTGTATGTGCTAGATGCTGAGGTCAGTGCTGCTGCTGCTGCTGCTGACAATAGGCCTAGACTGAGAAGGAGAAGAGTGTACAGGCCCAGGGTAACCTTCCAGGAGGTACATGAACTGGAGATTGTAGACCACTACAAGGAGGACAGGAACATCCTACAAGAACTCAGTGAGCTTTGCCACCCTCAACTCAGACCCACAGCCAAAAGAGGGAACCCATCCCAGTGGAAACAAAGGTATGTGCATCCCTTAGAATATTAGCTACGGGTACTTTTCAAAGACCAATTGGGGATATGATGAGGGTCTCACAGGCATCTGCATCCAGGGTACTCCACTAGTTCCTGGCTGCCATGCAAACACATGCCAGTGAGCACATTTATTTATCCCACATCCCTGAGGAGAGGGTCAGCAGTAAGCATCTTATTCCCCATGTAGTACACTACTTTGAGGTACTGGGTACCATAGACTGGACTCATGTGCAGATTAAAGCACTGGTCAGTGAGGAGGGTAGAGTCTATGTCAACTGCAAGCCAGGTCGTGTGCAATGCCCAGGACGTTATCATGAGTGTGTTATCACTACTCTTATATCTGGCACTCATCACAGCTGTACCAGACGTTTGCCAGGGGGGACATCTGGTATGGCCATCTAATGGTGGCTGCTGGCTACGCACTGGAACCATGGATGATGACACCCATCAGAAATGCACACACACCTACTGAAGAATGCCATAATGAGGCACATGCACAAACTAAAAATATTATGGAGCATGTGTTAGGGCTGCTTAAGTCATGGTTCTGTTGCCTTGATATATCTGGTGGAGCCTTGCAGAACTCTCCAGCCACATGTGCACAGATGTTCACAGTATGTGCCATGCTACACAATATAATCCTGCAAAAACAGCTGCAGCAGGAACATCACAGGGAAGGGAGACAGCCCCCACCAGTGCCAAGGTCCCCACAGCCACAGCCACAGGAGGACTTGGAGGAGGAACCCCCTGAACCTGTACCTGTAGGCAGATGTAGGCATGACCAGTATGCCCTGGCCTTGGCATACAGACAATGCATAGCACATGCACTGACAACTTAGGGTCCTAGGGACTGACACCTCACTCTGACTCACATACATAGTAAAAAGGATGCCAGCCACACCATACAACCTGTACCCTACCATGTATTGGATGTGTACTGCATGCATCTGACAGAGTCAGCCCTGAAGCACTGTTAACTCAACTGCTACAGGCACAAGGTAAGTCACTCTTCTTTACAACAAATGCATGGGGTACTAGACTATTGTAGCATATGTATGAACCTGCTGCATGCAAGGGAATAGAGAGGGCAAATGAGCTACCTGCAGAGAACTAACAGCTATGTGGGACAACAGGAACTCTCTCCAATACTGACTGCCCCATAATATGTAGTAGGCCACAAGGCAGCAAAATCCACTGCACTATGCGAGGGAATTGCCAAACAGTGAGGTCATAGGGCAGCTGCACGACTGTCAATGCTAGAGTCCCCTACCCGCAACACAGCTGTGTTCCCAT
Source organism: Protopterus annectens (assembly GCF_019279795.1). Classification (NCBI taxonomy): domain Eukaryota; kingdom Metazoa; phylum Chordata; order Ceratodontiformes; family Protopteridae; genus Protopterus; species Protopterus annectens. Next base: position 462,300,618 of record NC_056734.1, on the reverse strand, counting down.
ACAACTGCAGTAACAGTATGTTTGCAAGGTTATAGCAGCAGACCTCACAATCCCAGGGCTCTCCCAAACAACCTGGAGACATGTTTTATGTCTTCAATATGCAGGGGTCAAAGTGTATGTCTGTCTGATGTTGATAGTGTCAGGAATTAAACTTCACTTTCTGGTGGCTGGTGTGGATTAATGGGCTAAGTACGTCAGCATGGTTGATGGTGTTCATGGTTCGAGGCCAGCTGCATCTACAATTTTACATGTGAGGTATTGCTATGGTAGGAGTCCCACAGACTGTCAGTATCTCAATATTTGTTACTGAAAGAAAGCTGAACAATGCCAGAGACAATGGAGGGACAGGGGGGCCACAACTATGGATATTACACATGATTTGAGCAACCTAGAAGGTGGCTAGTATAACAGCAGGTTAGAACAAGTCAGAGTAGCAGCAGGATGTAAAGGCCTTGAAGTAACTGTTTCACTACCTACAATAAGTCGGTGGGCACCATGTAGTAGTATATTACCAAAAAAACACAACTATCTGAGGAGCAGAGCAGACATATGGGGAGGAATGCTGGGCATCCTGCTAAATATTTACAGTCAGAGGTGTGAAGCCTGTAACCCTGTGTGTGCTGTTAAATCATGTACCCCTGTCACAGCATACCTACAACTACTTAGAGCAGGAAATATGGACACAGCTATGAACAGGAGTGGGAAAAAGCCCACATATAAGGAGAAGGATTAACTACTGGCCAGACAAATGTAGAAAGTGCAAAGAATAACAGGCTGTGCAGTAGCATAGGTTGCCTGTTGTGTATGCAGTCAGGAACTCAAATGTCTCTCATCAGTTCCTAATGTCAATCTTGCCACTGATGTACCAGAAAATCACAATGCTGTGTAATACGTACCAGACATATGATGCAAAACCCTGTACAGTGTATGACAATCTGTACACAACATAGATATGACTCAGATATTATGAGAAGCACACAGCCAGGGAATCCCTTGTGCAAAATATCAGGGATGTGCTGGACTGTTGAATCAGGTGCAGCAGCCAATTTGCTGTAGCACACAAAATCCCAGACTGGAGTACAGAAAGGTCTGGCCTGGAGTCATTTTTTGACTTACTGATGGTCACACTGGGCATGCTCCTACACTTAGCTAGTGTTGTCCCATGTCTAATGCCTCTGCCTAAAGAATTGAGATGTGACACATGCGCCACGGAGTACACGTGACGCATATGTTTGAAAGTGATCAGAAAAGATTTTTACTTTTCCTTGGTTCATCTCTTAAGTAAAGGGATTGCATCCAGAAAAAAGGAGGCTATTACCTCTCTGTAATCCTCCCTCATTAGACCTATAATTGAGTATAGCGCCTCATTTGGTTTCTACCTCTCCAGACACCTGCACCACCTGCACCAACTGGAAAGGCCACAGAAATACCTCACAAAGAGAATCCATGGCCTCCAACACCAGTCTTACATGGGCAGGCTGAAATAACTATCACTTTGCTCGGTATCATACAGATTGCTCAGAGGTGATCTGTGTCTCGCCTACAAGGCAATATCGGACCCTGCCCTACTAGAGATATTCCATATCCATAAGTCTAACTCCTTGCACGTTACCCACTCAATAGGCCTAAATCTATTATACATCAACAAAATCTGTTGGAGAGACAGGTTTGTCTCTCAGAGGCTGCCCCATCTATGGAATAGACTTCCCATACATGTCAAACAGAGTACCTTGCTGACCCTCTTCAAGCGCAACCTTGATGAGTGGATGGGAAACCACAAATTTGTCCCAGGGGTTCCACCTTTGTCCCTTATTGATAGGGGTAACAGGTGCTGACTGAGGTTTCTTTCTTGGGGATAAACTCTTGGCTAGGCTTGTAAGGGCCCCAGGGCCATTAGCCTAGTAACCTCCTGTGATCCTATGATCCTATGAATATATTGCAGTATGCATATGTATATGTCTGTCCCTATCCCCCTCAGACATGATTACTCTAATCTATCAGTATGTGGCACAGATATATATATAGTTATATATGTATATATATATATATATATATATATATATATATATATATATATAGGTAACAGATTTTATAATATATATATATATATATATATATATATATATATACACACACACACACACACACACACACACACACACACACACACACACATACACAAAGGTGCAGAGTGATGTAGTGTCACAGTCACTTATACACCAAATGTAACTGGTGGCGCATGTAACTAGTACTGTGAGCTGTAGTGTGTAGCTGTAGGCAGGTAGGGGTTCTAACCTGACATCAGCCACTGTATGTGTGTGTGAGTATGTAGCTAGTACCCATATAGTAGTGCAGACATGCCCATCAGGCCTATGTTTGTGTAATAGTCAATCATTTTATGGCCTTGTGATTAGCGTCCTCCACAACAGTGGCCTCCCTGGCAATGGCTGCTGATGTCATCCACCTTAGCAGCAGTGGCAAACACATCCAAAACACATATGCTCTGTGGCACATGTGGTAAGTACTTAGTGCTATAGTATACACTACCTAGATAGGTAGGCGTTCTAATCTCAGAAAGGGCAATTCTGTGAATGTGTGTGTGTGTAAATATATCCCCTTGTAGCAGTGTGCCTGTCTCACCTATCTGTGTGGAATAGTTATACATTTCAAGGCCTTGTCAACCCCCCATGGGCCTCCTTTACAGGGCCTGCTAATGTCATCCACCTTAAAAGCAGTGGCAAACACTTCAAAACACATGAACTCCGTGGTGCATGTGATAAGTACTTAATGCTATAGTATATACTACTAGATAAGTAGTGGTTTTAGTCTCAGAAAGGGCAACTCTGTGAGTCTGTGTGTGTGTGTGTTTAAAGCTATACCCCCTTTGCAGCAGTTTGCCTGTCTTGCCTATGTGTGTGCAATGGTTATACATTTTAAGGCCCTGTGAGTACCTGCTGCCCCTAAATAATCCACATCTACCTAGGCATAAATGCTATCTGCCACTACCTACATTTGTAGGTACAGAACACCCAGGTGACACATTTCAAGGGTGCCATACCTTGTCATGGGGTATGCATGCAGAATTATTCTGTCCACTCCATTGCCCCTGACACACTGCTTTATACAGATGTACCTAGGTAACCATGCACATATAAAGGCTTACCTTGCTGATGCCATATTTCTGCTTTGCTATCATGCCATCCTGAGCCACTGCATTGCCACCAGGTCTCCACAGCATAGCCACTCAGACCCCTGCAACAGAAACAAAGTTCTGAGAAACACCTGTCAGTCTGTGACACCTTCACCAATCTAACATCATGCAACAAAAGAACAAACACGTTAATGTGCATTCATGACACATGCCAGCAGACAGCACCTGTCATGGCATAACAGAACCACAGTAAACAATGTCATGTAATGTATTATAGTCACCCTGTGCTTCAGACAAGTATTTGCATGTCCCTGCATTGCTGGTATGGATGGCAGGGATGTGGCACAGGTATCATCACATATACAGGGTGTGGTGTGTGGGTGCCAGCAGCCTAGGCTGTGCCAAACAGTTGACATGTGTGGGAGTCAGGAAGGGGTAGTGGTCAGCTGGGCCATGGAGAGGTGCCATGTGTGTCTATTGGTGGCTTGCATGTGACATTGATGTATGAGTGTGTGTGTGTGTACACAGTCAAGCCATATGCTAGCCCTGCATGTGGGTATGTTGGACAGCAGTGGACCATACATGGCAGAGTGGACACCACCATCTTCGCCCATAAACATGGGAACTGGCTCTGCCAGGATTGGCACTGGCACCACCATGCCCAGGGTCAGATGTCCTCATGGGACCACACAGGACCACATTTTCATGACCTGCCATGTCATGGTGTGGACAGCACCCTCCCTTCTGTAGTGCTGGAGGTATTGCCACTATGGGATCATGAGTGTGCACAACCACGTGGACTTTCAGCAGATGTTGTTGCTTACCTACAGCCATGTGTCTGATGCCCTACTCCCACCACATGTTTTAGCACAGACAATATTCGGTCAAGGACTGACAATGTCTCACCCCACCATCTGTCCACTACATCAGTGAAATGATCCATAGCATCACCAATGTTGTGGATGGAGTCATGGATGCCAGACAGTGATGCATCCATGATCCTGAGCATCTGTCTGGTGTTGCTGCTTGTTTATAGCCTGTCTAAATTGAAAGTGCCATTCTAAGCCTCTTACTTTTGGTTTAAGCACTTGGACTTTAGGCCCACCCCTTAGGTCTCCTTGGCCTTTCTCCCTCAGATTCTGAGAAATATGGATAGACAATATTCTACAGTTTCTCCTGCCAATCTCAGTGATATGGGCATCCTTGCACAGTGCAGCAACTTCCTCATGTACAAGGACAACCATCTACTACCACCACATAGGAACAGAATTTGTGACAGATGCAATTACATTAGGAAACTAGAGTCCATGCTCTCTCCCTCTCAAGCCAGTATATCTGGCACCGAAAAGGTTATCAACACAATTAATACACCTCAAACACCACCCACACCTACACAACACACACCCAGCTATGCAGAGGTCCTCAACATAAACATTCCCAAACAAAAGAGACCTCCAAGGCAAAAACATATGCTATCTCCACAGCCCTCCAGACCACATACCATGCATAGTCCACACACCTGTGTCTCACAGCCACTAAGGCTTCACCATAAACCCAACATATTAGTCATATGAGACTCCATTGTGAGACACACAGATGTGACTCTCACCAGGCTGGATAAGGAGAAAGTCACGGTTAGTTGTCTGTCCGGTGCCAGAATCTGCCATATCACATACGCACTGAAGTCTCTCAACAACAAGTACTGTTATGACACTGTCATAGTCCATGTTGGCATGAATGAATTAAGATGTACCTCCCTGGACTATATGAAGAGAGGCATGAGTGAGCTCACTGATTATGTGTCCCAGGCAGGTATGTCCCTAGCCTTAAGCAGCATTTTGCCATCACCCAGAATGATGCCTCAATACAAACAGGAAATGATTGATTTTAAAAATTGCCTTAGTTTCAGGTGCCATTCCAGAGGGATCCAGTACCTGACAGCCTGGGAAGATATGATTGGCAGACCACGATGATTTGCCAGACATGGCCTGCATATGTCTCACCTGGGTTTCAGGTTTCTGGCAAAGGCTCTTGCCTCCCCCATAGTGCCTTTTTAAGGAAAAGTGATGAGGTTAAAACTACCAAAATAAACATGTCAACAAAGCACAAATTAAAGGTCATGCTGCTAAATGATAGGAGTGTAAACATGAAACTGCACTCACTGCAAGCATTCTTAACCCTGAAAAATCCTGACATCTGTGCAGTCACAGAAACCCAGTTCACAGCTGTGGAGATCATCCCAGCCTTACCTGGTTACCCATCTTATCATGCATGCAGACCCCAAACTGGGCAGTAAAGAAAAAGATAGTGGAGTTCCAACATATATCAAAGATATACTCACCTCCAGGTTGGTCAAACAGTATGATGCACAGAAGCACTCCAGGTGCAGTTAACCATTGACAAGACCCTCTATTCAAATCATAGCTAGCTACCGGCCCCCGAATCTGACTCAAGATGCCCATTCCACCTATATGGACCTATTCGACTGAATTAGGATTCAAACCTTTACGCTGATCCTGGGTGACTTTAACTACCCAAACATAGATCAGAAGAACTACTCATGCCAGAACACAAATGACTAGAGATTCATCGATTTTGTCAAGGCAAACACCTTGGAACAGCTAGTTGATACCTCCACAAATGGTGAAAATATCTTGGACTTGGTATTAAACAACATGAGTAACCACTGCAGCATCTCTACAGTATCATCCCCCCTAGTAAGATCCGACCATAAAGCAGTCACTTTTGAAGTCACCATCTCCCACAATTCCCATCTGGCTAAGGTCAGACATAAAAACATCTCCAAAGTTGATTACAGCCTCCTGAGGAATGGTATACACAGATTCACAGCCACCTCCCCCTCTATAGGAACTGGCACCAGTATTCAAAACTACACCAAAGCACTATACAAGCAGTTATATGGATGCATGGAATCAGGAATATCCGACAGGACTAAATCATCCTCTGCAAGGATAAGTAAAGCTGTCTGGTGGATACCTGCAATAAATAAACTCTTTAACAAGAGGAAATAACTGCTGTCCAAGACCAAGAAGGAGCAGGTGCCCAATTTGAAGCACTGTCTCCTTAGCCTGAACAACCAAATAAGAGCACTACTGAAATCCTCCAAAGCAAGCTTCGAGTCCAAATTGGCAACATCTACTACAGACATTCATAAGTACTTCTTCACATATATCCGCAACCTCAAAGAAAGCACCCAGATCTGTTCAAAAGTGGTGGTCAAGGACACCACATACACAAATGCCATCAATACAGCAAATTTGATGGCTGACAGAGTCAGTGGAAACCTTACTCTTCTGTCCCCTCCCCATCGGTAGATCAGGACATTCCCTAGTACCTGCCCCCTTCTCCTTATGTCTAGGGAACAGGTCATCATTGCTCTCTCTCAAAGGCAAAAAATACAGCCTCCATGGGACACAACAACATCCCAGGCGGCATCCTGCATGAACTCAGGCAGGAACTTGAACAACCATTAGGCACACTCAAAGTCTGAGCACTGGCTTTGTCCCAACTGTGTGGAGGATAGCCACTGTCATCCATTTATAGAAAGGTGGAGCGGCCACTGATCCAGGAAACTATAGACCCCTCAGCCTAACTAGCCTGATCTGCAAGGCCGAGTAACTAATTATGATGGACCACATTAACAGGACATTGGCAACCTCCAAACACTCAATCACACACAGTTTGGCTTTGTCAAGGAGAGATCATGTCAATTAAATTTGGTTGACTTCTTTGAAACAGTCACCAAAGCCATGGATGAGGGGAAGACAGTGCACATCACCTACCTTGACCTAGCCAAAGCCTTAAACACAATTCCCCACTAGGCCATAATAGATAAACTTTTTCAACTAGGTGTCAATCCATATGTTGCCAGATGGGTAGCAAATGATAGAACCCACCTAGTCAAAATAGGGGAAGACACCTCAAGCAGTAGACCTGTAACAAGTGGCTCACCCCAGGGTTCTGTATTGGGGCCTCTGTTATTTGGGATATACCTTCCTGAGGTGCAACCCAAAACAGGTGGGTTGAGCATGATTGCAGATGACTGCATGCTGAGTGCTGTCACCCTAGTGATGTGGACATCTTCCAAGAGGGTCTCACTCAGAGAAATGACTGGTGCCAGAAACATGGCCTGAAGCTGAATACCACAGAATGCATCATCATCCCCTTTGGGGAGAATGACATCCCTATAAATGTATCACATTAATAACAACATCCAAAGCACACAATCAGTTGTGAGGGATTCGGGCACACAGGTTGATAGCAACCTGTCTTTTGACCACCATGTTACTTCCATTGTATGGAAAGCCTTCTACATGGCCCACTTCATAAGTAAGGGTATCTCATCCAGGGACAAGGAGGTCATAACATCCCTGTATTCTTCCCTTATAAGGGCCATTATTGAGTACAATGCCTCTTTCAGCATGTACCTTGCAAAGCACATGCAACAGCTGGAGAGACCACAGAGGTTCCTCACTGGGAGAATCCAGGGCCTCAAACATCTACCATACACAGATAGGCTAAAAGCCGTATCCCTCTACTCAGTTTCATACAGACTCCTCAGAGGTGACCTCTATCTAGGATACAAGGCGATCACAGACCCCACCTTGATGGGGCTGCTGCACATATATCCACAAGTCAAACTCCACTCGAGTATCCACCACACGTGTCCTCAACCTGGTCTGTGATATCAACAGGACTTGTTGGCGGGACAGATTTGTGTATCAGAGACTCCCCATCTGTGGAATAGACTCCTTCTCCACATCAAGCAGAGTACCTCTTTACTCCTTTTTGCACAACCTGGATAACTGGATGGGAAACAGAAAATACACCCTTGGGATTCCACCCATGTCCCTGTTGTACTGAGGCATCAGCTGCCTGACTTGTATAAACATGGGCTAAACTCTTGGCTAGGCTTATAAGTGTCTAAAGGCCAATAGCCTAGTAATGTCCTATGATCCTATGATCCTGTGAATACCAGTTATGACCCTGTTTGCTGTGACAAAGTGCGCTGTTATGTTTCCACTCCCATCAATGCCATCAACTGTCCTCTATGGGAGATGTCCCAGTACCATGTCATACAGCCACCATCCGAAAAATAGGTGAGTGTTACTACAAGTATATGGGGACAGTCCAGCAACATCCATGTGATGCAATGACAGACAGCACTGCAAATGTGCTGTAGATTATCTCCTCTGTAGGTGTCCAACTTCTGCAGTACACAGCTGTTTGCAGAATGTATACATGTGCCTGATATATGTGGACCCTCTGCCAGACGAATGTGGTGTACAGTACATAATGGTTGTTCTCAGACTGTAGGGAATCTGACTGTCACACACTGGAACCCTCAGAAAACAGATATGGTACAGTAATATCTGGCACTGTATTCATCCCTTACTATGTATGCTCAATATGCATACTCTGTCACTGAGGTCAGACCTGTGTTCCCCCAGTAATACTGGCAATGACCTGACATCCTGCTGTAGGGGGTCACCAGGTATGCTAGCCATAGCTCTCAAGTGATGAGATACAGATGTTGAGTACACAGTGACTTAGCCGGAGTACATCATGGACAGTCAGGGACACCTGTATAATGTTTGAACTATTCCTGTGTGACATTCACAGACTGAGAGGAGCTGAATGACAGTACATCATGTGATATGCCAGCTGTGTCCACCATGACTTACTGTCACTATGGTCTAACACACAATCCAGTAGCATTCGTACAGGACCTGACCATTGTAGGAGGATCTCAGAGGACCAGAACTGTGATCTACATCACAGCAGGCAGAGTTGAAAGGGAAGCCTATAGGTGCTGGACAGCTGACTAACAGCAGCGTGTCATTCCAGGATGTGTACTACAGGCCTACTATTGTGATCCCTATTCATCATAACTGCATCCTCCCATCTGCATGCCATTACATGGGGACTTCTATTACATACCTGGTAGAGTGCTGTACTCCTCTTTGTGTAGAAATCCTGAAAACTAATGCTGGTGATATTGCAGTATGTCTTTGTAAAGCAAGTCAGAGACTTGTTTAACATAGGCATCTGCTTGCCTTTTATAGGTAATACTCAGGAACAGGTGATTGCCTGTGCACCAATCTGTGGCTCAGAATTGCTAACTGTATCCAGAACAGCTGGGTTGCACTTTCATTAGGCAATGGCATGGCACAACAGTGCTATATTTAAGGTCTTCATGTAGGCCTTGGCCCTTTTCCTAGCCTGTGAGAGAGACATTATGGAGGTATGGAGACTACAGCATTGCAGAGGGTAGGTAAAAATACTGTCCACTGTTGGGGTTTATGTAGTATGTCCACAGTTTTTCATGCTATGTTTGGCCATTGTAAAAAGATGTTCTGATTATGTGGCAGTTTAGTGTTAAACAATATGGGTAGAAGTCAGTTGAGGGAAGACAGATGTGAGTGTCATATGTCATATGCATCAGAATATGCATGCTGCTGCAATAGCTGCTGGTCTATGAGCTGCGTATGTTTGTAAGGGAAAACTGTGACACATGTCCCTGTCGCTTTACCTTTGCCCCCCCACCCACTTATATATAGGTGTTGTGTGGATCCCTTATTCTAGGTGGTTGTGAGGTATGCTAGGTCTGTAGCAGGTAGCTGAACATACTGCTGCATATGTTGCAGGCTGCAGCTGCTGTGTTTTGCCCAGGAGTCATACTTGGAGTGTGAACACAGTGGAGGACAGCAAGCTGTATGTGTCAGTGAGGGAGCAGTGTCAGCTCTGTTGTTACAGCATAGACAGGGTGAGGGTACCCATAACAGTCCAGGTGAGGCATGCGCTTAAGGTACATCTGTTACATAACAGTGACAATCGGAGATTGGTAGGTGACCTATAGGTAGCCTATACATATTTGTGCACTGCATCCCTATCTACAGACCTTTGATGTGCCAAGATGGGTAGCAGTGAATGCAGTAGCAGCAACCTGTTTTGGTAAAAATTGCAGGACTCAGTTATTATTTGTTGTATTCACAAGCATGTAACTGAAGTGCAACAATCTGAATTAGAATGCAGGACTGTGGTTTTCAAAACGTACAGCATGCTAGAAATTTAACAGACTGAGCTACTGAGTCAACACTGCAGCAGGTGTATTTGCAAGCTATTTGTGCATGCATGCAGTCTGTTACACAGGATTGGCATTAACATATGTGTTCGGATGGGTCTGACAAGCAACACTAAACTGTCTGTCAAGATTTTGTAACCTTAGTCTATACTGACTTGCCAGTACTTCAACACACAGAATAGGTTTTGTAACAACTGTGCCAACAGTAGGTGGCACAAATGTGGACATTCTGCAACAGTATATGCAGTTGTCAGCTATATCTATTATCCTAGGCCTCACATCCATCCATCATTATTTATTTGGCTATACACTGGTTTGTTGTCTGCATCACAGTCCCAAGGACACTGTCAATTTTTCCATTATATGTACAAGCAGTGTGTCATTGGTCAATCAAGATATGCCTATGGAAACACCTGTTTTATTTCGGAGCTGAGTGGCCTAGTGGGTTAATTCACTGCACTGTAGTTTGGAGATCCTAGTTTTGAGATCTGGCAGGAATAATTATTTTTCATATGTTCCTGACAGTGTCAGAAATACAGAAGGTGATTAAGGCATTTTTAAGCAGTTTTAAGTGGGTTTGTGCAGGTTTGCACAGCATGCCACGCCACTTAGCCCCACTTAAACTCACACTAATTCCAAAAAAAAAAGAAAAGAAAAAAGAAGTGATAGGAAAGTGGTGAAGGGGGGCAAGCAGGGGGAAAAACACTATGAAAGGCAAGTAGGGATGTGCAGGATGGGTGTAGGAAAGCACCATAGTTCTACATTTCTTGTACAGCAACAGCTGTGCAGGTTGTAGACAATTGGAATATGGAGCCTCTGAAGGCAACATAAATGTGTCGATTGATTCATGTAATGATTAAAGTGTATCCAGTGGATGGGGGTGCAAAATGGACAGCTATGTATAGGGTGATTTTTTGTGGGACAGATGCCCATTTTTTTTTAGGAGAGAGTGGGATGTTGGGGAAGGGAAATAGGTGCATGTGGGGAGGTAAGTTGGGTAGGAGAGGTTGCATTTGCAAACAGACAAGACAGACAAGACAGTATACAGGGGCAGTGTATGACACATGAGGGAGATAAACACCTTGGATGGGGAGGGTGTTGTTAAACTGGAGAGCCATGTGCTCCCAGATGGCAACAGTGAAACTGAGCTCCCCACCCATGAGCAGTCAACAGTACTCTTTCACTCCCCAAAGGTGACTGTGCTGGGGGCTGGGCAAAAAAGCCACCTTGCCCCTCCAGGTTGGCCAGTCTGCCCTCAATCTGGTGCAGGTGATCTTCGTAGCCATGGTGCATGATCCTGTGCACCATCCCTGGTAGCTGTTGCTGATTGACTACTCCTTCTCTATGCCCACTCCCAGTGCAGGACAGGCCTCGTCCTCTGAGGCTGTTTCACCCATAGGTGGTGCAGGACCAGCAAAGGGTGCAGCACCAGGTTGTGTACCAGATGTGCTAGTACCCGATGCCACAACCAGCTGAGGTAGAGTAGGAAGATTGCCAATAACTGGTCTACCCAGTCGAGTTATGGTGTTGAGGTATTTCAAAGTGTATAGGTTAGTAATGAACAGAACATTTAGCTAGTTATAACAGCATGTCAGAATGTTACAATTAACCCACTAACATAACATTGCATAGCATATGGAACACAACAATAAGTGAGATAACAGTCAATATAGTAACAGCATGGCAGTAACAGTTATGGCATAAGGTCAACAACATAGGTAATTCAAAAAGGTATGTTAGTATGCAACCATTGTAATACATAACAATAATAAAACACAAGGCCCAACATAATGTTTTGAGAAGAACATACGTTAAAAGTAAACCACACCTGATGTAGAACAATAATAAATTAAGATGCAGATAAGGGGTGAGGATGAGAGAAATACATTCCATTACTACCAGTATAGGCTATATTGTTTGCAACAGTACTCTTATATACTCTACAGGTCTGCCCTTACTTTATGTATCAAAGTGTCCTATGGCTTCTGTAGCACCTACATACCTCTCAAGCTACCACATGGGACAGTATGGGCCAAGCTGTAACACCTACAGGTACACAACTGCAGGGGACTATTACATGTCAGGGGGACATATATGACTACCAAGGTGTACTGTGGACTGATGCAGTGTGAATGTGCTACTGACAATGATAAATCTGTGTCCAAGGGATTTGTCGACAGTGATCACAGTCCATGACAGTGTGACACTTGAGAGACATGCATCGTGCACAATACAGAGAGTTTACATATCATGCCGTCCTTGGCAGGCATGGGGTTAGACTATCAGCAGACATTCACAGACACACCAGGCATACAGCTGTACCAAGATTAAACAGTTTTATTTATTTTATTTACTTTTATGACTATAGTACTTGTTGACTTTATTTACTGATGTCTTATCACCTTGCTGAGCAATGCTGTTAACACTCAGGTACATCTGAACACAGAAATTATTAACCGATTCAAACAGCTACTACAGCCATTTATTTACTTGTCATTCTTGTGGGGAGAACATCTGTTAACAATACATAACTGTTTCTATAAATATTTAGTAGTAGTTGCCCCTGGATTTGAACCCCAGTCTGTGTGTGACAAAATGTACATCACATTTAGCATTTATCAAACTGAGCTACTGAGCCACTGCTAAATATTGATTGACTGATATGTGCCTAGAGCTCACCTCATAACAATATATGACCTGGTAATAAAGGTAGTGTGTTATACAAGACTACAGTGACACTTGACCACACATGCATGAGATTCATGCATGACAGAAATAGGTGAACTGTACATTAATACATGGAATGCAGGTGCAGGCAATTAACCCCTAGTGGGCAGGAATATGTTTGATGTGTACAGACCATATTGGAGTGCTGGGTTGTCTACCTGACACATATACAGTTGCAGATGGTATATTTGCAGAGGATATGGCTGGTCTACATGATTTAATACATGTTATGACAGTGCTATCTATTTGAGGAAACTCCCACCTGTATGGGTTATCTGCAGACTGGCCAGTGTTTGGAGTCATATGTGTCTTGTGTTACTCACAGATTACCTAGCTTAGAACTGCAGAAGTATAATCTGAGGATTGCAGTCAGTACATGGTGACAGCCATGAGAGTTACTGACTTCATATCCCTCATAGGACATATGTCACAACAAACCCTGTTACAACAGTAAATGTATGAGGTTATCACAGAAACATGTCAATATTGGCCCTGTGTTAGTGCCTCCAGCCACAACTCTGTCAACCTTTGTACATATGTCATGCAGTAAGAGGTGCATATGTTCAGTACACCATTATTTATTGACATCATACCTGATAAGCCAGTGAGATATCAGACTGCTAGACATGTTATGTGTAGTAGGGGTTATATTTGAGGAGATAACCTGGGCATTCTGTGGTAGTGTGTACAGTAGTGAGGTCTGTGTACTTATGGGGATTGTAGACAGAGTGTGTATTGCGAATATGTACCTTGGCCTGTGTACAGACTGTGGTAAATGTCATTGTTTTGGTCCTGTTCTATCTGATTTAACATGCTGCCACAGTGTATGGTACCCTATTGGCTTACATGTTTGTAGGGCCAAAGGTACACATGTCCAATACAACAGACAGGCATTGGACCACACTGTGTAGTGGCCCAGTATATGTAATGTAGGGTTAGTGTGTGAGTGGCACATATGAGGATGGTGTTGATCAGACAGTCCATATACTGTAATATTAAGCTCACTTACCATATGTGGCTGTGTTCACATTGGTTGTGAGTATGCACTTTCACACAGGTGTCTGTTACTCTCTGCTGTAACTTGCCTATAGAGCCTGCTATATTTGTAGGTACATGTGTATTCCCCCATAAAAAATGTAGGCCAGTCTGACTGTAGTTTGCACAGTGCTTTGTTACATGCCTAGCAGCTTAGTGGACTTACTCAGTATGATGTTATGCCCAGATATTTGTTAGATGTACTGCTGCCGGGTCACCATAACTGTCATGTATTTCTGACAAAACAGTGGGATGCTGTACAGATGTATGCCCCTAACTAGTGGGTAGTACGTGGCCATGTGACCTCTGCACCACTGGTCATTATGCGTCAGGACAGACAGAAGTGTGTGAATGCATATGTATTCCAGTATTTACATGATATACCCATTTACATGGCTGTTAACATCAACATTGTCAGGCTTGGTCCACATGTCTTGCACTAAGGGGTTCTGTGTATACCTCTGGACTTACCAGAGTGTGTCAGACTGTCTACATTTATTGGTCATATCTCTGCTGTATTCCACAGGACCATTACTGTGATATCAGTGGTACTGTACTATGATGACCTTAGCATGTCTGTCAGTAACTGATGGCGTAGCAGATGTAACCTCCCACACACATTTCTGTTAAGACAACCCCTGTTACAGTAACAACAGTCTATATATATATATATATTTATATATATACCTGCAATATGTACATGACATCCCCTTGCACTAAGAGGTTGAGACTATTGGTGCTGAGGAATGATTCCACTCCATGTTCTGGACAATTGTTAAACATGTACATATATACATATATATATATATATATATATATATATATATATATATATATATATACATATATATCTACATAAATATACATACACACACATATATCTATATCTATATAGATATATGCACGCATATATATATATATATATATATATATATATATATATATATATATGTATACATATACATACACATACATATATAGATATACGGGTCTACTTCACATAACCGAACGCTCAAATGTTCGAAATTCATATGGCCGAGACCATATGATCGAACATTTGAATGTTCGAAAATGTGAACTAGACCCATAAAAATAAAAACATGCACATTAAACTGTGTATAGCAGGTGCACCCCCACACCCCTCCTACTTAAATATAGTAACTCTGAGATCGCACTATAGCGAGAACAAGGGAAATCTCCCGGTCCGCAATGTATGCGATTTCCTGTTCACAATGTCGGTATTTCAAAAACTTCGAACATATGGTCTGCAATTATATGGGTTTCAAAATTTTGAATTTTGGCATTCTGAAGGGGACCCAGATATACACATCTATATATGTCTACACATATACCTGTGTATATACATATATATATATATATATATATATATATATATATATATATATACATATATGATGTACACACACATATATATATATATATATATATATATATATATATATATACATATATATACAGAGAGATCCATATATGGCCATATATATGATGCAATATGCAGATGTATATAAATACATATATATGAATATATATGTGTATGTAGATCCATGGTGGTGGTGCTGTGGTAGCGTTGTCGCCTCACAGTAAGACGTTGTCCGGTTTGATTCTCAGCTAGAGCTTCTTCTGCATGGAGATATGCATGAATGGGCATACCTTCGTTAAAGGTTATGCATCAGGGCTGATAACTCGGCATGTAAAAATCAACTACCAATGATTAGCGGACCAGAGTTCTGCTGTGGCGACCCCTAACTGGGAAAAGCCGAAAGACACAACAACATGTATACATATATCTATAAATGTGTGTATATATATATATATATATATATATATATTTATTTATTTATTTATTATAATAAATAATAAATAAAATATATATAATATATATATATATATATATATATATATATATATATATATATATATATATATATATACACATACATATATACATATATATCCATATCCTTTTCATGTGTAAACATTACTGTTGTGTATACCTTCCAAGATGTATCACACCGCATTTAACTGTTATGTGTATATTTAGATATAACAACATATGTGATGCAACAGTAATATCACTAACAAGTACTACACAATTCTAGAAGTCACAGCAATTGTTCAATACTATTCAATATGTGTACTGACAGATATATTGGAAAGACAACAGCTGTTTTCACAGCTGTCATAGCGTAGTGGTTAACTGCTGTGACTATAGTGTACAGGGTCCTGGGTTCAAGGGCTGTTTATTTTGTTGCTGGGCAGAACAAGGGCTGTTGGATACAGAGTGGTTAAAGCAGTTTTGAACTGCTTTAAGCATGTTTCTCCAGGTTTGCACAAAGCTAAGTGGTGCTAAAGTATGGTTAAATTTATAGGAGCTTACACCGTATAGGCTTCGTTTACCAGTGTGCAAATGTGCTTAGCTATAATATTGCAGCAATGCTGACACATGCTAAGCATGGCTCAGCCCTGGTAATCAGTACTCACATTTCAGTCTGATAACACAGCAGGGTAATGGCATCTGTAATAAGTGTATGTAATGCCATGTACATAACATGCATCTATGTGCTATCATTACAGTAGCAAGGGGTGTGAGTCGACTGTCTAGGACACTTGAGTATATGCGGCTTGTACAACACTCTTATCCATGTGAATGTGTTACATACATGGGTAGTATCCCAGGTTATATGCAGTCACACTGGCATGTAGTGTATCATTACGTTACTACTGTTGACAGTGCTTTCCCAAGTAAGAGTAGATTGCTAATTGTAGTACTGGAAACAAACACCCCTGCATACAAAGATGGACTTTGAGTCCTCACTGTCATGTTCCTGGTGTGTGAGCTGTGTCTCATTAAATATTTCCTACTGGATAATGATCTGATATGTAGAAAATAACTGTAGACTACTGTGTCTATAGCACATGTCAGTGAGGGCTGCCGTCTTGTAGTAATGGTATACCTATCGGTGTCAGATGTCTATCTGTCAACACATTCATCCTAATGCATACCTAGTTGGCCAGTTGATGTCTGTCAGTCCTCTGTACAGATGTGCAGATGTCAGGTATCCATCTTGGATACTTACAGGCAATCTATGCTTGACTGACACTGACATGTCTGCCCAGCTGTTTTATCAATGCCACATATAGGGGTCCACACCCTGTATGCACCACATGCCATGGATACCTCAACTACACTACCACAGTCAACAGAACATGCTTGGGTACATGTCTCCAAGACAGACATTGACCATGTTATGTAATACATGTTGCATACATGTCAACTGGAGCACCTCACTGGCCCTCTGCAAGAGGCACCCAGATGATTGGCTGATGCATGTCACTCTCACCCTGATGATCACCCCAGTGGTGTCTGTTGATAGATGGCCTGCTGGCACATGGCAGGAGGCATGATACCACTGTACACACACCCCCTACACTCCCATCTCTCCATGGACATTAGCCTGGTACACACCTATGAACACCTGCACTGATGCACCCCAGTACTGACAAATGTGTGCATGTGCATCACTGAGAATCTCAGTGTCTGTTTGTAGACCTGTAGTTGGGAATACCCTAAGGCCCTTCATGCCCACCGCACCCCCCGTTGCCACAGTTAGATGTGGCTGCTGCTGAACCGGACATTACATGTACATTGTTACATTCTTCTCACTAAGGGCTACCTGAACCTTGCAGTACCAGCACAATACTGTTGTACAAATGCATTGATAGGCATGGGATACCCACTGAGTTCTGACAAGTGTGTCTATGTGTGCATGTGTGTATATATGTAGGGTACAACATTCCGAGGCCACATAATCCTATTACAATATGCATTGCCACAAAGTATTAGGGATAGTGATGTTGCTGACCATAGGAGAGGCATGACAATGCATCACCCTACTATGCCTGTGGCATGTGCATTAAATGCATATCCCTGTAGTAGCACTCTTGGGATGGACAAGGGGTTGTATTGCAGTCCTGGGCAATTTGTTATGGTGGGTATGTCAGAGCATTGTCATGGGTTCCTGTGTGTACAATATCCAAAGTGGGGTGAGGGTGCTGGGTATACTGTCATTACACCATGGTTCCCCCAGTACATGTCCCATGTACCATTGTATGGTGACCACTGTTACCATCAACCATACAGGAAACTGATAACACTATCCAGCCCAGTTATGCATGTGCTGTGTGCAACATACCTGTAACACAATGGATACACTGACAAGGTAGTTAGCACTGATAGGCCTGGGTCTCTCAAATGTGTGTCTGACTGTTATGTGTTTGTCAATGTGCATATGACGGTATGTCACACTATGTATTGTCCATAAACAACCATTACATCCCCATTACCATACTGTACATGCCTGGGGATGTTCTGCATGCAACATGTAACCTGGAACACACCTCATCCTAAAAGCTGTGTGGTGTGTGCAATTAAAGCCACACACATCAGTAGCACTACATACCTAGGTAGGGGTCTAGTCCCAGTGTTGCCAAGTAAGAGTGTGTGTGTATGTGGAAGGATCTACTTCAGTTTGCAGAATATGCATGTCCCAGGGGGTCATCTGTCCAAGAACTTCCTGGTACATGCTAACATTTCACAGGTATCATCCTGTGGACATACATTCCATCACAACTAGTGTTAGATGTGTAAATGGCCTCTTCCCCACTGTATATGTGTGTAGCGATACTGGGGTTGGTATATATAGCTGGGTGTGGCTGTTGTAGACACAGCCAACATCATTGCAGTTACTGCTGAGTGTATCCCCCCACGTAGCTGGCCGTAATACTGTACAGTTCATGTTAACAGGTTAGGTAGTTGTTTATTACACTATCTGTGGTTCTACAGCACCTCTTACCCTCCAAAGAGTAGGAGTGTGCCACCCAAACAAGCACACATATATTTACTGAGTTGAGGATTGCACTACATTGGGGAAGGGGACATATACCCTGCCAGTACCATTGTCAATGACATTAAACTAGCAGACTGTTTATTTCTCAATGTTTTGTGCACAGTCTGGCTTGGTGGAATTACATAGGCTACAATGGGTTCCTTGCACAGGTACATACATCCATGTGTACAGTATTCACTGTGTACTGCATCAACACCAAAGCCTCTGTGTGTGTTATACACAAACATGTGGTGTGTACCACCCAGTACAACTACCATTTTCCACTGTAGAAGGGCTGCTAACAGCAGTCATCATGCACTCAACTGTATACACCTCCCCCAGACCTATCAGCCATGTGACACAAGCAGTAACTGTTATACAGACCTGTGACATCTGTTCACCTGTTCCCAGGATATGGCACAGCCAAGGTGTCACAACAGTGCCATACCCCTTGTGAGATATGACAGCAGACCATCCTCCTGCTGACACATGGACACCTACAATAAAAATGGATAACATTATGGAGACCACAATCACTCAGTGTTAATAACAGCTATAATTCATCATGGCTGGACAGCTACACTTCCTGACATGTAAGTATTAAACTTTACTGCTGACAACATGTTACACAGCAGTACATTGGTACACTGTAGTACAGTCACCATTAATGTAATTAGAAGGTGGTTCTTATAGACTTGCTTCTGAATATGTTAACTATTCCATTGAAAGCGAAGGCCGAGGTACCAGAATCAGAAATAAAATATTTTATTCTTTAGTCTATGCTGTTATTTCCGTTGTTGTGGTTTTCGGTATATTTGGACTTTTTTCACTGTTCTCTACAGTATTGGTGTGTGTTTTTTGGTTGATCACAATGTCCACCAACGGAGCAGTGGGACCACCAGTTGCTGCAAGGAGCAATTCGTATGTTTTGGACTTTTCTTCCATTTGGAAGGATAGAGAAAAAAGGTTTGCCTCCAACGACCCATGGGTTTGTGGCAGCAATGATTATGCTATAAAGTTTGAGGAGTTGGAAAAACTAATGGTAAAGGAAGCAACTGTTTTTTATGATTTACAGCTATTGGAAAAGTATGTCAGTTCCAATACCACTCCAAGGGGGCTTAGAGTGGACTGTTTACCTGCATATGAATTCTCAGAGGAGGAGTCTGATCTTTTTGCAGAATGGAAAGAGATTTCCCTACAGTGCACTTTGGGCTGGCTAAAAGTGCTTATTAAACGCAATGAAAGAGCGCTTGTTAAAATACGTTCCAATATTGTTGAACTGCAAGAGACTTTATGTAATAATTCCCTGGAAGCAGATTTTGCACAGAACTTAAATGACATTAAGTCAAGAGTGTTAAAAATAGAAACGCAGGTAGTGCAACGTAAAAAGAAAAAGTTTGTACGAGACACCAATGATTATGCTACGGGGATGATTTTTTCTTGGCGATTCAACTTTAAGAGGGGACGTGGTAGATCTGCTACAAAAAACAGCAGAAGCAGATCCCGCAGCCTTAGAGACACTTCCGGTTCTGGAAGATTTAAAATTCCTAAAGTACCTTATGTCAGTGAATTTATTCCTCCTAAATTGAACAACAGTATAAATGTTTTTGAAAAAACCTTGACTAAGCAAATTGTGAAGGAATTTGGGGTATTTAAAAAACACCAGAAGGGTTATAATCTTTCTAAAATAGAATGGCAAGCTCTTTGTGAAATAAAGGAAAAGAGTGACAAATATGTTTTCCCGGTGTCTGATAAAGGTGGAAACTGGGTTATCTTGTCTAGAGATAGGTATAACTCTCTGGTGTTAGATTTGCTATCTGATAGTGATAGTTATGAAAGTTTACCAACAAATCCCAAGGTGGAATTCAATAATGCCTTATATGATCTATTGGAAAGGTGTGAACATTTGGGTTTCTTTACTCGTGGAGACGTTAAAAAGTTATTTATAAAGAACCCAAAGGATGCCAGATTTTTTATCATTCCTAAGATTCATAAGGATTTGAGAAATCCACCTGGGCATCCAATTGTTTCAGGGAGAGGTGCTTTTTCACAAAATGTTGGTATGTTTCTGGACTCAGTTTTGAAAGAACACTTACCAAGAATATCCTCACATGTTAAAAATACTAAGGAAGTTTGTGATTTTTTTAAAAGTATTATTTGGGAAAGTGATTTTTACTGGGTCAGTGTGGATGTAAAGTCACTATATACCTGCATTAATACCTTTTGGGGACTTGAAGCAGTAGGCAAATTGTTGGGAGAAGGCCCACGTACCTCCGATATTATTAGTTTGTTGGAATTTTGCCTTACACATAATTATTTTGAGTTGAAAAGAAATTTTATTTGCAGAAAGTTGGTACTGCAATGGGTGCCTGCTTTTCTCCTTCATATGCTGTTATTTTCATGGGATTTTTTGAAAATTTATTTCTGTATTCTAAGAATTTTTTTCAAAATAAGGTGATCAAGTATAAGAGATTTATTGATGACTTATTATTTCTATGCAAGGGGAACCCCAAAGAATTTGAAGTATTTATCTGTAGCCTAAAAGAAAATCTGTGTGGATTGGATTTTACTTTTATTATAGGTGGAGATAAAATACAATACTTAGATGTGCAATTTTATGTGGGTGTGGATGGCAGAATACAACATAAACCTTTCCACAAAACCACAGCAGTTAACACTTTTTTACATGCTTCTAGTATGCACAGCTTTCATCTTGTTAATTCATTGCCTTTTGGAGAATTCAAACGTATTGCAGGAAATATTTCAGAGAAGGACAATTATACAATGGAATTTGACAGAGTACAGGAAAAATTATTTGAGAGAGGATATTCACATGAAGTGATAAGTAGAGCCCGAGTTAGAGTTGAAAAAGCACTAGGGTTAGCACATGATTTTCAGAGGTCTGTAGGTAGTAGAAGAATTCACTACGGTGAAACAAAGGGGGGAGTTGAGAATAAATTTAAGGAAGAAAATGATGAGACAAATAGGATTTTCTTTGTGAATAAATTTTCAGCTTTTTCTCCCATTTTAAGAAGACTGGTAATGGAATTGTGGCCTATCATTGGAAATGATGATAGCCTTAGAAATATTATGCCTAGGGATGTGATTTTTTCCTATGGTAGATTTCAAAATTTAAAGGAGTTAGTAAGGAGCAAAGGCAGAAGGGAAAAACTGGCCAATGCAGGAGCTTATGCATGTGGTAGATGTAAGGTTTGTGATAAGATCAGGAATTTGGATGGTACTAGGATCAATGGCATTTTATACAATGCCATTGACCATTTTGATTGTAACTCATTCGGGGGTTATTTATGTTATAGGATGTAACTGTCCTGTTAAAAAATGGTATATAGGGCAAACTAAACGTAAGGTAAAATTAAGAATATTAGAACATCTAGGAGATATTAGAAATTCTAGGCTGGATAGTCCTGTGGCTAGTCACTTTAGTGCAGAGCATGGGAGTTCGGTGAGAGATTTAAGTTTTAGTGTTGTTGCCAGACCACATGGGATGGGGGGAGGTAACCATAGTTTTCAACAGAGGTTATTAAACATGGAATCTAGGTATATTATTAATTTCAACACTCTCTTTCCCAATGGGATGAATTTAGAAATATGAATGATATTATATGTAATATTTGAATTCATAGTAATAATATGTTAAAAATGTTTAAGTATGTTTAAATAATGAATTTGTAAAAAGAAGTTTAGTATAGGTAATTTATAGCCTTATATTGGTAGATTTGAAGTTTAGTATTTGTGGCTTTAAAATTTTGAAATATTGCTAATTGCATTTAATTAATCAATTAATGTAATTAGAAGGTGTTTCTTATAGACTTGCTTCTGAATATGTTAACTATTCCATTGAAGGCGAAGGCCGAGGTACCAGAATCAGAAATAAAATATTTTATTCTTTAGTCTATGCTGTTATTTCCGTTGTTGTGGTTTTCGGTATATTTGGACTTTTTTCACTGTTCTCTACAGTATTGGTGTGTGTTTTTTGGTCAGTCACCATGTGCATCAGAACCATATTAGCCTGTCCCTGCATCGATGTTATGGATGACAGGGATGTGGCACAAGTATCAGCGTATGCACAGGGTGTGTTGTTGGCTTGCCAGAGGCCTAGGCTGAGCCATACATATGCCACCATGTGTGTGAGTGAGGGGTTTTAATTATTGGTATGGCCATGGTGATGCGGTGTGTGTAGGTATGGGGTTGCCCTAGCTGTGCTTGTATTGTATGTGAGTATGCAGGCACACAGTTCTGCAATGTGGCTGCCCTTTACAAGTGTTCATTGGACAGCTGCAGACTATACCTGGCAGGGTGTGCAGTTCACTGCCTCTGGCCATGGACATGAGAACTGTGCCTGCCAGGGGTTCCACAGGCACTTCCAGGTACAAACCATGATATTGTACTCTCCCCTGATGATGACATATGTCTGCTGGAACCAGGCCCCTCTTGGGACTGGCCAGGGCCATGTGCATGTGGCCTGCTGTGGTGTGGTGTGGACAGAGCCCCCCTGCAGTGCTGGGGTTGGTACTGCCACAACAGGAGCGGCTTGGTGTCCTTGCATGTCCACATCAACCTCCAGCTGTTGGTGTGTCTGGCCTACGTCCATGTGGCCGCTGCACCACTCCCATCACATGCTCTAACAGGGACAATCCATGGTCAATGAGTCCCACCATCTCACCCCACCATCTATCCATGACCTCTGTATAATAATGGAGGGAACCTGAAAGATCACAGATGTCAGTTACAGCTGAAAGAGTAGACCTCTGCAGCCTCAGACCCTGTCTGGTGTACCATTCCATATGTGCCTGCACCTCTATGACAGCCTGAAACATGCGCCTGGTGGTACCAGATGTGGCACTTCTGCCAGTTGCATGATGACCAGTAGCCCTGCAATGAGCACCCCTGTACATCTGCCTATGTTGTACCCTGCCAGACATCTGGCTAAGTCTGCTGTGTCCAAACACACCTGCCACAGATACCACACTGTCCTGTACACTGACACCAACTGCCAGCTGTCCCTCTGCTATGGCCACTTGTGATGGGATATCTATAGTCACTGTGACTATGTGCGAGGATGGGGTTGATAACAGGGTGATGTCAAACAATGGCACAGTTTCAGCCTCTGACAACCCCATCTGAGCCTCAACACACCTATCATGATTTGCAGTGTCTGTATGGAGACCAACATCAAATTGCCTGCAGGAGGGACCCTGACTCACCTCGCCACCTGTGAGGGGAAAACAAGAAATGCACTTTAAGACCTGTACATCATTGCTTAACAGCACACACATATACACACACACACACACACACACACACTCTCTCACACACACACACACACACACACACACACACACACACACACACACACACACACACACACACACACACACACACACACACACACCCTGACATTCCACCATAATACTTACCTGTCCCGGAGTTTACAGACTGTCCCAACTTTATTCTCTTAAGTTCCTCATCCTGCATCAGACTTGGAAACCTACCCTCATTGACACCAATCATTAATGCATCATTCTTCTAATTGCCTAGACAAGTGATCACAAAACATGGGGTTGGGAAGGCGGCCTAATGGTTAAGGTGTTTGCCTTACAAACACAAGGTGCAGGGTTTGAGTCTCACAAGGGATAACTGGCTAGGCTTAAAATGGCTCGCAAGGGCAATTAGTTTAGTACTAACCTCTGACCTGTTACTCCATTACCTCTTTGACTTGATTGAAGTCGGTTTTACAAAGACTCACTGCTATCATCCAGTGTTCACCCTGGGTTTGTCCAGACATTGTGAGCATGGCCCTCATATGTTAGGGGCTACTACAGTCACTCAATTATGTCACACACTGGAGTGCCATATGCAGCTATTGCTCAGTAGATGCAAGATCTGTTGCTCTATTGACTTATTATGTGGACTACAGTAATATTTGGAAACACTCGCCGGTGTTGTCTAGTAATTCTCCAATGCATTTGTAGTGCTGTATATATGGGTATTTTTTCACCTTTCTGCTGATTGGAATTATAAGAGTATACCTGGTGTCTAATTTCCCTACCAATGCATGTTTCATTATACAGACTGTATTATACTATCAGCAATCCTGAGATTACATCTCAGACAAGTATTCCTGCTGTCTCATGTGTCTGTCCATGCCCATGTACTGCACGATTTCAAAGGGAAGTTGAAAGGTATGAACAACCCTACAATCACACATGTCCATACATGGACACACACACAAACGCACACACACACACACACACACACACACACACACACACACACACACACACACACACACACACACACACACACACATCCTACATACATCAATTCCCCCCACTCCAGCAGATTGCACTTACAGACAAAATAACCCCCACCCCCCTTACATACACACACACACACACACACACACACCCACACACACCCACACACACCCACACACACACACACACACACACACACACACACACACACACACACACACACACACACACACTTACAGGTGAGATTGCACGAAGATAGTACACACAGACCTCTCATTACCTATCTGTCAACAAGCATGACATATGGTACTCAACAGCATGCAGTGCAGCTATAGTCAATCCATGCTAGCAACATTATACATGTGTGTGATGCATGGGCTGTGGTAGTAGGTGATGTCCCTTCCCCTAGAACACACTGCACCCATGTACACAGTATTGCCATGCACCTGTTCAGCACCCTGGCATGTACTGTGCACCATACCTCACAGGTGTACCCACTATTGCTGAATGTGTATTACTGTGTTAGTTATGTCTGTTCTGTTGCTCACAGTCCCTATGTGCTTGTCCGACACATAACTGGGATGATATGTGGACAGATGTCATTTGTGAATGCCTGATGTCTGATTTACAGATCTCATCATCAGCAGTGCATGTACATCCAATACTATACAATTACACTGACAACCTTCAAACCTTAATGTGGCTATGGAGAGTGTACCCACCCTTATTGATATGATACCATCTTTCTTGATATGCCATGGGACCACATTACTGCATATGTTAACATTATATAAACCTGATATGTGACATATGACCTGTACAATCAAATGCAGTGTCAAACAACTGAGTTAGCTGTGCAGGTGTTGATTGAGATGCTTACACTTTGTGGGTGCATATGTGTGCATGCCCTTATCATGATGGTTTGTTGCACCTACTGTTATGTGTACTACAGCAGTCACTATTCCTGGCAGGGGTATGCTAGCATGGGCAATCTGTATTTGCCAATATTTGGTCACTCTGCTCTATGCATGTCCCTCAACTCTGCATGATTGCAAAGTCAACTCATGTGCACATCCCTTGGAGTTCACACACTGCCATCACTATTGCTGTGGAGTCAGGGTTATGTCTGCCACAGTTCCTGGCCTTGACTGTGTGCAGATACAGCCATTTGTAGAATCCTTTGGATCCCTGCTGCAGTGCACTGTTGTGTCATGATGACACCCCCTCCCCACCCTCAGCCTTTTTGCAGATGCTTGACAACTATGGCCTACACGTGTGTCATTTTACAGTGTCCCAAACACTGAACACCATGCGTACCAGCCTAGTCTCATCTAATGAATGGCAAACATACAGGTGTTCACTGGCACCGGGCAAGGTACAGATGGGGATGGTGGGCCTAAGGTAGGGTGAGGTGTTGGTTGTGCAGCACATGTATCTTACTTGATACTGTCTGTAGGTTTCCGACATGGTCTTGGTACACCAGTACACATTGCAATGCACGCCTTTTGGGGACCTTTTCTGTTATGCATATGCTACCTGTAGAGAGGCCTTGCTGTTTCCTGTGGTACAACTGTCCCACCTGATTACCCTAACCCATGGGCCACACGTATGCGGGTTCCAGGCAATTGCTGACACAGGTACTGTACAGCCAGTACTTGCTAGACATTCCTGCAACTCCTTCAGTGTTGTGGCATGTTAATAAGCAGCCTGCATGACCGGTTTCCTACATGTGACATCATCTCTCTTGGATGGCCATCTGTTTATTTTCTACATTAATCCTGTCCCATACATCCTTACCACATACATGACTGTCTGCACTGTTTGCCATGATTTATGCAATGGTGAGGTATGGCTACATGTCCAACTCCTGGGTGCTATCTTTTGGGTATGGAGTCCACATCATGGCATGTAAGATGTGTGCAAGCCATGTCTGCCTCTGTTGTAGGTAAGTGGGCACATTTGATGGCCAAATGTCTTGGACAGCAGACCATTTCTTGGTGTGACATTAGGGACGTGTACTTGCTGGAAGGTGCATTCTTATGAAGAATGCATGCTTTCATTACCTCAACAACTGCTGCCACTATATTTTATCTGGAGTGTGTGCACACATATGCTTCCAGTGTTTGTGATTGTATGTATTCCCCATATTTGCTTTCCTAACATACCATTCCATATTACACACTCATTGCTCATGTTAGGACTACATTGCAGGTTGTAAGGGTTGTGGACTGCAGTATTGTGATATGCTGTAGTGTAGATCTGTAACAGTTGCCATTGTAATACTGGTATATACACTGTTATTGCACTGTATAAGGGTGATGTCTCACACATGTCCCTACTGTAGGCCATTTGTCACACCATTATGTTCATCTCTGTGCACACATTTTGCAATGACAGGATGTTAGTTATATTGCAGGAGTCTGACATACCCTTCAGACACACCATCATGGTGACTACTCTGATGCAGTGAAGTTAACAGCAACAATATGTGAACATGTACAGCATGCATTATGGGTAGATGTGTTAAATGTGTGCATGGAATATACCATGGCCATAACACGACTGGTGTATTGGCAAACCTGAACAAACACCATACTCACCAGCTACAGGCTGCTGCCCTGGAGGTATACCAGATGGACCCACATAAGTGTGTGAGAGATGTGATGTCAGTAGCCCCAGCTGTGGCATTGGTACAGGGTGGGTGCAGCATTACAGTACATCAACAGTACAAGCCCACAATACTACAGATTTATGCACATCTGTTTATTACTACTACACAGCAACAGACTATATATATTTCATCTCACATATGCATGATATAACTGTACAGATGTGGATGGAAACACAACAGTGGTCTACTGATGTGCCCTGTGGCCTTACCTGCACACTCTTCTGCCATTGTGTGGGTAACACCCACGTCCACTATGCTCTCTGTCAGGTGTTGTGTGTGCAGGTGGGCAGGTGCCCTAAGGCTGCAAGAAGCTCCTCAACATGTGTCAGGGGGGCTGGATGGCACAACCACCCCTGTTGCAAGCTGGTCCCCCCTGACTGCAGCAGCATGCCAACGGGCATGGTGAAGTAGATCTATGCATCGATGCCGGACCTGGTCATAACTGCGGTTATGCAGGCCGACATCGTTTAAACTGTGGACAAGATCTTTCCACAGGGTGGTCTGCTCCTGCAGATCATGGGCTGTTCGGCCAAACAACATGTGGTAGTGCTGCACCAGGTGTGAGATGATGACATCATTCTCCTCTGCTGTATAAATGGGCAACCTCTCCCTGGACATATTGCCTGAAAGACATAAAGATGGAAGCAGGTCTGAGGACCTCATACTGCAAGGTCATCATAGTTGTTAATGCACATCTCTGTCTCCTCCCTCCATATCTGCAACAACAATCTAATCACACAACTAAACAGGTATGTCTACAGAATACCTACGATTGGGACATGTATTTTATTTATTTATTTATTTATTGCATTTGTTTACCAAGATAAGTCTACTGGGCCTAAAAGAGCCCACTCACCTACGGTTAAATTTAATTTGATAAAAAAACAAATTCTAATGCTATTTTCTCTTGGAAGGGACAGGTTTCAGTTATTGCTGTGGATTTCTGTATGCATCTGCACATTTGGCAGACATTGTAGAAACCCCCCATACCTCTCAACCTCTTATTGCACATTATCTGGACAAAGCTTGACAACATGAGGTCCAACTATGGACATATTTTAATTATTCCTCTTATAAACTTGGGACAGTTTCTAGAGTAACAGGATTTGTTTTAATATATGTTTTCTGACAGGTTTTGGTGTCTGAGACTCATATGTATGCCATTATTTCACGGCTTCATTCCTGACATCATCCCATGATTTCATGGTACAACTGAGGTACAGGCCAACTCTATGTGGGTACAGGCCAACACATGTGGACATTATGCAATGATTTGTACAGTTGGGTGGTATGAAACCTCCTATGAGCATTCTCGCTTATTGTTATTGCTGAACGGCACTTCATGAGTGCAGGGATGTGTGTATAGTGAGAGCTCTGCTCTCAGGCACACCGCCTGCACTAGTCCACACTCAATATCCATTTAGGAGCAGTGGCAGTGGGCCTGCAATACTATGCATGGTGTGCTGCCGTGCTGCTCATAAATGGTCATTTTCATGCAGGAATAAGCTATTCCTGCATGGAACCTTACTGAATCCTGGGGATAGAGTCAATAAAATCTAGTATGCAAGATGTATTACTTAAAAGAGACAAACTGGATACCAAACTAGAAACTTTAAAAGAAGAGACCAGAAAGAAGATGGAACATTTAGAAAGTCTTATGAAACAACAATGTACACAAATCAACAGTATGGAAGAAACCTTGAATGATCGTGAAAAAAGATTCATACATGGAGTTGAGTCTCAGACTGAATTTCTTTTAAAAAAATAATAACCGGCTCATAGAAAATCTTGATGACTTGAAAAATAGACTAAGAGGAAATAACATTAGAATTTATGGTATACCTGTAGAGTATGAAGGATACAATATAATAAATGTAACTACCTGGCTACATAAAGCATTAAATCTACCTGAAACTTTATCTTTTAGAATTTAAAGGACACATAGATCCCTGAGACCACCTTCAAAGTAGAAAAACTCACCACCACATACAATTATAGTTAAGTTCATGTCTAGTTAGAAAAAGATCAAATATTAAAAACAGCATGGTGCAGCCCACCTATTAAAACAGGTGAACACGTCAGATTTGACAATGATTATTCCAGTAAAGTAACGAGTAAAAGAAAATCCTGTTTATCACTGATCAAGGAACTTAAAAAGAGCAATACTAAAGCCATTTTGGTGTTTTCTGCAAAGGTCAAATTATTTCTTTCTGAAAAAAAAAAAAACAAAATATTTAACATACTGGAGGAGGAATTCACTTTTGTTAACAGCAATACAATCCTTAATAACACAGAATAAATTGAGTGGAACAGTGTACCCCTGAAGAGACAAAGTGAGCTGAATTCATGGAAAACTGCTTCTAAAATAGATTTGTCCTTTTAGTAAAAAGTTTGTACTGGACATTAAACTTCAAAGCATATGTAGGTATGTATTTATATTTTAAGCCTAAAACAATGTTCATGATGAGTAATGCACATGCTTAGTTTTACTTTTACAGTGAAAGACTTTCATTTAACTAAACTTAAAAGTGTATTTCTAAATGTTAAACAAATACTTTCTGTAAGAGAATGTCATTAAGTTATAAGCTACATAACTGGCAACTTTAAAAGTATATAGGTTAAGTATTTTATTTGTTAAACTTTGCCTAGTATGTGCATTGCTGGGTTAACTGAGTGTCAGATCTAAGTAATATGCTAATTAGAAGTGTTAAAGTGGTGGTGGTAATGTTTTTCTTTGTTCTTGTGTAACACATTCCTTTCATAGGTCGTGCATGAAACAAGTAAATTTAGAGAAAGCTCGACAAAAGAATTTTCCATATTTGTCAGAAAGCTAGTTTCTTCCCACCTTGAGCTGTCCTGAAGAAAATCTAGGTCAGATGTCTATGAAAAAAAGAAAAGATCTTTCTGTATTTTTATTTCAGTATATATGTGATAAATCTATTCAGAATAACACCTCTTATCTTTTGTTTTCATAGAAGTGAAGAATTGGTAAGATAAAAGATATAGTGATGTTTTACACAGAAATGTTGCAAACACATACTTTGGTTATATTTTGCACAGAGATTTCTTACAGAGAAATTACAGGGTACACAAAACAAGTCTCACAGAAAGACTGTATTCTGTCTCTTACAGGTTGCTAAGCGCTGACTTATGGCCAGCTGACAGGGCAATCTCTGACCCAGCCCTGATGAAAATGCTACACATTCATAAATCAAACTGCATGCGGGTCACTCGCTCTAGGGAACTTATCCCAGCTTTTGATATGAACAGGTCATATTAAAGAGATAGCTTTATCTCCCAGAGACTGCCACTTCTCTTGAGCAAACTTCCAATTTACATGAAACAAAGCCTCTACCTGACCCTCTGTAAATACAGCCTAGATCAATGGATTGGTTACCACAAATTCACTCTTGGGGTG
Source organism: Protopterus annectens (assembly GCF_019279795.1). Taxonomy (NCBI): domain Eukaryota; kingdom Metazoa; phylum Chordata; order Ceratodontiformes; family Protopteridae; genus Protopterus; species Protopterus annectens. Next base: position 462,269,326 of record NC_056734.1, on the reverse strand, counting down.
GTACCCATTTCCCTACTGGACAGAGGAAGTCAGTATTAGACCCTTACCTCTGTAAACTTTATTCTCCTAGCCATTGACATTGGAGCAACTTGGGATAAATATGGCTAGGCTTGTAAGGGCTCTAGGACCATTAGCCTAGTAGCCTTCTATGAACCTATGAACTCTCTCTATAGATATAGATATTAACTGTACATATTAATTGAAATAAGTAAAGTTAGATGTTTGTTACTGATTAGAACAACTTAAAAGAACTAAGAGGAAAAAGAAACTTACAGAGAAAATTAACAACTGCAGTGTGTTGTGAGTTATCATTTCCACATGGTATAGTCAAATTCCGATTTCAGTATGTGAAGCTTAGATCAGGACAACAGTTCACAAAGGGCAAAACACACATTCAAACTAAACAAGCAGGAGTCCTTTTACATATAGTCAAGATTGCTTGTAATGCTAGAATTAATAGGAAAAATAAACATCTTATGAATAACATACAAATGCACAAAGAATGAAATGTTTAATATGTAAGATTAACCAAAGAGCAATATCAGTAAGTTAAGAAATATGTGCACATACTATAATGTTTAATAGAGAGCTGATGGTTAAATAGCTGTTTGATGGGTGATTTTAGAAATGCAAGATATACAGATTAAGATAGAATACTAGTGAAAAAATAAGACAGAAAAATATATATTTAAAGAATAAGCTTCTTTTAAGAAAGATGTCTATTATATATATCTTGTGTATGGCAGAAATGTGAATGTACAAGATCTCATATAATTTACACAGCAAATCATATAAAAATAATTGCAAATAATCTGAAAGCTGAAATATGAAGCTTGGTCATGTACAGCTTGAAGCTTTTTACATGGTGTATGTTCTTAGATTCACTAACACTACCTGGAATTACTCATTTCATAAGTCAAAGTTGAAATGTGAGTGTATTATTGTTGAATAAGTACATCCATTGTGATAGAATGTAAAGTATATTTTTCAATATGTTTGAATCCGAGAAGGGAGAATGAGATTTGAGTTGAACACACTGTAACTTTTGAAGACAATATATACTGAAAATATTTTTTGACTCCATAGAAATACCAAGGCATTCTCTTCAACCTTAGTAATGTATATATTTTCATGAAGTAGTTTAATAAGACACTTGTACTTTAAAAATTAATTCATAGATTTTGTTAGACCCATAAGATATGTGGTTGTCTTTTAGCATGATAAATATATAGGTGCATTGATTTCCCTTTTGTATTATAGTTTGGTATGATAAGATTAACTGACACTGATAAGTTTACAGATGCATTTATCTCTTCAGGTCCCACAGGTCTGTTATACTTATTTATTTAGAGATCTAGTTATAATAATGCTGAATGAGCAAATAATTTAGGAATATGTAATGGATAATTCATACTATGATTACATAAATAGATATATAAAATACTATTTGTTGGATTATGTACTATTGTGATTAATAGAAGAGGATTATTTAACTTTTATGTAGCAATGGGAAATAGATTTAAATGGCAAAATATATAACTAAATTAATAGTATTTTTATTATTTTTGACACGCACACACACACACACACACACACACACATATATATATATATATATATATATATATATATATATATATATATATAGTATATATGTATATATTGTAATATATTATATTAATTATTTGTAAGTCACGGTAGCTTTTAGCTATTTTTTTGATGAAATTTTAGGTGTTGGTAGGTAGAGCGATAGTACAGTAGTTTGTCTATTTTACAGACGAACTTGGAACGCTGGCATCCATAGTAGGTTATGCTTTATTAGCAATATATACAGTTATAGTTGTAGACTTATTTTTGTTTTTCTTATTTATGAGTTTTAGTTGTTTAGTTTGTAGAAAGGAAGAATTCAAAATAATGTGGAATGTTAAGATGGAGTTGGAGGAATGTATTAGAGTCTTATATATAATTAAATTAATATTGTGGATAAATGTGCCCTATTATCTTTTAAAAAATCTTTTTAAATATGTAGCATGGATAGTTTTAATCTATACTTTATGAATGTAAATGGAATAAATAATGGCAACAAAAGGAAACCATTAATGAGATATTTACAATTAAACAGTGAAGGCATTATATTCTTCCAGGAGACTCACTTGATAAATAAAGATATATGATATTTAAATAATTTTGGTTATGGCATGTTATCATCTGCATCTTTTAACAAAAAGAGGAAAGGAACTGCTATGCTTTGGAAAAAAATCTACTGTAATGCCTAAGGTCATGGAATCCATTAATGATCCCAAAGGAATGTATACATTTGCAATAATTAAATACCATGGCAAACTCTATATACTAGCTAATTTTTATTGGATCCCTGGAAGTGGTGTAAGAGTGGCTGAAGATCACTTAAACTTACTACAAAGTCATTGGAATGGTAGTTTAATTTTAGCAGGGTATTGACTGCATATCTATTATAGAAGATACAAGTGAACAGACAAAAGCTAAAATACTGGCATCAGCTAAAGCACTAAACTGGTGGATGAGTAATAATAATTCATTTGATTTACTAGTAAAATCAGAAGATAAGTCATTGTTCTTTACTCGTTATTCTTATACCCATGAGATGTAAACTAGAGTTTATAGGATTTATGCCTCTGTAGATTAATTTAATAACGTGAATTAGTGTAAAACTACTTATTGTCCTTTATCTGATCATAATGTAGTAAGTATAATACAGCAATAGATATAAGGATTCAGATTATTTATAGAATACCTGTATATATATGATGAAATAAAAAGAATTTAAGTGATACATCAAGGAATAAATTGAGAATTGTTTATCTTTGAATGATAATGCCCACCTTAAATGTATATTATTTATAACGAATGCAATGAATAATGTAGTTAGACAAGGTCCTTTCTTTTAGCCATGGAGCTTTTCTCACTTTGTCTCCTCTGAAAATCAGCCTGACCAGTTGGAGTTTTCCTGGTAAACAAATGTAAAATAAAATGAAATAAAATATTAAAGACAGAATGGGAATATGGGAAAGTAATAAAGTGAAATAATAGAATAAAGAGTTGTTATAAATACAAGATGAAATACACAAAGTGAGGTTTGAACAACAAAGAAATAAGTTAATACTGAAATCACTGAAAATTAATAAAATATCAAACAGTTTTAACACATAAAGTGGAGATAGCTTTAAAAGTAAAATTGCACAGTTATGCATTGACTTCAAAAAAATCTACAGAGATTAACTAGTAGAAGTAAGATGTTAAGCAAAAAGGCACAAATCAATACTATCTGAAATTTTCACACTAATAAGCTTACTTCAGATATAGAGGAAATGCTTAATATTAAAAGACAAATTCCATGAGGATCTTAATAAAGATAAAAATAATAATCCCTATGATTACAAAATTGACAATTATTTAAAGAAAAATGTTACTAATAAACATAATGACCAACAAATATCTCTCTTGAATAATCCTATTACCCTGATAGAAGTTAAATAAACTTTAAAAAAGTTTAAAATGATGAAGCTTCAGGGTTCGATTGTTTAAGTATGGAATTATATAGTCCGCTTCCATTACATACTTTAGAATTGCTAAGTGATATTTTCAGGATAATTCAGAATGATAAAATAATTCCTCGCTCATGGAAATTTTCTGCAATCTCACATATACTCAAACAAGGCAAGGATAATAAGTTAGTTTCCTCATATAGACCTATTTCATTATTAAATATAGACTATAAAATATTTACTTCCATTTTTGCTACAAGAGAGATTTAGTAGATTAATTAATAAAGCTAAAACAAGATTTATAATAAATAGATTAACAAAACAGTAATATAAAAAAGTAGTAACTATCTTAGACTTAGGAAAAGGAATGAATAAAAAATTAGCCCTAATTAGCTTAGTTATTGAGAGAGCTTTTTGATTTCATAGATTGGAACTACTTGTTTAAAACTTTAGATGTGTTTGCATTTCCAGAACAGTTTATTGGAATATAAAAAAAAAATCTGTATAGACTCCAAAGCATATACTGGATCTTACATTTTCCAAGGATTCACTTTAAACAAAAGCACAAAGAAAGGGTATTCCTTGTCCCCTGTACTATTGGCATTAGTTATTAAACCCTTAGTTAATAGTATACGAAGTAATGAAGAAAATGATGGGCTGTCAATTAACAGAAATTGTATATCTAAAATACAGCTTTTTGCAGATATTTTACTAACTACAGAAGACCTAAATTATTCAATTAAAGAAATAGATAAGGGAATTGAAAAGTTTCAAGAAGTATCGCTGCTGAAATTTAATAAAACTAAAGCTGAAACTTTAGTTTTAAACCAATTATTAGATAATAAGTTGAAAGATAAATATAAATATAACTGGTAAGGAAAAGAACTAAAATAATTAGGAATAAAAATCTACCAAGATGTGAGTGAGATTATTAATAATTTTGAAAAAGTAACTGAAGAAGTGTTACTTTGTACTGAAAAATGGAATTAATGTTTTTTATTTTGCTTTTGAGGAAAGGTTACTGCTTATTTAAATTATTATATTGCACAAGATAATGTATCTATCTATCTACATATATATATATATATATATATATATATATATATATATATATATATATATATATATGTAGATATATATAAAACATTTAAAGAAAATGGGAAAACATTTTAAATTCTTTCTTATGGTGTCCTCCTAAAAAGCTGATAATTGCTGATAGAAATCATCTAAGATTATGGGAGTATGCTGGTATTAGCTTACCAGATATAAAATCATATTATATTGCTGCAAGTTTATAACTTTATTATACTCTGGATAGACTTGACTTGCACCAGTCAATGGAAAACCATCCTGGAGCAGATTATACTAAATTTTTTTAAGTTTATTTAACATGATAAATTAGAAATATGTAATAATCCTTTCATCTGGTTAAATACATTTACATTAGAAGGAAATTCATTTCAATTTTTAGACTCTGCATATATGAAATCAATTCTTAAAACAGTTAAGAAATATGTTTATAAAACTGCATTAATATCAAAATAGAAATGTTTGTGCTTTCCCATTGCACACATCTCTAGAGTTAAAGAAACTCAGAACAATGTTAAAATGAATTTACTGAAAAGGAATGGATTAATATTATGGTACAATTTGCTTTGAAAAAGGAAAAGTTAAGTCTCCAGAATATTTAATTAAAGAATCTAAGCTGGATGGCTCTGCTAGTCAATTAATATTATCCACCATTAAGAAATTAAATGAATTTGTGGATAATATGAGTGAAGGGGAGCAAAAAACTATTCCCCAATTAAATGAATATGTGAATGTTATTATTAAAAGTAGATTGCCTACAGAGGACACGTGTCCAAGTTAAATAAGTTAATTATAAATAATAATAATTTTGATGCAAAATTCTGGAACTTTTTAGATAGTGGTGAACTGAGTGACAATAGATGGTAAGAGCAAAACTTTGCTACTTAAACTAATCAGTTAAACTTCTTCATATATATACAGAATAATGGTTGCTCTGTATCAAATCTCTTTTAGGTAAAATTACTTCTTCAGTTTGAGGGAGGTATAGTAAAGATGTAAAAGCTGATTGGATACACATGTTTATGCACTGTAAAAAAAACAAATGCACATTGGGAACATATAAGTATACTTTTTAAGGGGTTATAGTTATATTCTGATAAATGTTATTTAACTAGATCAGTAATACTAATAGATGTTCTACTTAGATCATAGAAAGTTACTAGGCTAATGCCTTAGCGGCTTTACAAGCTTAGCCAAGTTCTACCCTTATTTCCACGATAAGCACATACTGCCCCTGTCCAAAAGGGGCACAAGTGAATGCCTGGGTGAATTTAAGGTTCAATTTATTTCACCACCAAACCCATAACTCTTGATGTCTTACTCTTTCAACACATTACACTTCCACTCATTGGCTAAAATACTTGAGGAATTAAATTCAATCAGATCTTTCCCTACAATAACAATCAAAGCATTTTTTTCTGATTTTGACTTAACAGTATGGTTTTACACATGGTTTTAAATAATTACAACATTTTCTGAAACCACAGACCATATTCTTACACAAAGCTCTTCTCCAAGGTGGATTACATACTGACCTTAAGAGATCCTCCAGACAGGTAAGTAACAATATATTACCCCAAAAAGCTGCTGAACCAGAACTAGAGAGAGATTTAGCTCAGTGGCAGTACAGTGAATTGGTATATACAAAGAGCCAGGTTCAAACCCCATCAACTATATGCACTTTCTTGTCTGGCAGATAGCACAGAGCTTTAAGTCTATAAGCTGTTAAATTGCCTCCTCCGTCCAAGGTTCAATTTTTTCAGTCTCCATTTGTCTTCTGGGGGACACTGAGCAAATCTTTCAACCAAACAGTGCTTTGAGGCAAATAGGAAATTGGGCTAGGCCCCCTCAATGGTCTCCTGAACTGCAAGCTAAGTAACTACTTATGAAACCTACAAATCTATAAAAACAAATTAAAATAGTTCTAAACAGGTCCTTTATGGCAACTCTTGCCTCCTCTCTTGGAATCACCACTTCTGGGTGTCTGTCCCTCAAGGGGTCAAGCTTCAGCCCAGTTTTCTTCATCTCCTCTCCACCCTTCCTACTCTTAAAATTACTCTTTACCGAAATGGTCTCCTGATGTTATGCAGTTTTCCTCATACTACTAATACAAATCACTCCTACAACATTAACTTACCAGTACCTCTGCCACTGCTAAATGTAATTCAAATTATATCCAATTTCTCTTTAAAGCTGACTTCTGCCCTCCAGTAATGCTCTATAACCCCTAGGGCAATCCTATTAATTCAGACCCATAACAACAAAATAAATAATGACTGAAGAAACCAGGATCCACCACTCGTACAAAATTTATTAAAACATCTAGCATGTTGGCAATAGCCTTCCAAGGAGAATACAAAATAGAAACTCATACACAGGTTTATATACTAAAATCAACTAAACAATTTCAAAGTCACCTGGCAAAACTAAATTAAAACTTTCCAGTTGCATTCTGCATTAATGCCACTAGGGGCTAATGTACCATACTTCAATATCAACACTGTTTCCTTATACAAAAGTTTTTTCTCAGAACTATATTTACTAATAGGATGAACCTATGAATGTGTTCCAAAACTGTACCTAACAAACCCATAGGATTTCCATTGTGATATTCTTTAAAATGCATAGCAAGAGGGCTCTCTAACTTACCATTTTTGATATCCCTGACATGTTCCTGAATTCTAAGCTTAAAAGCCCTCTTGCTCTCTCCTATATAAAACATGCCACAAGGGCATTTGAGTGCATATACAATGCCTTCTGTGTTACAGGAAAACATAGCATTTGACTGAAAAGGCACTCCATTAATATGTCTGAATGTTCTTCTGACATACTGGCATGTAACACACCTACCACAAGAGTAGGTACAAACAGTGGCAGGATTAACACAAACTTAGATTAGGCATAGAGAATACAGCATGTACTAACATATCCTTTATACTTTTCCTCATACTACTAATACAAATCACTCCTACATTAACTCACCAGTACCTCTGCCACTACTACATATAATTTAAATGATATCCAATTTCTCTTCAAAGCTCACGTCTGCCCTCCAGTAATGCTCTATAACCCCTATGGCAATCCTATTAATTCAGGTCCATAACAACAAAGTACTTTGGTGTAAAGTCCATCATAATCACACAAGTATTACCAACAATAAGACACTGACAACTTAAGCAGGCACATAAATTCACTTGACTGATTATTGCAGAAACTCAGAATTTTAACACCAAAAGTTTCAACAGGCTTTACTCTTCGCAACATTAAACCTTTTCAGTGCCCAGTTCTGCTTTGCAATACTTCAACATTTGCCTCTCCACTCACAATACATGCCAATTACATATACCTAGTTACTCCTCTTTTGAAACTGCTCTATTCTCTCACTGCTCTGACACCATTCAAAGCAAATGCTGTCATAATTAGTATCTCTGCCATCATCTATCCTTCCTTCACTAACCTTTTTGCATCTATTCTACCCTTTGCTTTATACAACCTTTCAACTTATATGAATGCACACACAGCTGCAGTTACTTTCAATCTCATCTTTGTAAAATGTACCTACCATGTACATCTCTCTACTACCAAATTCCTATACCACTCCTCTAAATGGTTTCCCATACAAACAACTGGCATGGGAAGTAACTGTATTATGCAGGTCTCATCTTGCCTGATTAATGTTCTCCCTCTATTTTATGGTTCCTGCTATAAACCTTTGTTTCCTTCTGTATCTGTAAAAAACAAAGAGCAAAAAATGTTTTGGTCTCTCTTGGCAGTTGTTAGAAAAGTTATTACAAAAACTTGAAAATCAAACCCATTTCCTACATTCACAGAATTTTTAAATTTAACAACAATACTATGTAAAACTGAAAAAGAAGTAATCAGAAAAATATCTATAAATTACACTTAGACTTTTAGTGGTTGGGATAACCTTGAAATGTTGTTAATGAAATATCAAGACTCTTAATGTATTAATTGTATAGGATTATCTTGATGATTCAATGTATTTCTATCATTGTTGAATTTCTTCCTTTCAATGCATATATTGCAAATATGTAACATTAATAAACAATTTCTTAATTAAAAGAATTTACAAAATAAAGAAAACTGCTTGAACAGACACAAACTCAAAAAATAAATAAATAAATAAAAGCAGAGCACCTGGTGTCAATTATTTTTGTTCAGTGTTCTGTTATTTCTGACACCATGTCACATAAGCATATAGTCATTCATTTTGATATGCAGAAAGATTGATACACATACAATTGATTTATGTATGTTGAATCTAACATTACAATAAAAATTATCTGAAAATATGCAATAAAAAGTAATGCAAAGGCTTTCTTTTTGTGATTAATAAACTAAAAACATAGTAAAACCTAACAGTAATTTTAGGAATACTTTTCTGAATAGTGATGCTGTTAAGTATTTTTTTCATTGGTTAAAGTGTAGGGATGGTTTAGGGATGGTTTAGGAATAGTTTAGGTGATGCAGCAGGGTTAAGGTTAGCACACATGAAGGTTAGCACACATGAATAAGGATCTACAAAGAGGCAACTCTTAAACATTCGCAGACTGTGATTTTGCTGCAGTTTTCTACAATATGATTGGAGACAGCTATAGATGAAATGATTGCTACATATTTTTTGGAATTAGTAAAGATTTTTGTGATGTATGTTTTAATATTAAAGGACTTTTATAATAAGTCAGTAAGGTTATCAATGGATAACCTTGGCAGTGCAGTGGTGCAGCGGTAACGTTGTTGCCTCACAGCAAGAGGATCTCTGGTTCGATTCTCGGCCAGGGTGCCTTCTGTGTGGACTCTGCATGTCCTCCCTCCGTTTGTGTAGATTTCCTCCGGGTGCTCCGGTTTCCTCTCACGTTACAAAGACATGCATCTGGAGCACTTCTACGCGAGCCTCCGCGGAAAATTGGCTTCATTCCAAGTCAGACTTTCCCGATTAACAAATGTTAAATAAATAAAAATAAAATATGTAGACCATAGAAAACTGCTGTTGCATCTTTAATACCTTGATGTTTATAAGTGCATGATAAGTATCTGTTTGAAATGGCACTAACAATAAAAGTACATGTGATGAGGTCAGCTGGCTATAAAAGGTTTGTTTGATTTGTGCTTTTTCACTTTGCACTGACAACTCTATTAGCAAGCCCATGGTCTATGAGTGTTTCCTAAGCGTTACCTGAAATAAAATGATGTTGGTGTTAATAGAAGATTATTGCCTAAAATGAGCTAAAATAGCATCAGATCGACAGAGCAAATATTGACAGAAACATATCTAAAAAGACAAATATCTAAACTAAAAACATCTAGACACAAAATATTGATAAAAACTGAAGTTATGCTATGAAAGAGTTTATGCCCTTTCTCCACTGTAGATGTATGTAATTAGCATGCAGTGTGGTCTGCAAACCCTATCACCGGGGGACGGGGCTTGCCTCACTGTGGTTGGATGTTGTCAATATTTTGTATTTAGATGTTTTCTGATTAGATTTTTGTCTGTTTAGATATTTGTTAGTCAGTATTTGTCCTATTGTTCTTATACTATTTTAGACAATTTTATGTAATTACATATATATATATATATATATATATATATATATATATATATATATATATAGTTTCACTTCAGTATCTCAAAATACTGAAACACTGAAGCTCTAATGGCCAAGACCAGAACGCCGAAGTTTCAGTATTTTGAAATACTGAAGTTGTACTGAAAACAAAATTAAAAGAAAGAAAAGTACTGTTTCTGCAAGGGGGGGCAAGCCCCCTGCACCCCTCCCACTTAAATATACCATCCCTGTGATTGCACAATACTTGGGACATGGCAAATCTCCCATTCTGCACTTCTGCATATGGCGTGGAATGGGGGATTTCCCTTTCCTCCACTGTTGCGCAATCTTGGAGTTGGTATATTTAAGTAGGTGGTGTGTGAGGGGTGCACCCCCCATGTGGGGGTTGCAGGGGGGTGTTACAATGTCTTGCATTTTCTCATTTTTTTCTTCATTCATTTGATCCCAATGAGATATAAGAGGAGTATTCAGTAAAAAGGGTGGCTAAAATTTCTCAGCGTGTGTGTGTGTGTGTGTGTGTGTGTGTGTGTGTGTGTGTGTGTGTGTGTGTGTGTGTCTACATCAAAAATTTATATATCTTATATTTTGGATGTAAAATGCTTCCTCCAAAAATAACAGCATATGCTACAGCAAGTTTGAAACATTAGTCAGGAGAACTAATTTACATCAAAAATGTTAAAAGAGCAATACTGTAATTAAAAAAATTCAGAACAGTTTAATAGAAATCCTGTTCAGGAAGAACAATAATGTCCTTCAGAGTTGATGTCAGTTCCCACAACGTCCCTGGCAGGCATTATTTCCCTGATGATGCCCATGATGGGCATTAGTACTAGTGCTGGGTAATACACAGGAAAGAGCACAACAAGGGTTGATGAACAGACAAAGACAGCATAATTTCAGTTTAAGTAGGAACAAATGTAACCTCAGAGTGACAAATATGAAAAACATGGTTTTGTTTCAGCACCTGAAGGCCTGAAACCTGATCAAGACAAAAGTTGAAAAACCTGAGCAAGACAAAAGCTGAGTAGTTATGCAGCTGGCAAATCCAAAAGACTAGGGGACATGCAGAGGTTTCCAAGAATGCTGCAGTATCTTGCAAACATATGTCTGAGATAGCCATGCTTCTAGGAGAGCTAATAGAGGAAAGTACAAGAATGTAATCCTAAAAAGGGAAGGAGGTCTGAAATGTTTACAGAGAAATAATCCAACTGACAAATACTATTATGTAACTAAGCTAAGTATTTCAAATAGATGCATAAATGTTGTTGTTTTTTTTTTTTTTATGGAGCACTTCAGTATTTCGGAATACTAAAACTTTGGCATTCTGGTCTCAGCAATTACAGTTTCTGTGTTTCAGTATTTTGAGATACTGAAGTGAAACTATATATATATATATATATATATATATATATATATATATATATATATATATATATAGGTTTACTGCCAGTATGGTGAATGTGCCTTGTGTGAAACTAACATGTGCGGTATTGGGTATGCAGACAACCATTTGGTAGATGGTGCTAATGTCAACTCTGGAAGACCAGGACAGTGCGGATTGGTAGAGATTTACCCATTTCCTCACTTTAGTGAGATCTTTGTCATTGGAATATATAAGTGGCAGGGGGTGTGGGGGGCACAAGAGGGCTTGCCCCCCTGTATGACTGTCAATGCTGTACAATACTGATCTGGTCTGTACATACTGCTGCAAAGGGGACACCGGACTGCAGAAGTTGAACTTGACTTCTCCTGCATTAGTGTTGATATTTCACCGTACGTTGTATTCTGAGCATCGAACATGTTTTAATAGTAAACCTATATATATATATATATATATATATATATACATATATATATATATATATATATATATATATATATATATATATATATATATATATATATATATATCTATACCTATATATATATATATATATATATATATATATATATGGGTCTATATCATATGAGTGAATCGCACAAATTGCGAACGCTCATAATATCGAATGTACCGGACCTTGAACTTCCTATTGTGGGGGGCTGTGCCGCCCCCCCACACTACCTGCTAAATATATATTCCAACTTCAAGATCGCACTGCTGTGAGGAAAGGGCAAATATCAAATTCTTTACTGTACTGCAATCTCAGATAAAGCACTTTGAGGTCCGGTATGTTCGATATTATGAGCATTCGCAATTTGTGAGATTTGCTCATATAATATAGACTTATATATATATATATATATATATATATATATATATATATATATATATATATATATATATATGCTATTTTAGATCATTTTATGTAATTACGTAATTATATATATATATGTGTGTGTGTGTGTGTGTGTGTGTGTGTGTGTGTGTGTGTGTGTGTGTGTGTGTGTGTGTGTGTGTGTGTGTTTGTATGTGTTTATATATATCAGACATTATTAACTATGTTCTTTTATTGTTCATGTTATGACTGAGTGGGGAAACTAAATAGAAAGACTTTCATCATAATAATAAATGTAACTTTTTTGATAGCAAAAGTTAAAATAATCATTAAATGGTATATTGAATTAGTGTTAATTTTCATAGTGGTGCTCTATTTAAAAGTTAATTACACATTCTAAATGGTTCACATTCTGTTTTAAACAATTAAAATCAATGAGTCTAGATACTGAACATAACATACTTGTGACATGCAGAATCCAGTATTTACTTGAGCTAGTACTGAGCTCTGTTGTCTGTCTTTCCTTTGTCTGACACAGGATACAAGGAGGATGTTACTGTCATTGCACAGGTACTTAATTGTGTATCCCTATCCTAATAGAAATATTTGGTAAGCCTGTATCTAACTGAGCAGTTAACTGTATAACTCTATTTGAATAACTGTATAACTCTATTTGAATGCTTACCCTGGAGACTCTCAAATTTACAAGCAACGACTTTAACGTGTTTAATAAACTTCATGCATTAACTTGAAATGTTCTGAGCTACCTTCATTTCATCTCTGTCTGTGAGATGATTTTTTAAGGAACATTGTATAAGGACAAGGAATTCTGTCTATATTAAAGTTTTCTTACTGATGCTCTTTGGATTCAGTTAGTTGATAAGCTGAATAATTATGGCACTTTAATTAAATAATTGCTGATGAAATCCTAAAAAGGTATGAATTCATCTCATATTTTTAAACAATACTTTTGTTTATTATGTTGGCTAATATTCACAGCAAACTTGTAAAGTGGTCTTGCGACAAAATTCTGCAAGAGAGCAGTTTTTTTAGAATAATGGGCTGCTAAACTGTTACATTAGGGTTGGGAGGGTGGCCTAATGGTTAAGGTGTTGGCCTTACAAACACAAGGTGCAGGGTTTGAGTCTCACAAGGGATAATTGGCTAGGCTTACAATGGCTCACAAGGGCAGTTAGCTTAGTACTAACCTATGAACCTATTACACAAGCTATCAGACCCTCAGCTACTGGACCACTTTCACATTACCAGGTGAATGTCCCACAGAAGGGAACTGGAGGTATGTATACATTTCCCATTCTTGTAAAAACCAAAGTCTGTGTAGTGCTTACTATTTGAACTACAGGGACTTTTTAGGGATAAACTATGGTTATAACAGGTGTTTCACAGCCATCAGCCTCTAGAATATTTATGGTATTCCTCAATAAATTGCTGGCACATTTGAATGAGCAATTCAGCTTTCCCAACACCACAGGGTAAAGATCCAGTGCTATATGTGGCTTTTATGATGTCCACCTTACCTGTAGTTCTGGGAAGTGTAGATTGCACCATGCAACAACAAAAGCCCTACCTCTTGTCAATGGATAGTATTAAATGAACATGAATGGGGGTTTACTGTCAAAATATTGCATTGTGGTTTATTGAATGTGTGTTATATGAAAATACATATGAGTTGACAATATATCAATTGCAAATGTTGCCAAATGGACAGATTACCGATTATACTTATGCAATTGCTAAATTTATAATTGTCATTCTATGTGCGATCACATGTAATTCAAACTATTGTGACATGGCATTTATAGAGTTTGACAAGTTGTTATTAGTAACTTGCATGACATTGCGAGTAGTAGTGATTCACTGCCGTAGATGTAGTAAAAAAATTGTAGTGTATGAATGTCGTGTAGTGTAAAATATCGGCGCAGTACATAACTCTTAATTACACACACTATATCTAGAAAGGACATAAAGATATGAGGGAAAGGCTCATGGCCATTATTTACATCAGGTTGTTGTCTGCATAAGTGGCAGTAGTGGTACGTGTGAAATAATGTAAATCAATCATAATATGAATATTGTACACAGGTTCATACCATTACATGTAGGTGTACATCCAGGGCCGTTGTTAGCATTTTAGGGGCCCCCAGCAAATGTCAAGTTCGGGCACATCCAGTCTAAGTATCACCCTGTCACTGACACCCATTCTAAGCAACCTACAATGTTTACATTACAATAGGCTTATGTATCACACTATGTTGGCCCATCTCAAAGGACATTCACATTACTGGCATTTAATTGCAACAATAATACTTTATAACGAGTCTATATCACAGTTGAAGTTTAATAACTTCGAACATGGAATGTTCAAACCATCCTGTTTGAAGTTAAACAACTTTGACTATGGATAAAAAATAAGAAAAATAAAAGAGAATAAAATAAACTGTTGTAAGCGGGGGGGGGGGGCAAGCCCCCTGCACCCTCCACCCCCGCTACTTAAATATACCAACTCCGAGATCGCACCACATTGAACAAAATGGAAACCTCCCCTTACGGAGATTTCCATTGAAATGCTCAAACATCTGCAAATTTGAACTTATGGTCTCAACCATATGAGGTTTGAACTTGCAGAAGTTCGACTATCTGATAGGAATCCATTATAACAGCTGTATGTACAGAGTTGGACTTAGGTGAAATAGTGGCCTAAGCAATGCCTACTGCTTTAGCCCCACCCCACCCACACACATCCTCCACTGCTTTCCTCTGTCCCCCAAACCACTCCCCATAACATGCACATTAATTCATTATTTTTTTTCTTCCTTTTCTCACATTTTGCCATACTCTTCAGCTTTTTCAAAAAGCCATAACTTTCTATATTCTCTGAAGTACATTTTAAGGTTTTAGTTTTTACATAACCTTCACATAACCTTTGTGGCATAAGCCACAGCAATAATAGTTTTATACTTACTTCAGTAAATAGCAATACATTGTGCAACACTGTACTGCCACACCAGATCGGTGACTGTTGTTTAGCAGTCATCAAACAGCAGCAGGGAAATTCACTTTTATTTACCTCATTGGGGAGTAATGCATACTTGCCACTGCCCCTGATTTTGCCTCATAATTTTTTCCTGTCCTCCATAAAAAGTTTGATTTACTGGTAAATCATTCAGGATTACAGAAAGTCAATAAATCCAGATGTCAGAGTTTTTTATTTCATATTATCCAAAAAATCATGTTGATGCAAAAGGTGTTATTCTATTAACGTTTTAAGTGAATTAGAATAATATTTAAAACATGTTCCTGATTATGAGCCTTTATTCTGTTATTATTTTTTGTGTTGGGTAGAATTTTTCAGCAAAGCAGTTGAGAGTTTTGATATCTGGTGTTCTGTCGGTTTTTATAAAACTTACTAAAACAGAAAACCATTACTGAAGATTGGGAGCATCAGCTCTTCTTAGAATCCATAGTGTACACTGAGATTAGTTACTCAGGGCTGCTGATCTCTGGTGCTTACCTTACTCATGTTCATAATCAGCTTTATCCTAGCAGGGTCATATCCCAACCCTGTTCAGGTAAAAGGTTGCAATCAGAAAATTAATGCATTTTTTCTTCATTTTTCCTAACCAGCAGCAACAGCTTTTGTGGGGCATTCGCACAGTCAAAGATGATTGAGGGGGGGGCCCCTGCAGCCACGGTATATTTCAGGTACCTAAAGCTGGCTATGTTGTTATTTTTAGTGGACTGGATGGTCACCAGCAGGGTTTAACTAAGTACTATGTAAGTGGTAAAATATTTAATGGAATTGTGAAGCCTGTTAGTTGATAAAATACTGTTTCTACAACCAGACATATCTTTGAATTTTAAAGGAAATATAAATGAGTTATTGTTACCACCTGGTTTATTAAGTATAGAAGACTGCTGTACTAGCTTTTGTATTGACAGACATGTAAAAAAATATCAAGATAAGATAACTTGCTGTGGTTGGGGGCCCCCCAGGAACAGGGGGCCCCCAGCGACTGCATGGTTCGCTAGTGCCTAAAGCCAGCTATGTGTACATCATAACGTTTAATGACCGTTGCAGTTCATTGGTTTATCTAAGCATGCAATATTTGCATGGACAGTGCCTATTTACACTTAAAAGAAGAATTGTAGCATAGTACAGTCTGTTAATTATATAGTAAAATTAATGAATGTTGCATTAAGGATTTGTTTGGGAAACTCAGACTGCAATGTAACCTCTACCTCGGGAATTATTTCACTTCTTTGCCATCATTTGACCCCTTACAGCACGAGAAACATGTTAGCACTCTGAAATACTGAATGCAGCAATTTAACAAACACTAAAACACACTAAAAGAAAGGAATGTTGGGATCACTAAACTTAGCAGAAATCACAAATGTTGAAAATAATCATTACGAACAATTCAACATTTCAATAACACATTGAGATGATTAACCAGCAACATACATCGGTAACTTAACTAAACGAACACCCCATTCATGACATTTTGATAGTATACCCATGAAGGGGCTATTATTCCAACTGTCAGATAGTGTGCAATGCACAAAAGCTCATACCCATGTTTCCGCACAGTTTACTGGCAGTGTCTACTTTTATAACATACAAGACATCTGCAGTTCCCCTTTCTGCACGATGACTTCCCCAGGACCACTTCAGCATTACGTGCAGGCACACTGGTGGACCCTCATTCTGAAAGGCACAAACAGTACACATGTATGTAACTACTATAGCTCTGTACCTCCATGCCCCTACAATGTTGCAGGTGATATAGGATCCCCCGGAGCTCTGGTTAATTTTACCAATATGGAATCCAACAAAACATGACTGAACATCACTATAATGCTACCCATACCCAGGCCAGGAATACTATAAAGTATGTGCTCAGCCTGCAGGAATCACACTTCCACTGTTTAACACATCTGAGGAGATTAACAACATGTCCTTCCCATTGTCCATCAGTTGTTTGTAGCATAATGTATGCTCCATAATATGATACCAAGGGATCAGGCAGCCAAGCTTTCATTAGTAAGACCCTTCACATCTACTATAGCAGGAACTGTCTCAACCACTAGGACGTCATGTCACATATAAACTGATAGCCATGTTCAGCATCCAGAGGCCACTCTACACCCTACTGCAGATATCACTGTGTGCAGTATACACCAGGGCAAGCAAAGTGACAACATTTAGTCTACAAATCTATTGGCCCTGGAATGCACACAGTGGCAGTGTGGTGTCATACAGATGAACATTGTGCATGCAGTCTTTTCCAAAAGCTATAGTGGGCAGTGGATGGTCAAACTACTGTGCATCAGACATCTTTCAAATATACTATATGAGAATGAAGGTGATGAGAATCACAACTGTCATCATTTTCACAGGTGCCTATGGACACATGGACACATGGCTGTCTACTAAACCAGAGTGATTAGGGCTACTGTTCTATGCAGACAGCGATGCAGGATATGGGGAGCAGTATTATCAGTCTCATAAAAGATACCCACTGTTGATTGGTAGGGGGAGCCACTAGGGACTTATGCATTATGACCCCTGCATTGAATTGTCCATAGGTGAGGCACTACATGCCTGTGCAGTCATTTTCTGAAATGAAAGATATAAATGGCCTAGTCAACACCTGATTGGCAGATGTAGCAGACCAGTATAACATTCTAAAAAGAGGTTTACACTTTCTGTGGCTCTGTGGCATTGTGGCCCTGGTGTCAGGTGAGATATGGTTATACCACAATAGTGGAAGGTGTAGACTGTGCTCTTTGTGATGGTTGTCATATGTGGCCACCATGGTATTTTTATGTCTTTGATCAAGGCAACAATGGGGGCTATAGGTCATCAAGGATGATGCAGGCTAACAATCTGTGGTGGTGGTGGACATGGCTACAATATGTGCTACCATATACTGCATGAGTTCAATCATGGTATTGTTTTAGGAGCCACTGTCTCCTGGAAGTGTTGGTACTGCTGGTTTACATCCTTCCTTTGGCAATGCAATAAATGAACAATCTCCAGGTTGGTGTATGCATGTGTGTGTGTGTGTGTGTGTGTGTGTGTGTGTGTGTGTGTGTGTGTGTGTGTGTGTGTGTGTGTGTGTGTATTTATACACTGTCTAGATTACAGGATTACAGTCCTGCATATCTACTGACTGATGCCTTCAGTCACATCCCTATCAGGGACCAGTTGTGACAGTGAACACTGCCTTGATCCACTGGTAGTCCACTGTATGATGAGTATTCCATTGTCATATACAGTGCGTTGGTCTGCCACTAAAGGCTCAGAGATAACAGTGTCAGTGGTATCAGTCACAGAGGATCCCCCCATTTCACAGGCATGGTAATCTCCTGTATCCTGCAGAGTGGCAAGTGCAGGGTTGGCCACAATAGCATCTCAAGCAGTGGGCATAAGATCACCCAGGAAGGAGACAGTGTAAAAGTTTCTTCCAACTGTAGATTGATCTATGTGTTGGCATCATCATCAGGCCATATGCAGGTACTGAACTCAAACTGATGTCCTGTCCCAGCCTCTGAAATTGTCAGTGTAGCAGGAGTCTATCCAGTAAATGCACAGTACATGAAATGTCAAAGTGACAGTGCCCAATCCAAAAGCTACGATGTCCTGTAGTACTCATGGAAATGACAGCAGGTTGTGTCCTGATAATTATCAGACTCTTCCTATGCTGGTGGTCATCCAAGTGAGGACACACAATGTACCTACAGAACACAAAGGCAATGTTCAGCTTATGTACCTGATATCAGTCTAAGCAGAACCACTATATAGCATAAGTGGTATGGTTACTAACCTGTATGATGTCAATGTAAGATATGTGATATCTAGCAACTCCCAGAGCCCATATCCATACCTCCTTAATGTGATATTTATTCCATCATCATCTCCATACAGTAATACGAAGAATGGCATCATCTGTGAGGGCTGCAGTGGAAGGTGTCTATTTCTTCAGCTGAAGTATTTTCTTCCACTATATACCTGCATTCTGAGAGGACCACCTTATCCTATAATTGACATGCTTGCAACATTGCAGTGTTGAGCAAATCCTCTCACCCACATTATTGATAGCATGGACTACTGTATCCTACATATGGTCTCATAGAGACTTCTCCAAACCAGGCATCCACCATTGATCTTGAGTGCCTGTCACGGGACTTCATTCTTTGCAGGGCTGAAATTGTCCAACCTCTGCTTTCTGCCATCTTTGGAGAATATACTTACACCTAGGGAGACAGCAGAATGTATTAACACTCCATGTATGGGTACGGTACAGCTCTAGTGTCATGTGTGTTGATTGAGCTAATCAGCACAAGATGGGGTTGGACAAGGATAGGTAGACAATGGGGGTCACGGCAGGTTGGACAAGGATAATGCGACAGTGAGGGCCACTGCTATGCTACACTCTGGGTCAGCCCACTGGTTAGCAAGGTATGTAGTAGTATTAGTGGACTTGGCATTTGACACATAGCCACCCAGTGGGAGCCACATGAAATGGAGATTCCCTAAAAGTAGGCACAGTTTCTCACATAAGTCCATGGGTTGCAAGGAGGGGAAGGGATATCATCAACAGGTAATGACTGTGGATGTCACAGGTAAGTGTATGTATGGTACATGAGCATACCATGTGATATGAAGGTCAAGCGGGGGGAGGTGCAGCAATCCTTTGGTTGCCCACAGCTGCCTGCAGCAGACCAGCATATTCCAGACCTCTAATGCAACTTTACATCCAGTAGTGGTAGAATTGCTTAGTCCCAGGTGGGACTAAGCTTAGTTCCAGGTATACAACAGTAGTGTAATGCAGACTGCAGAAGACTTAGGAGGAGGTGGCAACAGCCCTGTCCCAGTGGTCTGCCATCTCTGAGATACAATTGCAGATCTAAAGGTGTATAACCTACATACTACAGTTGTAGATACATGCTACAAGTAAGCATAGTACTAAAAAGAACTATTATTATATCTGCATTACTGTTATAAAAGGCTGTTCACAGGCAATAATTCACATGTATTTGACACTGCTTCAATATTCGGTAATATAGTACTGTAGACTACTGTACATACTCGGGACTCTATCTTGCGGAATTTCTGCTTGTGTTCTCTTGCCTAGTGCTTCATGTCTGCTGTTCATGCTTCCATGCAGTGAGTTTTGATGGATTAGCCTTAAAAGAAACTAGTGTAGTGTAACTTACCCTAAAAATATGATAATAACAATAACTTATGCTTTAATGCTTGAATCGAGAAGCACATCGCAACATACATAGTTGACACATTTGTTTGTTCATCACTGACAAGATGTATGTACCTGATCATGGAGGCAGGTGCATGTGTATTTATGTTGTGTCACATTGCAATTCAGAGGTGCACTAAAGAATCAAAATCCAATGTCGGACAAGCTTCTCAGGCTGACATTAGTTTGATGATGATGGGTGTCATTGTTGGTACCCTGCAGAAAACACCTGCCTGGAAAACAAAACCATGCTATTTCTCCTAAACAGCCGGTTTCAGTTAGTGGCTGTTGGGACACTATGTTGGTCATTTCCATCAGTCAGGTGTCTGATATAACCTGGAAGATTAGCTGTTCAGAGTGACTGTCATCTCCTTTGCTGATGAGTAGTACAGGCATTGGTATAATGACCTGTGCATCTGTGTCAATCAGCAGCTGGCATACTGCCTATACCCCACCCTGTCCCCACCCATCTGTCTACCCTCTGTTTGTCCATTTACATGTA
The DNA here is from genome assembly GCF_019279795.1 of Protopterus annectens. Lineage (NCBI taxonomy): Eukaryota > Metazoa > Chordata > Ceratodontiformes > Protopteridae > Protopterus > Protopterus annectens. The sequence continues at coordinate 462,248,122 of NC_056734.1, read as the reverse complement.
TCACATATCTTCCTCCTTGTGTTTGCACATCTGCTCATGTGTGGGCATATTATCCCAAGTGACTGACTCAGAAGGACATTACTGGGACCCGGTAGCTGGATGTCCTGGTTTCAGGTGGCTGTGGCATGGGCCATACCTACCTCTGTTCACTAGATGGCATTAGTGAGATGGCCCAGTGAGTCTAACAACTACTGCATGAGGGGATAATGCATGGCTACCTAACATGCTATTATATCATCCAGTCAAACACTACATGTCCCGCTGAGTACAACTCCCCCCTTTTCTCCTCCTTCTTTATGCCTTTCATTTATCTAGTATTCACTTCACTCTTAATATGCATGAAACATGGACAGTTCATAACAAAACATATGTCTCCTATCATCCGTCCACTCTACTTTGTTTTAATATTTTCTTTCTGTACTTTTTTTGCCCAATATAATCCTTTCCCTACTTTCCTGTGTTCCCCTTTCCACACCTTTCATGGAACTAATAAGGTGTCCAGCTTTCTGCAAACAAACTGACTGGTCTTTCAAATCTGTTAATTTTTTTTTCTGTGAAGCAAGCACTGCCACTGGCTGCTTGTGCTGTCCACGGTAAATACTGCACAAATTCACATGAGTTTCGAGCAATGAATATGAAATAGTTCCCTTGTCTACAAATATATGCTTCATTTATGACTTTTCTTATCCACCTTGTATTATGTGCAGTTCCATAAAGTGCAGCCTTATGCATTCTCTACCACTTACATGCATCTATTTTACACAGCAGTATATTTTCTGTATGTCGTGTGAGCTGTTTGTGTCCTAAAATTCATCTCTATTAATTCCTTTTATGATCCTCATGGGAACAAACTACACTGTATATCCTTATCCTTCCTGCTATCATTCCTGGGGAGGGATTTAAACTTTCTTTTGGCAGTTCAGCAAAGTAGTCAAAGGATCTGTTATATTTCACACGTTTGGGTTAATGTTGTGGGATATTTTATTTAACATGTATTTACCAAGAAAGACTGACTGGAACAAAGCCCATTTTCAGCAGAGGACTGCATAGAAACACTCCAGGCACATCTTTGGAATGTGGGAGAAAATGGGAACACCTGCAGGAAACCCACGTGATTGCAGGGAGGACGTGCATACTCCGCACAGAAGGCACCCTAGCTGAGAATCTAACCAGAGAGCCGCTTGCTGTGAGGTAACAACACTAACCGCTGCACCACTGTGCCACGTGATAACCACACAAATTTCTGTTTTTCTCGATTCAGTCTGGAATTTATGCAGTTTTCACATTAAATATGGGGGCATTGGGAATTATGCTGCATTTCAGCAGTATTATCTTGTAATCATAATTATTTTGTATATATCAGAATAAAATTATAAATTTAATTTTAAGATTGGTTCATTATTGTCTAATTAAATTTAAATATACCTCAACATTATAACTGAAAACATGCTTTAAAACTATTTAAATGCAGATTTTGAAAACACCAAACAAAAGTCTGTAACATACCAGAACTGTAATAATGAATAAAACAACTCAGGGAAATTCTAAGTTCAAAACTATTAATATACATTTTAAATACTAAATCAAAGATAAGCACAAACATATTTTGAACTGCCCTTTCTTCAGTTAGTGAACAGTATTAAAAAAACACAATTTGTAAAACCTTTGCAATTATCAGTCTCAGGGCTAGTTTAATTGGGGTAAAGCAGTAGTTTACTGTTAACTCCTCAGTTGCTGTGTAATCTTAAAACTGAAGATAGGACTCCCCAAATGTTTCTGTGTTTGAATTAAAGTTATATTCTGTGTAAATTTCTACTGTCATTCCTGAATTTCTTCTTCTAAACTTAAATATATAAATATTTGTCTGGCAGTTGGCACACAGGAGCTGTTAATGAGCTGTTTCCAGTGGCCCCTCGGCCTCCATTGCCTAACTGTGTAACTCTCAATAAGTCGCTTTACAGACAGCTCTCCTGGGCTGAGCATGCAAATGGTATACGGAGATCAGTGTTCTACGCTGGTAATAAAATAAAATACTGTGATGTTCTGTTGCCTATTTAATATGTGGAAATTTCATTAAAAAGTAGAAGGAAAGAAATATATTTCAAAATCAGGTGCAACATCAGTCAAGGTAATCTATTACAGAGTAGATGTGAAGGGCAAACACCCACCCTGCAGGATGATTGGGTATAAAGTCAAGTTTTCTGCAAAATGTTTTCTATCTAACAACACTTTTGTTTTCAAATGCTTTTGCACTAGAATAATATTGCAGCTCACATTGTGTCACATATCTCAGTACAGTAAAACAACCATACAGTAGCATTTCATGATTCTATTTTCTTTTGTCGAACCAAGACAATCTCAACTGTTGAAAGATCAAGTGCATTACATTGACACTCATCATGTCAAAACAACAGCACAGGCTTAAACATGGGTAATGCTGGAGTGTGGGGAGTCATGCTGTCCATTTAGACCCAGTCAATAAACTTTCAGTAAAAGAGGCGTAACATTTGTCATGTCAGCCAAGTGAACATTTAACTATATGCACTATACCCCATTTTATACACTTCAGGCTAATGAGAAGTAGGGGCGATGTGCAAACATTTCCATTCGCTGATAGAGTTAGAGGAGATTCACAAACTACATATCTGTGTAATCTGTGCAACTGGTTTTTGCAATCGGTGCAACTGTTTTTAGTCTCCTTTTTGTTGTCTGTTAGAGCTGAATATCTGTTACTGTTTGTGACCCTTTTAGTTTGTAGAAAAATCTTTCGTCTAGAGAGGCCTAGCTGTTTTTTCTTTGTGGCATTCCTGCAACATTGTTTTTTTTTTTGATTGGATAATTGGGCTGGTTTCTGTTTCTCTGCCTTTAATAGTCAGTTTTTTTAAACCAGTTATACGTGTTTGCTCAAGCTGGTCAAAGCTGCAGCGAGATTAGCCTTCTGCCTTTTGCCCTGCTGTGATACTGGAAAAAGATAAGTGTTTATTTTCAATTTTCTGCAATTCTGTTTTACTACATATCTGTGTAATCTGTGCAACTGTTTTTTGTCCCACCAACCTGCCTAGTTCTTGTTGTGGTCTTAATGTTGGTGGCTTTGAGTTGCCCACTTCTGCTATAAAGTTGATACTGGACACTCCCCCCAGTCACATTACATCAGCTCATTCTACTGCTTATATTGAGAACTTAGTAAAGGCCCACCCCTTTAGCTTCTGAACCTTGAATTATCATCTGTCTCTTCAGTTTCTACTAAGAATAAAAAAAAAACAAAACTCTTTCTACTTCATTTTGCTTTTTGCCATATTTATTACTGCTTGTTGGTAGCCTCACTAATTTGATGACAGTATTCTACTGAATTGCTGCTTTATTAGTGCTGTCTGTTACTGTTGTGATTTGTGAGCCATTGTTTCAAAGCAATCTACTGATTAACTATATTTCATTGCTGTCTACTGCAATTCATTACTGTTTAATTGCATTTTACTGCATTTTGTTGCTGTTTAACTGTATTTTTTCATACTGCAAGTGCTATTCTTTTGATTGTAAGAAATTAATCTGTGTTTCATTGTGAGTTTTTTCTTACTGAGTTCTTAACCTTAAAATTGAGTAACACAGACTAAATACAGGTCTGCAGCATCCAGAGCTTCAGCTGCATGGTTTTAAACCCTTTTTGAGGTATTCCAGTTACAAGTTTTCCCTTAGTAGCACTTGTGTTATCATCTAGTAGTACTACTCATAGACATTACTGCCTTTACCCTCTTAGCTTTTTCAGTTTCTTACAAATATGGATGGACAATTTCCTACATTTTCCCCTGCCAGTCTGGTTGATATGGGCATCCTGAGACAGTGTAGCCTCATGTACACAGACAATGCTCTACTACTACCACCTAGGAACACAATTTGTGAGAGATGCAATTACATCAAGCACCTAGTGTCATTGCTCTCTCCCCACAAACCAGTATATCTGGCACTGAGAAGGTTGGCAACATGAACACCACACCTCAAACACTACCCACACCTACACAACACACTTCCATATATGCAGAGGTCCTCAACAAAAGCCTACCCAAACAAAAGAGACCTCCGAGGCATAAACACATTCAAACTCCACTACCCACCACACCACACATAGTCCACACACCTGTGTCTCACAGCCACTAAGGCCTAAACATAAACCCAACATATTAGTCATAGGAGACTCCATTGTGAGACACACAGATGTGCCCCTCACCAGGCTGGATAAGGAGAAAGTCACGGTTAGTTATTTGTCGGGCACCAGAATCAGCCATATCACCAATCCACTCAAGTCTCTCAACAGGTACTGTTTTGATTCTGTCATAGTCCATGTTGGAGTGAATGACTTGAGACGTACCTCCCTGGACTATATGAAGAGAGACATGATCGAGCTCACTGAGTATGTGTCCCAGGCAACTATGAAAACACAAAACAAACTTGGAAAATAACAAAAAAGTCTGAACACAACCTGGATACACTCCAAAAAAATTATTTATTCACTCTCGGTTTTGCATTCAATATTGTCTTGTCTTGTCTGAAGAAGTACAGGTACTATCCTGTATGAAAGCGCTTTCTTTATTTGTGAATAAATAATTATTTTTGGAGTGTATCCAGGTTGTGTTCATACTTTTTTGTTATTTTCCAAATGTGTCCCAGGCAGGTATGTCCCTAGCCTTAAGCAGCATTCTACTGTCACCTAGAATGATGCCTCAATACAAACAGAAAATGATTGACTTTAACATCTGGCTTAGTTTCTGGTGTCATTCAAAGGGGATCCAATACTTGACAGCCTGGGATGACATGATTGACAAGCCACAATGCTTTGCCACAGATGGCCTGCACCTGTCTCCCTTGGGCTTCAGGCTCCTGGCAAAGGTTCTTGCCTCCCCCATAGTGCCTTTTTTAGGCAATGCCATGAAGTCAAAACTACCAACATGAAAATTTCATCAAAATTATTATTATCATTAAAGGTCTTGCTGCTAAACGCTAGGAGTCTAAACATGAAACTGCACTCATTACAAGCATTCTTAACCCTGGAAGAACCTGACATTTGTGCAGTCACAGAAACCTGGTTCAAAGCTGCAGAGAGCACTCCAGCCATACAAGGTTACTCATCCTATCATTCATTCAGACCCCAAACCGTGGGCAGCAAAACAAAAGGAGGTGGAGTTACTATATATATATATATATATATATATATATATATATATATATATATATATAAAAGACATGCACACCTCTAGGCTGGTCAAGCAGTATGAAGCTCAGGAAATACTTTAGGTGCAGTTAACAATTGACAAGACCCCTATTCAAATCATAGCTAGCTATAGGCCTTCAACTCAGACTCAAGATGCCCACTCCACCTATCTGGACCTCTTCAAATCTATCAAGATTCAATCCTTTACCCCAATCCTGGGCGACTTTAACTATCCAACCATAGATTGGAAGAAATACTCATGCCAAAACACAAATGCCCAGAGATTCCTCGATTTGGTCAATGCAAATGCCTTGGACTAGTTTGGTGGACACCCCCACAAGAAGTGAAAATATCTTGTACTTGCTATTAACCAACATGAGTAACCACTGCAGCATTCCTACAGTGTCATCATCCCTGGTGAGATCTGACCACAAAGCAGTCACTTTCGAAGTCACCATCTCCCCCTATCCCTCCCTAGCTAGGGTCAAACAAAAAAACTTCTCCAAAGCTGATTACAACCTCCTGAGGGAAGGTATAAACAGCTTTACAGCCCCCTCCCCCTCCACAGAAACTGGCACATATGTCAAAACTTACACAAAAGTACTGTATGAGAATTTATATAGCTGCATGGAATCAGGAATACCAGATAGGACAAAATTATTCTCCTCAAGGAAGAGTATACCTGTCTGGTGGACATCTACAATAAATAAACTCTATAATAAAAGGCAACAATTACTGTCCAGGACCAAGAAGGAGCAGGTGTCTAATTGGAAACAATCTCTCCTTAGCCTGAACAAGCAAATTAGAGCACTAGTGAAATCCTCCAAAGCAAACTTCGAGTCCAAACTGGCCACATTCACTAAAGACAATCATAAGGCTTTCTTCACATATGTCCGCAATCTCAAGGGATGCACCCAGATCTGCTCAGAACTGGTGGTCAAGGACACCACATACACAAACTCTGTAGATATAGCCAACCGTCTGGCAGACAGGTTCAGTGAAAACTTCTCTCATCTGTCCCCCCATCAGTAAAACAGGACATCCCCAGTACCTGCCCCCCTCCCCTTATCTCTAGGGAGCAAGGCATCACTGCCCTCTCAAAGGCAAAAAATATAGCCTCCATGGGACCCAATAACATCCCAGGCTGCATCCTACATGATCTCAGGCAGGAACTTGCAGCATCATTAGGTGCCCTATTCAACCAAAGCCTTGAGTACCAGCTTCATCCCAGCTGAGTGGAGGACAGCTACTGTCATCCCATTGTACAAAGGTGGAGCATCCACCAATCCAGGAAATTATAAACTCATCAGCCTAACTAGCCTGATCTGCAAGGCCATGGGGCAGATTATCATGGACCTCATTAACAAGGACATTGGCAACCTCCAGACACTTGATCCCACACAGTTTGGTTTT
>NC_056734.1:462151506-462236506 GCF_019279795.1 Protopterus annectens | reverse complement strand
TCAGCCTGTTTAGACATTCACTGTGCAATTAATATTGCTGTTCTGTCAAATGGAAGTAATTTTGCATAAGGAGAAGTCTAGCTTTTAACCTGGTCAACCTTAACAGCAAAAAGTAAGAAACACAGGCAGACACAGACACCTGGTGCACAAGATAGGCTGGACCATAACTCTCAACTGCTTAGCACAAGAATTCTGGACAAAGCCATAATTAATGGGCAAAGTCTGAAAAATAGGGACAGATGTTAAATATTGCTTTATAAACTAAGAAAGTTGATAGGATAACAGGTTATTCATAAGTCTGCATTTTCTGAAGTATATGAAGTCTGAAACTAAAATGTCTGACATTATTTAGAGATTTCGGTCCTCAGTGATTTCCTAGAAAACCACAACATTTTTGAGGCAAAAATCTGGACAGTTAATGGGTATAGGCTGGACTGTGAGCCCTCTTAATTATCAAGAATACAACATTCAGTGTTCTTGAAATCTTCCCATTCTATTTTCTTTTCCCTCTCTATTTGCTTCCAGTACTTTTGTTCCTTTGTCAGTTTTCTCCAGTACATTCCATCCTCCTTTTGCTTATTATCTGTATCCCTAATTGCAGAATCTTATTTCTTCATTGCCATGTTAGTTTTATTCTTAGAATACTTTCTGTTACTTTATGAATATAATATTCTGTATGGCTACTGTTATTCTCCTTAAGGATCTGCATCCAAAATCCCAGTCTCTCCATATTTCTTGAGCTTCACCCTTATTTCACCATCATCCCTTTCCACTTTGAATTATAGTTTTCTGCTTGTGCCATGTATTGGACCCTTAAATCTGTAGCTCTGAAAAATCCCTTCAAATCAGGTAATCCCAAACCAGTATGTTCTATTAGAGGGATAATTTTATTCCAGTTGACTCTTGCTGTCTTCTCCTTGCAGATAAAATCATTCGTATCTTTAGTAATTGCTATGCACAACATCCTCTGGATGAGAAAAATATGCATGACCTGTGTATAAATCTAAAGAGACCATAAACATTTTCACTACTTGTATCTTACTATCCATATCCATAAAATGGAGCTTCCAGTTTCTTGGTGTTTGTTTTATATTTTGTTTAGTCTCTTCCCACATATTCTTAGCTACCACAACAGAATCCTTAAAAATCCATGTATCTAAGTACTCCATTTTATCATGCCCAACAAATAAAGGGTACAGTTGAACTAATTCACATGTGGGTACATAGTTCACAACTATTGCCTTTGTTTTATCTTCATTAATTTTGTGTCCAAAAAATGTGAAAATGTCTGAAAATGTTCCACAACATTGAAATGTCCTTTTCTGGTTTTATCAGGTACAAAACAATATCATCTGCAAATAAAGCATTTTTTTATTACCATACCAATTATATCCTTGAATTTCTGAGTTCCTTATTTTCTTTGCCATTGGTTCTAAACATAACACAAATAGCAATGGAGAAAGAAGACACTCCTGCCTGGTTCCTCTGTTTAGACAGAACTTATCAGAGGGGAACCCCCACCTTAACTTTTACCTCTCATCCCTCATATGTCCTCCTCATTAACTTGTTTATTGTGTCAGGGAATGCAAATGCTTCTATTCCCCTACTCAAAAAATCCCAACTTACTCTGTCAAATGCTTTCTCTGCATCAATACCCACCCATAACAGTGGTGTTTTCTTACCTTCTGCTTTACTTTGAATCATCATTGTTCTATTAATGTTGCCAACTGTTTGCCCCATCTCCACAAAATAACATTGATCCATTATCTATCAATTTTGGCAATACATTTGCCATTCTTTTAGCCATTGTAGACATAAATACTTTATAATCATGGATTAGAAATGAAAGAGACATATATGAAAGTATATCTGATGGGTCTTTACCAACTTTAGGTATTACAGTCACCATAGATTTCTTCCAAATGTTTGTGCTTCTCCTCCTTTTAAAATACCTTTAAACAAAACCTTCCAGGTCTTTATCACTTCATTCCCTCCTAGCTTCCACACTTCCAAAGGAATATCATCAATTCATGGAGACCTTTCTGTAGATTAGTTATACATCACCATTTTTATTTCATCTCCCCCTCTTAAACTACCTGTTTATAATTGAGCCTAATCTACCTCTAATATTGGCAGATTTAATTCTTCCATAACTATTTCCATTTGTACATTTTCTAGATTTCCACATTTCTCTCCTTTAAACTGATTATCATAAAATTTATTATATATTTCTAATATATCTACAGGATCTTTGATTATTTTCCTTGTTGTAGGAACGTTAAGCTTGGCAACAACCCTGAAGACAAGAGTCTACATTCTCTATCAAGGATTAATATCAGAGTATAGGCAAAAAAAATGGGTTTACTATCGTATTTTCGAATTGAACTCCGTTGACTGCACCTTTGTCGAACACAGGAATTCGAAAATGATAATGTCGAACACCAAAAGCCAACCTAGGAATGGTTTTAACATGGGTCGAGATAGGTGTTCACTGCTATTGCTGAACTACAAACCTCTCCCCTATCTTGACCCATGTTAAAATCCATTCCTAGGTTGGCTTTTGGTGTTCGACATTACTGTTTTTGAATTTCCATGTTCGACAAAAGTGCAGTCGACAGAGTTCAATTCGAAAATATGATAGTAAACTAAAAAATGAATAGTGAGATCCTAAGGAAAAAACAGCACTGGTAGAGTTTTTAGTTGAATCTAGAACAGAAGCTGACATTAAAAAAGGATAATTAGTAGGACATATAAAATATTACATGACAGCTGTAGGAATCAATCAGGGGAGATTAGGAAGGATTGGGAAGAGAGACTGAATAAGCAATTAAAAAAACATTGGGAAGGTGCATGTATGGCTCCAAAATATGCAACAAAGTCTAGAAGATTTACAATTTTTGCTTGGAAGTGTTTGCATAGGTATTTTTATACCACAAACAGACTTCGAATATTTTTTCCTCAGGTAGATTGCAAATATTGGAGGTGTGATAGGAAAGAAAGAGATAACTGGGAACATATTTTTTGGAAGTGCAATGAGTTGGTAAGCATAAAAAAATCCTGCAGCCTATTCTGTCAGAAATATTGGGTGAGCAAATTGGTGTAAATAAGGAAATTATTTTTTGAGCAGTGATACAGGATCTGAATTGTCTAGACATAGTAAGGCCTTGCTGAGTTTAATTCTGGTGGCTGCTAAAAAGAAATTACTAGAAAATAGAAATCAGTCTCATGTTGGAAGTATTGAATAGTGTAACAGAGACAAAAGAAGTGGAAGTGGGATCTTTAGAAAATAGTAGGTACAAATTACATAAAAAATGGGAATCATTGTAGTATCAATCCATACAGAATGTTTTAGAAGAAGAAAAAGGTTTAAGGGAAGGCATGAATTGAATGAGCTATGTAACGTTCAATTGGCGATTATCGTATAGAAGATTAGATGTGATGTATAATGTTTGCAACTGAAAATATGTCAATATGGTTTCATTTATATACAGTAAATGTATGATGTCATAAGTGATAATTCACTAAAGATGTTTTTTTGTTTGAAACACAGAATAAAACATTCAGTGAATCTGAAATGGCGGGAGTCAACCTGAGCAAGAACATTGCATTTCATTGGAGAAGTCTGTCAATGAAACTGTAGTATTCATCCAGCCTAAGTTTGTCCTCAGCATGGCAAGTTTGGGTCCAGCAGTACTGCAGCCTGCAATTCTGCCTCCTTTGAGTAGAGATCTCACAATCATATCACAAACCTTTGAGACTGAACATCCATGATGTGAGATAATATGGCCACAAACCTAAGTGATGACAGTATAGTATGCCATTACTGATTACATAGGGACATCTGAACCATATTGAACAGGGAGTCAATTATGGCAAAAGATGATACATACGATACTTTATTTAATTGATTGTAAAGGGACATATGCGTTTCACCCAAGAGGGAACAAATCATAACAAAATACAATGCATATCAAGGCACTTTCCATAATCAATACATAAATAATGTGTCTGAGGAAGACACCCAGTGTCTAGTTTCCCTGGTTGCTGTAAATGCTATAACCTGTTTCTCCTTGCCTGTTACTCAACAGTGTCTATTTATCCCATGCCCTATTAAAATATTCAGTTTTGCTTTGTGTTACCCAAACCAGGAGCTCATTTCGTTTGAATGCAACCTTGTTACTAAAATAGAACATTCTCATGTCCAGGCTAAAATCTAACATTTCAGTTTAGATGTAATAAATTCTCCAACCCACCCCTGTCTTTTCTTATTCCAAATGACAGCAAATTTGAACTCTTACATGTGCAAATTACCCTACGCAAGGCTGACTACCACTTCATAGCTAACTATAGAACACCATCTATGTTCTCCTTCTAAGCATGATAGCTACCTTAACACTTTAGCTTACTGAGATCTCATATAAACCTAATACCTTTCTACTGGGAGATTTCAATTATCCACTGATAAACTGGATGCCTTACACTGCCAGTGATCACATGCTCACCATTTCCTTAACATTATAAATGCTAAATCCCTTGTACAATTAGTTAACCATCCTTCTAGTGGCCCCAAATATACTTGATCTTATCCTAACAAATACGGCTACTTCCTGTACACCTCCATATGTATCATCCTCCCTTGTTAAATCCACCATAAATCAGTGATTTTTTTCTTTTCATTTAAAACTGGTGGCGCTTCCCCTGCAAATATTTCTGTACTTAGGGATTTCTCAAAAGCAAACCTTCTTCAGTTATTTGATTATCAAAATAAATTTTGCTATAATTATTCTTTGATGGATCCCATTGCTAAACTAAATGTCTGTGCATCTAACTTTTAATTCCCTAAATAGCCATATTGATAAGGCAGTCCCCATCTGCACCAAATATAGTGAGAAATGTAAAATAAACATCCATATGTGGAATACCAATATAAATAATTTATATCACAAGAGAAAGAAATGACTTAATACTTACAAGAAGTCTCATTCTGCTTACCTGAAGAGCACACTTAAGCAAACTGGTAAATAACTTAATGGAATCATTAGGTCAAAGCTCAAAGCTGAATATGAAATTAAGGTAACATCTAAAACCAAAAAGAACTGCATATTGTTCATTACTGTGTCAGGAAGTTAAGAACTAATGCACAACAATATTCTGAGCTAATTCCATAATTATCCTGTCCACTCTGACCCAAAGGAAATATCATAGCTGCAAAATTTAGTTCAAATTTTACTCAATCCACAATTACCACTGTTCCACTGACTCACCAGTCCCAGCCATCCATTTAATTACCATAGAACAAGTCCTATTCACCCTCTCAAAATCTAATAAAGTGCCTTATTCATGGGCTGTAATGCCATACCAGGCTGCCTGACTATCATTACCAATTATACCATGACCCCCCATTAATATTCCAAAACATGCACGCTGATTGGCCAGCGTGCACGTTGTAAATCGACTTATACTAATGGAAAAAGGTCCGGTCGCCCAGACTTTTTCAATTAGTATAAGTCTCTTTTAAAACACTGTCTCGCTATGTTAAAAGAGTTTAACATAGCGACACAGGTTTAAAAAAAGCAACAGAGATCTCCGTTGCTTTTTTTAAAGCTGTCTCGCTGTGTTAAACTCCTTTAACATAGCGACACAGTGTGTAAAAAGCAACTGAGATCTTGCTTTCTCCGTTGCTTTTTTTTTAAACCTGTCTCGCTATGTTAAATGGTTTTAACATAGCGAGACAGCTTTAAAATAAGCAACAGACATCTCCGTTGCTTATTTTAAAGCTGTCTCGCTATGCTAAACCCATTTAACATAGCGAAACAGTAAAAAGCAACGGAGATCTTGCTTTCTCCGTTGCTTTTGGCCACAGCTCTGATGTACTGCGTAGGCATGCGCAGTACATCAGAACTGCCGCGGATACCAGACAGCTGCGGAAGGGCAGCAAAGAGGCATTATAAAATGCCATTATTTAAGAAAAGTAATTATTTCTTTTCTTAAATAATGTCATAGTATAATAGCAATAAACCATGCCTGGGTGTGGGTAATGCAGGATTTACCCACGGTTGTCTTTGTTTGGTCCCGAGGGCTTCGCCCTCGGGACCAAACCAAGCCAACCGTGGGTAAATCCATTACCACCAGCGGGTTATTGCTATAATATGGCCTATCTGAACCCCTACTTAACCTCTTCATTGTAAGTCTTTCTACTGGTTACATTCCTGAAACTGAAAAGTAATTGCAATGCCATGTATTTATTTATTTATTTATATTTGTTTACTTAGGTAATTCAGTGATCAGTATTGACCAATTTCAGGCTTAGCCTAGGTAAAATGCAAAACATTTCACAAACAAAAAATTCAGAAATGTAAGCAATAACAGAGTAGTTCAGACTAATTACATTTCCTTAATGTTGATGGGTTTTGCTTGACAAAGAGTAGGTACATGAGAGGAGAAAGCGTTTGCAGTGCTATGAAGTTTGGTTAAAGGAGTAGAGAGTTAGTGTGGCATGCAAGTCGTGTCTCGCTTTGTATGAAGAGGCTTTTTTGGGAAGTCTAGCTTCATGGGGAGTAAATGTGTGGAGGTGGAGTAGTTTGCAGAATTAGGATCCTGAAAGTAGGTTAGATTGTTGTTTTAAGGGTAGCTGTTTGGCTTTTTCTAGGGAGATACAGTGATACCCACTGAAACATTAAATGTTGATGTTAGAGTGACCAGATCAGTAAATGACCATGACATCAGCATAGAGGATAAGTGGAAGACAGAGGCTGTCACAGGGAAGTTTGTTAATACAGAGAAGAGGAAGGGAGCAAGAATGGATCCTAGTGGTACGCTTTTGGTAAAAGGTGCAGATTCCGATTGGGAGGATCCTATTTTGAATTTGAAGTGTCTGTCAGTGAGGAAGTTTTTAAACCAAGGAGTAGCTTCTGGACTGCTAACAATTTCAATTTGTTTGTTTTGGAGGAGTGTAAATGAGATCAAATAATTTTGTCAGGTCTATAAATAGGGCAATAGGGCACCTGTAAGGAGATCACTATCAAAGTTTAGAAGGTCTCATCAGCATCCGTTAGGGACCAAAGTACTATCGTAGTACTTCATCCAGGCCAGAATCCATGCTTTTGGGAGGAGAGCAAGTGGTACACCCATATACAGAGAGAGAAGCAGGGAGTTATTATGCAAAGGAGGCTAAGAACAGACACTGCTAACTATAGCCCATTGAAAGTCTAACCATGGACCCTTATCAATTTGGCTTTTTCAAAAGAATGTCTTACCTCTTTAACCTGATTAGGGACATACATTTTCACCAACAGATAAGTGAAACAATGTGGAGGGACTGGCTTATAACAGAGCACTTTCTAACACTCTGAAATAAACTTATTCTGTTTGTAAATCAGTGTGACTCACTATTTTCCTTGAAATGCAAACCAGACAATTGAATAGGTTTCCACAAATTTACTCCAAGATTGACTGGTATGGCCCTAATGGAGAAAAGAGGTATTATGGCCTGAGGAAAGGCACCAGTTAGGTAAGAGTGGGCATGAGGCTCAGTGGCCTTGGAGCAGCTATGAAGCTCTGAATTCTTGGACTTGCGCAATAATTCTGGACAAAGCCAAAATAATGGAGAGACAGAGGTCCAAAATCAGGGTTAGTTTTTACATATTGCTCTTATAAATTTAGAAAGTTGCTAGAATAAAAGGTTTTGGATTAGCATGTTCTTTCTGTAGAATATGAAGTCAGAAACTTAAATGCCTGTCAGTATTTAGCAATTTAGGTCCTCAATGATTTTCCAGAAAACCACAAATTTTATGAGGAAAAGACCTAAAACGTGAGTAAAAACTGGACATTCTGTGAAATTCTGAACAGTTAAGAGATATGTTTTTCTGCCTTCCTCCTTCCTATATGCATCTAAAACCCCTTTTGCCATTCTTTATTCCCTTTAGCAAGAATCCTTTCCACCTTTGCCATTAACATTCAGATCTTTCATGCAGCTTTCATATTCCAATCTGACTTCGTAGCCCATCAATATACAAAATGTGAAGAACACTTGTTGAATCAAAGTCTGCACTGCACCTTGTAACTAGAATTTGTGGACACCATATATTAGCTTTTCTTTGACTATTTTGTGCTTAAATTTGATGCAAGTCCAAATCAAGGTGGCACATAGGTTTACCATGTAAATACAATTCACTCTTCCCAGAGACTCACTTGATTATGAATACAAGCAAAAATCATGTTTTACCTTTCAGATTTAATTTAAAAACATTTGTCAAAAAGTGGAACAGTCATTTTATTTATTTATTTGACATTTGTTAACCAGATTAGTCCAACTGAGCCAGAAGCCCATTTTCAATGGAGACTGGAAGAGAAAAGCTCCATGGAAATTACATACATAAAATCGCAGTAAAATACAATCATATAATCTCAGTTATATGTAGTAGTTAGAGTGAAATGGTACAAATATGAAAATACAAAACAAAACGGATTAAGCACAAAAACAATAGAAAGAACGTCATGTCACTGGTTTTAGTGCAAATACAGTAATTACAATGAAAAAAATAAAATAAAACAAAATAAAAAGACAGCTTTGTAGATGTAACAGGTATGTGATTACAAACAAAGAAGTAAGGACAAAAGACTGAGGCTGGGAGTCAGAGACGTGGGTGCACAGCTATGTAAACTGTCTGCTGCATATAAGACCAGTGCACTCAATAGTGAAAAAAGTGATTCAGAAACATTGTTATCAGCTAATTAACATGTCACTGAATGACTCTTAATTACTATCAGTGTTAAAAAGCACTTTTAAGTGGTAATTACTACTTACGGCCTATACTTTGCATTGGCAGAGACACCTGCCTCATTCACATTTATCAGTACACATGAACACATTCATGCAGACACACTCACAGACATTTACACACACACACACACACACACACACACACACACACACACACACACACACACACACACACACACACACACACATATGCGTGCACACACACCAACACTGTTAGTCCCCTAATTAACCCCCACTCTGCGGCTACCTAGGCAGACGCATTCACAGACACACACACACACACACACACACACACACACACACACACACACACACACACACACACACACACACACACACACACACACCTATACTTTCAGTCCTCTTCCTGAATACTGTGGCCACCTAGGCAGATACACATACTGCACACAAACACACACACATAGATTCTATTTTAATAGAAAATATTTAAATGGTACGCATAGTTTCCATATTAATAGAAAGGTTTTAGCTTGTACAAATAGTTTCCAAAATAATGTAAGTTTACTGCTTGTGTAAGAATGGCATCTCTCATTTAGCAATATAGTGATGGATTGGAAGCCCAAACCAATAAAATCAAAGTCATCAGGGTTACCTTGAAATTACTTACTACATTGAATCAGACAACTTGTACAAATAAGTAGCATGTCAAGTCTGTATGCAACAAACATGAGGTACATTCAAAACATATCCAGAATGTTTTTATACGCAATAGATAGATATTAATGAAGAATAAGTGAGCCACCAACTGCAGCAACATAGCATGCATTCCCTGTAAGTGAAACCAAAGACTGATGACACTGAGAACAGAGCACACAGAAACAGCTTAATAGTACTCAGCATTATGGAATGGGTAGAAGGAAGGGATCTGATGTACTTCACAAGGAATGAGCTTTACTGAATGTTAAGGTAAAAAAAAAACTGTTATTGTTAAGAGAGCTCACAGAATGATTTCTAGCAACCCTAACAGCATGTTTCAAAGACTAGATTTTAAGGATCAAGAATGAATACCAAGAAAAGCAAGGTGATTCCTTTCGAATGTCATGCTGACTTAGGATACTGTTAAGGTTGTGCCCTGCTACAATGTTGATCTTTTACCGAATAGCAAAGCTATGGCACAGTTTCTATGTTCGGGCCATGAGATGCATTTCAGCATTTCTCTTAGATACCCATCAACATTACAGTTTGTTAAAGTAGCTAATCTTTCTCATGCCTGCTTATACAGCTCTGTCTTTAAGTGAAATGCAGTCTGTAAATCAAGTGCTTTCTCAAGAGCAAGTGATGAGGGTTTAATAGCTCACAGGATTGAAAGTTTTTAATGCCAAACACATGGCTTAAAAACTCACTGTCAAGAAATGCATAATAGTGCCCTTTGGGAAATCAACCACTCTACGAAAATACCTCACCAAGAACTAGTAGTCAAGGATTTGGTAGTAACTTGGCTTTTGACCAGTGCATCGCTAAGGTAGTAACAAAATCATTGTATGTTACTCAAATTATAAGCAAGGCATAGCTCCATTGTACTCAGCCCTCATCAGGTACATCATTTAGTACAATGCCCCAAATGGTATTTACTGGACCAGGCAAATGCAAAAACTGGAATGTCTACAGAGGTTTCCGACAAATAGAATACAGGTAGTAAACAGCACGTCCTATGCATATCGCCAGAAAGCTTTATCTTTATACCCTCTTTCCTATAGACTGTTGAAAGGCTATTTATGCCTGGCATACAAGGCATCCTTGGATATCACTCTGATGGACATTTTGTATATCAGCAAAATGAATAACAGTAGAATTACTTGATCTAGAGATTTAAACTTTGCTTGTCTCATAAATAGGACTCATTGAAGGAAGCAGTATGTGTCAGAGAATTCCCCTTCTCTGGAATTTCTATCCATGTGCAGCACAGCTCTCTCCTAATCCATTTCACGAGAAACCTGAGCCAGTGGGGGGGGGGGGATCAGAAATACACCCTGGGTCTAGCACCTATGTCTCTAAGGGACAGAAGCAGCCTGTTAATCTTGCCCTAGCTTATATATACCTCTTCAAGTAAACTCTAAGACATGTAAACTTGTGGTATAGAATTAAGATGCTTGGCTAGGCTTATAAAGGCCCCAGTGGTCACTATCCTAGTTCAGAACTATGAACCTATGACCCTATTTGTTATGGCTGTTGATGCAGAGAGATTCTTGAAGGAATAGGAGGTATGCCCAGAGAAGAACAATTGCAGACATGGGAAACATTTCAGTATCTAATACTTTGGATAACAATGGAGGAGACCAAAGTAAAGTGGGCTCTCCATAAAAAAAAAAAAATCACTTGATTTAAAAAAGACAAGTCATGTGAATTCCCAGCTCCAAAATTGGATAACCACTGGAAGTGAAGCAAAAGCTCTCCTATAACCTGCATGGTAATTTGTATCAATAATACAGTTTGGTGATAATGCAGAAACTGAGAGGTGTTTTACGAAGGGACAGCTAACTGCAGATGACACACGAGAGCTACAAGTAAGCTGGATGACAGTTATAAAGCTTCTTAAATACATGAAATATTCAACAGTAGCAGAATGAAGGATGATTTGAAACATTCTTGACAACGACATTAAACTGTGTATACATTCAGTTAGTGAAGCATACTGAATTCTCATCAAGGTCCTGATGAAATGAGGGGGGGGGGAGGGTTATCGACAGATAATTGAGTACTTTAGTAATAGCAAGTCATCATGCCCCTCTTTAGTCTTAGCTTACAAAAATACAAATAGGCTGCCTGACAGTTTCCAGTTCTTTCCTGTTTGTTTCTTGTTGTTGCAGAATTGTATTGGTACCTTTAAAATTACATGATCATTTTAATTTTATATTTCAATAACCTGTTCTTGGCACTTGTTAGTCTTGATGAAGTTGTATTGCTTGTTGAACAAAAGGTATTAACTTAGTCTTAAAGTTTAACTGGATAAATAACCAGAGACTGTTTGTTTTACAATTAGTTGTTTTTAAACGCTCTTCACAGCATCTAATTTGCAGTTTGAAGTAAATAGACAGCTATACTAAAAACATAAATAAATATGCAATCAACCAAACAAATAAATAAATGCACTTATGTTGTTATATCTACAGGTGGGATTATTCATAGTATCTGCCAATGCAACAGTAGTAGCAACAGTTAAAGCCAATGCAATACTTATTTTTTAAACAAAACAATGTATAACACTGCCATTTGGATATATTAATTAAAGCACGTTTATTTTATAATATGAAGGGCAGGCAGCTGGATTTATTAACAGTATTGCATGCAAGAACATGCAAACAGGATAACTTAAGATAGCAGAACATAGAAATTCACAATGTAATGATTGCAGCAGCTTGTGCACGATCAAAGATGTAAACCCAGGCATAAAGCTCAAACAAATAGAGCACACAATACAATGCAGGGCAGCCTGGGATGTAGAATCCTACTGAGCAAACTGAGCATGTGTAGATGCAGTGCATGGAAAGCACCTACAAGCTACAAGAGTACCTTTGTTTGAACTTGTTTGTTGCCTTCCTGTGGTACTTCTTCCTTTCATACAATGATCTTCTACACAGGTCTCCAAGACTAGCCTGTGGATTAATAAACTTCCCATTCCAGTCTTCATCATACAAGCTGCAGATCCAAGCCTTCGCCAAAAGTCGGCAACTCAAGCTGTCAGCTCACACCTCCACATCACCTACTTGCCCCCTCCCCATCTTAGTATTTGTTAACCATAATTAAAGATACAATTACAACAGCAACATGCAAACGTGAGATTCAAAAGTGTGTTACTATGTTTAGAAAATGGAAGTAAAATTCACGTGACTGAGCATGTCTTTCCTAGTTCTATGTATTTCTAAAGAGCAAGTTGTCATTGTCACTCTCCTTTTCCCATTTTTATCTTACGAGTACATTTCATGGAAACAACATAAACATTAAAGGAACTGAAATATAGTTTCTCAGTACAAATTAAGGCTGCTAATTTAAATATATATTTGCCTTTCTTCAGCATGCCTCCAAGTTTATTATGTCATTAAATCATAGCTAGTTTGTGTATCTAGGCTCAGTAATTATGTGATACATCAGTCTAAAGCACAAGATTATAAAAAGACGTTTACGGAAAAGCCTTAAACCAGTGACATAACAGAAGAAGTTTTATTAGACAGTGTTGGCAGCAGAACATCCCCTTATAATGCGGAGAAAAAAACAAGTAAATATAATGTGGAATTACCGGATAGCTTTTAAGCTAGAATTTTCTATAGATATGCATTTGACAAAAAAAATGTATTACCAATAACTGGTATACTTTGGGAGACGACAAGAAATTAACACTAAGTGGTGTTAGCCTCAGTTTCATTTATCAAGAGACTATAACATCAACAGCCCTTAAGGAGAAGATAGCCTGTTAGACAATAGTGTGTTAAGAATGGTACATTTATCTACAGAACCATACTTACTTTAAATGTATAGGGAATACCTTCAGCAGTCAGTTTCGATGAAATGTTAAAGTTTTAAATATTATGATAATTGTGATATATATATATATATATATATATATATATATATATATATATATATATAAATGGTGTATATAACTAGCTGTACTTCCAGGGCTAAAGAGTCTATGAAGATATTTATTTATTTACCAGGAAAGTCTGACTTGGAATAAAGCTAATTTTCAGCAGAGGCCTCTTTGTAATGTTTGAGGAAACCAGAGTACCCAGAGAAAACCCACACAAATGCAGGGAGGACATGGAGACTTCCTACAGAAGGTCCAACCAAAATGCCCAAATCAACCAAAAAAACAAAAGGCACCACGATGAATGCAGCAATGAGAGGCAAACTTTGAGATAAATGAAGAAAACAGTGAAGAAAATAGCGTAGTAAAATTTACTTCTCCGCTTTCGTCGAAAGACGTCATCATACAGAAGGTACTCTAGCCGAGAATCAAACTGGAACTCTTGCTGTGAGGTGATAACGTTACCACTGCACCATTGCACCATCCATTTATATTAGTAAAAGCAATATCTGAACATGTCATTATATAAATACTCAGGTTTAGTTTATGGATGTGAAGCCTTTCTGCTTCAGGAACATGATTTACTACTTTCTGCAGTTAAAAAGAGACACTAAATACCCAGAGTTAAAAGAATATAATTGCAGGTACTACTAGATGCATGTAAATTGTCAGGGCTTAATTAACACTTAAGCAAAAAGCGTGTATTAAAATCTAAACTACTGAAACATTGACTGCTTGATTGATTTTTCTGGTATGGTTTCCTATAGAAATGTATAAATGGATTTTTTTTAATCCAGGCTGTGATCTTGAGAAGTACCCTTACTAGTACAAAAGCACATATTCATATTTTCTTTGATGGAAGTGATGAGATTCTGATTAATCCTTGCCTGTATTATTATGTTTTCCTTGTCAAACTGACCTAGCTGAGCTTCAATACTGGAACAAACTGAAAGGAAATAAAAAGCCTCTAGCAGGCAGTTTCACCTTTGATATTACAAAATATCTGACCGATGTCCAAACGGAAAGTAATAAAAAGATGTGGATATGATAATAGGAGAGAATCTTTCACAGATTATAGACAGCTGCCTTTAATATAATAAATCACAATGTGACGACAAGGGAATATCATAATTAGACTTGCCAGTGGTGAGCGGAGTGCCTCAGCTATCTGTCATGCAGAGCAGTCTCACTAATGTCTTCATATGAGAAATCTGTCAGCAGTTCACTAACTGGGCTAGTTAATCTGTCAGTGACATGAAGGAACATCAATGAGTGATATTAGACAGGGTAAAATCATCATGCCCATAGTAAGATCATTGCCAAGCTGTTTGGCAGCTTTACATCAAGGAGGAATTATGCCTTGCATGATAGTAAGAGTACCGAATGAAGCTAAAGAAGAAGAAATAGGCCTTATGAGCTATACGTGGTCATGATGAAAGGCATTCTATCCAGTATGGGAGGAACGTTGCATGAGCTAACAATATACCTGTGTGTACAGACAGAGGATGATTTACAGGGAGGCTAAAATGATTCCACTTTGGTATAGAATGCTGCTGAGACAAATTTGAAATGCTGTATACATATTTGGAGATTCTACCACATAGAATATTATAAAACAGGGATACAAATAAGGATGCAAACAGCTTTGAAGGTGTAAAACAAGAATAATACATTAAGCTGAATCATGATAGAAACTGCCATTTCCATTTAAGCAGAATTCACATCAGTAGTAATGGCAGTTTGGTAAACTCAGCCTAACAGGGGAATTTACATACATAGTCAGATAGTAGACCAAGTATCAGATACTGCCCTCTAGGAAGAAACATTTTTTAAAGAAATAGTACATAATATTGTACTAACACTATGCATTAATACTGAAAGTAACTGTACCTCACATATATGGGAACTGCACAGTATGGTGCAACCTGTCTAAAATATGCACTTTCACAGGCTAATGCATACAAATCTGAAGTTTGGTATAATTTGTATGTTAGGGCAAATTGTGCAAATTGTACAAAAAAAAAGAATAAAGCAAATTCACTGATAAGTTGTAGAACATTTTATGAATATCCAAATACCATGCTCTCTCTCTGGTACATTGATAACACCGGAACCTGTAATTGCAGAAATGAAAAATGTAATCGCAGGCACTGACCCAGAGTATATTAATAATATAGTTGTATATTTACTTCCTCTTAAGAGAAAAGTGGGATAAGGAACTCTTTTTGATTTCTCTAACAATAATCTTTAACTTACTCCCATCTGTGCTATTTACGTAGTGCATAACTTTTTGTCTCCTACCTCTGTACTATTTACGTAGTGCATAACTTTTTGTCTCCTACCTCCAACCTCCCTATTATTCCAAATGTTGGCAGTATTTGAGAAAGACAGAAAAACAGCCTACTCATCTGGCTTCAAAGTCCACATGGAATAGTATGTCATGCATACACTGAATTAAGAGCTGCGCCTTCTGCTTCAGTGACATAAGGCTAAAGGCTTACAAAAACAGTAATAAAATATAATAATTTGTGAATTAGCTGTCTCTTTATCCTGGATGCTGTACAGCTAATTGAATGAGTAAAACATTAAAGTTTTTTTCCTTAAGTGGCAATGCATGCCTCATATTGTCATAAGTGATAATGGCTATTATCGATATGGCTATTTCTTGCTGTAATACTTTTACATGTGCATTTTAAGGGTTAACACAGAATTATAGGCACTTGAATATGATACACACACACAAACACACACAGACACACAGACACACACACACACACACACACACACACACACACACACACACAGAGACACACACACACACACACACACACACACACACACACACACACACATATACACACACGCACACACGCACACACGCACACACAGACACACACACACACACACACACACACACACACACACATACACACACACACACACACACACACACACACACACACACACACACACACGCACACACACACGCACACACACACACACACACACACACACACACAGACACACACACACACACACACACACACACACACACACACACACACACACGCACACGCACGCACACATAAATTCTGGACCTTTACAACTAATGCCATCATTAACCCACTGAATCTGTATGTGTTTTAATTCAGTGAGCATCAGAACTAAATTTTATCTGTTACAAATCTGGGTCATACTCTCCATTCTGGTATCATAGCTTTTTCAAGCACATGTTACTTCAGACCATTCCAGACTCTGAAAGGTTGTATCATCTATAACCCAACAGAAAAAAAAGCACAACTGGACTTGCAATTATTCTTGTGCAATCCCAACTGCTGTTTTGGTCAGAACAGATCCTGTACTGTAAAGACGGTGCTTTCACATAATCGAAATTGGTTCCTTGTCTGCTGCTTTCCTTCGTGTTCCTACTGATGCTCATACATCACTTACTGAAGAGACTCTTCACTGACTGACAGACAATGTCAAACCAGGGTCAGTCGTTCTGGGATGTGTGAATATACACTTAAAAACTGATTAAATGGTTACACCAGTGGCACATTAGGTAACATGTCATCACACAGCCAAGAGGTTTTCTTGTTTGATTCTTGGCTCGAGTGCTTTCTGTGTGAAGTCTGTATGCCCTTCCTGTGTTCATGTGCATTTTCTCTGGGTGCTCCAGCTTCCTCACACAACCCAAAGACATGCAGTAATTATATTGCAAGCACTAAATTGGCTATAGGTGCATGTGTGTGTGTGTGTGTGTGTGTGTGTGTGTGTGTGTGTGTGTGTGTGTGTTTGTGCACCTTGGAATAAAAACTGTGTTAAAATGTGTCCACACATATCTCCATTAAAAATCAAAAGATAATGTGTCAAACAAAACAAAATCACTATAATAAATGTAACAGAAACATCTTGGTCAGTATATTTCACAAGGGCCTATAAACCATGCTCTAATTTAATATTTGTAAATATAATCTGTTAACATCTACTGCAAGCCACAACATGTCTGCAGTCCACTCACATTCTGTTAACATTATGTTTTACATTTGTGGAATGTGAAATAAATAAAGGTGACTTCACTATGTATGTAGATAAAAAAGTAATAACTAATATACTCACATTTTGAAGACAGCTACCACGTTCATTAACAACTGGTCTCACTGAAGGGTTATAAAGATCCAATTTTGGGGTTGCAATAAAAATAAGGCATTTTTCTGAGTTTAATATCATACAACAGTTTTCCTTTATCATGTGATAAGCAACTTAGCTCAACCCCATGCTGCACTAATATCTGTAACTCTTTTATATCTTGCACATACAAACTTTTATCAGATTTTTTATGTCTAAGGATCCTGCATGTGCTCATAGCACAGCTCTTCCTATTGCATATTATTTAATACTACCACACTTTGACCTTTATCACTAGGTCTGAACTCCAAATTCTGATTATTTTGCATTCCTTTAAAACCTTTCCATTGTTCTTTACAGATATTATGTAACATGGCCATTTTGTCTGCCTTCCATTTATACTTCTACATATATAGAAATCCATAAGTTCAAAAATGTATTAATCTTTATATGAGAAAATGGAGGAAAAAGGAGCTATTTAATATTGTGTCAGAAGACAGACAGATCCATAACAGCCATTCCTAATTTTTAAATCTAAATTACACAAATAAAAACGTATCTTGCATAGTATGTGCTTCTAATTAATTTTGATGTTGTCATTTGATGCAAGTACCTATTAATAAACTTCAATCTTCCCAAGCATCTTTAATAATGTGTCCCCTTTGCATACAACATGAATCGGATTAACCAGTTTACAGTGGATCACCTTTCAAATCAAGTCATGATGTCATGTAGGGGCCATATCTGGTCTGTATGTATGTCTGTCTTTTCTGTCTGTCCTCCGTCAAAATGTGCAGTGCATCTTACTTAATATCAAGAAGTAACAGATCAAGTAAACTCTTCAATAGTCTCTGCTGTAATGAATTATTATCTGGATCAATAAATGATAATTGTGAAAAACCTAAAAAAAATGGAAAATCAGTAACTACATTTTCACACACTCACACCCTTTTTCTTTCACTCATCTCATTTCTGATACAATTGCTGCTCCATTTGGAGTGCTTTTTCTGACTGTGTTAAGTCTGTTAGGTTCATTGGATGCCTTCTGCAAGTCCAGTTCCATCACAATGTGAGGGCCCTACTTTACTGTTTATACTGTTTATAGCATATTTAGTGTAGCTGTATAAACACTAAAGTAGAGCTGTACTTTCTATCCAACTTCAGTACAATCAGCTAATAGTAGCATATAAAATTCTCTGCCAACCTGAAAACACACCTGTACTTACAAAAATTATCACCCCTCATGGCAACCTCAAGACACTTCACTCATCCAACAAATTACTAGTCCAAACCCTCAAAAGCAACAACTAATCTGGAGACTGTCTATATGCCAACTCTGTTGGCAAAATATGGAACTCACTTCCTGCTGAGCTTACTTCAGAACCCGTTCTAATCCAATTTAAAAAAAAATCTAAAACAGTACTTTAAAAGGCAATGGCTATGTCCTTGCTCTAATCCTGACTAGCTCTGGCAATATAAACATATGCTAAAGAGGTCTTTTGGCCACCCCTACATTGCTTCCTAATTGTTACTCTATAACAAATCAGATTTATATATGACAGAATGAATTACTTTGATCCTATGTATTGTATCTGTAACAGTGCTTTAACTTGTTTAATGTAACAGTTTTTCTGTATGTATGCATGTATGAGCTTTTCTCCCCAGGCCTCCACTGAAAATTAATAAGTATCCATTCGGACTATCCCGGTCAACAAATGCAAAATAAATAAATAAATAAATACATACATACTTTAGTGTTTATACTGTTATACCAAGTATGTTTTACAAGCTACTTTCAAAGTAAAAACCAAGTCTGTTCCAATGGATAAACTGCCTTCAGAATTTCTAGAAATAAATTGCAGTGGTGTTGCTGCGGTAGCGTTGTCGCCTCACAGTTAGACGTTGCCCGTTTGATTCTCAGTTAGAGCGTCTTCTGTGTGGCGACATGCATGAACGGGCGTTCCCTTGTTGAAGGTTGTGTGTTAGGCCTGGCAAGCCAGCACGTAAAACTCTACTGCCAATCATTAGTGGACCGGAGTTCCGCTGTGGCGACCCCTAACTGGGAAAAGCAGAAAGACAAACATTTGCCAAGGCCATGGCAGAGTCATACCTATAATCATTAATCACTACACTAAAGAGGTTTCTGTGCATATAGTGTGGAGAAAATGTACTCATTATGCCACTGCAAAAGGCAAACTTTTATATGCCCAAATCAACTGTTATCCACCCCTTTCCAAATGCTAGAAAATGTATGAAAGAGTAGCCCTTTAAGCACTTGAAAATTATTCTTTCAAATTCCTACAAGTTTTAGACTTAATCATGCAACAGACACTGCCTTTCTTGATTCTGTTGACTATGTATAATCCCAGTTCAGCCTTGGAAGGTAATTGTCACCTGGGTAATACAGGTTGAAGTACTCAGGGTTGCTTCCTCACAGTGCGTGATTCTTCATTTTGTTTTTGGTTGGCTGCCTTTGAATGCCCTGTCTGTGTTGATGTATATTTGCTGACTGTTCTGCTTTCCTCCCACATCATACATCTTAGGTAGACTGCTGATCCATTAAATTTCCTGAGTGTGTGTGTGTGTGTGTGTGTGCGTGTGTGTGTGTGTGACACACACACACACACACACACACACACACACACACACACACACACACACACACACACACACACACACAAACACGTGGGTGCATAATCCCACCCACTCCCAGCCTATGTCATAGTACAACCTTCAAATCAGAATAACTGGCACCAGTTTCTATGATGATTAAGGGCTAGGGTCAAACAATCTACACCAGTGACCATCAAAAAATGTACAATGAGTGAGTGGTCTAAATAGTACACAATAAATATGTTCTGCCACCTCTGATATTAGACAACACAAGTCACCCAAATAAGCTTTACACTGACAATCTGTAGATCACAGTTATAATGAATGACTCCCCAGCACCTCACTCACTTTATTCACAGTCTAACATTTTCATGTTCTATCATCCTGGAGAATATGTCTCAAGTAACAGCACCCGCTTCCCCAAGTTTGTCATAACACTGCCACTGTTTGAACACTCTAATGCAACAAGAAGACAGTTGCTGTTTACCATTAACGTAAGTCATCTATTAAATACTGGTATGGTAGCAGTAGCTTCAGACGTAACTCTTCAAAATGCAGAAACCAAACGTTTACCTTGGACTAATTTGATACACAAACCCTTAAGGTAAGAAATCATCAGCCAAAAGCATTTAAAATTGAATAATACAACTCTTTACTCAAAATAAAGAAAATTAGACAATGCACTTTGCAAAATAAAATGTTCAAGCAAACTTCCACAGAGAAAATGCAAAACCAAAGTTAATTAAGAATACAGATAGAATTTAAAAGAATGTTAATAGATTACCTAAAACTATCACTACTAAGAGTTAAATAGATACACTAGTGTCTCTGTACCACTGACTTATAAGTCAACACAGTAATTGTGTAACCTTCCAGACAATACATTTTAAAAATCCCATCCTTAGCAACACTTTCTGAAACATATAGACACTACTTACCACAGTCTGAAAATGCACTTTTTCTGCTTTCAGAGTCACGGGTTCCATATTTCCTGATTGCCTTAAATATGAATGATGCGTACAGTCTCTTAATGCTGTGATGATGATAGAGTTTCAAGCAAATAAAGGATGATAATGCATTCTTTGAGCTGAAGACATTGCAAAATGGCATGCATTTCAGAAGCCAGATTTAGTTTTAGTTTCTAAAAATGTTGAGCATTTCCTTACATAACATAAATACTCAGTACAATTTACATTGCATATATTCTATACGTGTTATACATTTTAATTGTTATAAGATCTCTAACAGCCATATCCCGGGGCTTAAAGTCCCTAACCTTTTCGGACCACCTGCACTTACATTTCTGATATCACTTTGGTACTGTATTATCATCCTGTAAAACTATAAACCCAAATCCTATCTAAGATGCTTAATGTTGTACTCTCTATCTCTGTGTAACCACTTCAAAGAATTGTGATCTGCAGCTCCTGTGAATTTTCTACCATGCTGGAATAGTTCTTGAAACGTTGGAGAGTATGCACTATTCCCAAACATACTGCTACAACTGCTTACAGTTCATACATTGGGTAAATTGCATGATTAATGTGTACTACTGAATATTCTTCACCCTTTGAAGAAATCTGGCTAGCATAGCTCCCAGCCCTTGAAGTATCCACATGAAACAATAAATTACTGGTTATAATCAGGAAAAGGTAGCAGATGGTCATTACTCAAGGTCTCTTTGAGCCTCTGTAAAGGCTGATCACATGCCCCGATAACCTTATCCTTCTTTTTAAGGTATTTGAGTGGAGTGGCTATGGTACTATAGGAAGGGTGGGACATACATTTTACAATACCATTTGTCTCCATAAATGCCCTTTTATACGTTCATAGGTTAGCAGTAGGCTAACTGCCTTGTGGACCTTTTTAAGCCCAGCCAAATTTGTAGACCAAAAGGTACAAATCAAACCCTGTGCTCTGTGTCTGTGAGGTAAACACCTCAACCATTATGCCAAACCCCAAACCTAGTTTTTTGCTAAGAGGATAGGCCTAGCTTGTTGATACTCCGCCTTAGAAGGCTCTGGCTAATTCTTGCCTCCTCAAACCAACTGAAAAATATAGTTTACTTCTGCTATTTCTCCTAATATCTATTTACCTTAAAAGTTAACCCATCCCTTTTTAATATGTCTAGTACCTCATTTATATGTTGCAAGTGTTCCTCAACTGCTAAATAAAATTGTAATAGTCAGAGTAAATATTCCAGTATCATCTATGCAAACAAGAATACAATTTCTAGATCCTACTAGGATGTGATCTTCCAGCCTATAGAAAGTTTCTGGGACATTTGTTATCCTAAAAGGCATTTTTATGAATTTGTGCAACAAAAACAGGGTAACAAATCCTGTGATCTCTCTTGCTGTGAGTGTTTAAAGGGTACTGCCAATAAGTCTTAGTTAAGTCAGATGTGATTATTTGCTTGAACCAGTCCACCTGCTCTCTTGTTTCATCTGCCCTTGTATGGGGAATCCTTCTGCTTTTGCGTGACTTTTAACTTCCTTTAGTCTACATAGAACTTTGAGAATATGTTATTTTTTATAATCAACATGTTTTGCAGTTCCTACACCATGGTTGCTGATCTTGCTCAAAAATGTTACAAGCAACCTGATTGGCTGTTAGGTTCCTAGGTCCATGTGGTTGCTTGATAGCTAGGTACATTGGGGTTTTGCAATCAAAATGTTGCAAAACCCACACAGATGTGCTCAGATTTTCTGAATTTCTATACGGGGGACAGCTATGGCAACACTACCTCATCCACTCAGGAGTCAGGCTGAGCCTCTCTAAAGAGATATATAAGGCAGATGCCCCATGATTTTTCTTGCAATCTACTGTTTATACTAAGTACTATTGCCCCTGTATTATTGTAGAGATACTACTGCCCCTCTATTATTGTAGAGATACTAGTGCCCCTCTGTTATTGTAGAGGTTCTCCACTCTAACACAAATTTCATTTTCTACTATGTACTTGGCAAACTGACCACAAATCTGACTCCACATAAGCTACTTACACTACTGAAAGAGTTCTACAATGCTACCTGCAGCTTATTGTGTTAAACAAGAAAAAAAGTAAGATAACATTTTGACTAACTATATATTCTACAGTTCTTGCTGTCCAGTGATGTCAAACCTTTTGTTGTTGTTGAGCTTGTGCATTGTGCTTGTGTGTCAGTGCCATCAACTCCATATGTTTCGTCCAGTAATACAATGCACACTCTACAATGGACTCCTTGTGGAATCTTATTCACACCCAATTGATATGTAAGGTCTAAGGGCTTCCTCACCATGTTACCATAAAGAAGTTCAAATGCTTAAAAACCTGAGGATACTTGAGATACTACTCCCTATGTGGAAATAGTGTTACTTTGCTCATTGACACTCATTGACAGGTGTAGCATAGTTATTAAAGTATATCTGCTTATATCAGTTTGCTTTGTAAGTAATGGTGTCTTTTTTTTTTTGTTTTTTTTTTTTTTGTTTGTTTTTTTTTTTTTTTGTAAAATTTAAACATTGTGGTGAAGGATTTTGTCACCTGCAAGTGTAGGAGATAGATACTTTGCAGTTTCATTTGGTTTAATAAATGTATTTGAATTCAATATTTGTGATTTGATTTTTGGTGGAACCGATGGCTCTAGGTTCAATTTTTCTTCTATGGGGTTTGTTTTTAATTGCTTTAACCCATAACACTTCCTCAAATAACTCATCAGGTTTGGCATAAAGTTAATCATTCTGTTTCTTAGTATTTCCTGGGGAAACCCAGCCTGTTGACTATTTCTAACAAAAGCTTTGCCACCTTAAAAAAAAATTATATTTAACTCTGTTTAATACAGCTTTCAGAATGTTTCACTAGAAAAATAATTGTAAGCTTCACTGAGCCTGTCACATCTCTCCTTTGAAAACAATTACACTTGCTTTAACTTAATACAACTTCTCTGCAGTCAGTAAGTACGTCAGTAAGTTTACTAGTTATATTGTGGTGGAAAAATTATGCTTCAAAAGAGACTGATAGATTTAATATATTTTAATAGTTGATTGGGAACAGTTGGTTATCAGACTGATATACTTAATATTCTTGAAGAGCAGATACTGAAAAATGTATATGTGACCATCACACTGATAGACTTAATATTCTTGAAGAGCAGATACTGAAAATGTTATATGTGACCATCACATTATCAATGGTTAAATGAAACTGGCACTTTATTACTTAATTATTCAAACAAAAATGTTATAAAGTTTTGTACTGCATGGAACATAAAATGAAGTGTTAAAGTAAAATCAGCAGTTATAATATGTCAGTTCAATGCTTCCATAGGGAGATGTATATCTTATTCATCAGCTACTTAAGCAACCAACAACAAATACTTTTTAACATATCACCATCACTAAAGATGCCGCAAAATAAAGCAAATAGATTGGTCCAAAATCCATTCTTCCTGTAATAAATCAGCATTACCAATAATATTCAGTTTTTTGTCTCCAAGCAGAAATCACTACTGATCATAAGTAACAAGTTGTAAAATGGTCATATAATAGAAATAACAGCTAATATTTGAAATTTGCTGGATAAGAACCCAGAGCGCTCTTCATCATCTCTTCAAATGAGCACAAATGAGCACCAGAGGAAACTCCCATTCAGAGATCACTACTGCAAAAGAGACATTCAACAAGTAATACATTTCTTACAGGAACTCCCTCTTAAAATGGATCAGTTTCAAAGCAACATAGAAATAATACAGCAAAATAATACCAAACAGACAGAACTTTTAAAAATATGGTGGAGAAACATAATGTAAAAATATAAGACATTGAAGCTACACTAAGCAACTAAGAAGGAAGATTAAAAGAGGAAGAATTACGTACAGAATTCCTTCTGAAACAACACATTACAGGAACTAGAAAACAGAGAAAGAAGAAACAATATTAGGATTTTTGTAGCACCTGAAAAGACAGAAGGTAGTGACATGATATAATTTCTAACTACATGGATTCCAAAAAAATGTGAACATGCAAAGATTATCCTTTGGTGTAGAGAAAGCTCATAAAGCACTTGGGTAATCTACTTCTGCAACACACACGTCAACACCTAGATCCATTCTGGTGAGATTTATGTCCTTTTTAGATAAAGAACTGATTTTAAAAATTGCCTGAACAAATTCTCCAATAAGAATTGGAGTCTACAATAAGGCTTGACAATGACCATGCCAGTAAAACATTAAAAAAGAAAAGAGTGCTGGCCCTTAATTAAATCTGTGATGATATGGGCAAGTGCCAAGATAGCCAGTTGGAGTTTTGTCCTGGTCCACGTCAATAAAAACACAACACCGAATAACATTTGACGACCTTTATTAAACTTCCATAAACATGATTGTTAACCAATAATTATAAAGTTCAACCAAAAACGACACAGGTGAAAATAACATCCATGAAAGAAAAACATAGAATAGCCATAAGGGCAGTGTATCCACTCACCCTTGATAAGCAGCGTCCCCCACTTGCTCACTTATCTTTGCACTAACAAGGCAGCTTTACCCTGCTCACCTTCAAGTTATTGAATTACTCCACCATCCAAATAAGCAGCTCAGCTTGCTTATTAACTTATCCAACAGAGCAACCGGTCACTTTCCTTCCCAACTTATTGAATTGCACATCCAACACCAGAGGGGGAACAGAAGAGGGCAAGCCTGTCCCTCTTCTCCACCCACCAGCCTGACCAGGCTGTTCCCCCTCTCTCCGACCAAAAATATCCATCCCTAACCATTAGGTCATTAGGCCATACATCATTCAGTGTACCCCTTCCTGTGCTATGGTAGCAAACAATAAACCTCATAATCTAGCATAATCGCTGTGCATGATCTAACTAATCCCTACCACCCAAGCAATGGAAGCCTTGCAATGATCCAAAGGCATACCCAACCACTGTACCACCAATACTTAACCCACTGCCATTGAAACAATGGCAAGGCCATTGCATACCACCAAGCTACATTTCAACCCTATTTACTGCCCCATGAAATTACTGGCAATGAATGTAATACCACCTTAATTCACTTTAAGTCCTCTTTAATAAAATGTTACCATCACACTAACTACCCCTTATAAACAATAAAACACTTAAACCACCATCCTGGCTTGTAGCATATGACCAATGCACCACCAACAGTAACCAAACCAAAAAAACTAACCAAACACAGTATACCAACAAACTTAGTAATGCCTGATGCCACCCAGCCACCCAAAGTTAGTGACCTGCCATCATTGTCCAGAATGTAATGAATCAACCCAACCCAGTCGCTCGTGAAACTGCAGTAACTCAAAGCTAAATCCTCCTATAAACCCCCCCCCCCATCTAGCTCACCAGCCTAATTTACATTAGGCATCCCACTAATTCCCAACCCCTGCTAGCAGCAACACTACCCGACCCATCCTGAGGAAGATCCCAGCTACCAAATACAGTGTGAAATTCAATCCTGATTCTCCCCACACAAATCAAGCCAAACGCATTACCTCGTGACTGCAGGGAAGGAAAATACAAGCAAGCAACTTCATCTTTGGCTGCACTGCTGAAAAACCGAGAAATCATTTCATACCCCTCCATCAACCGACACCTTCATCAGCCGTCTCTCTCACTCGTCGAGTCCACATTCCTTCAGTCCATCAAGTAATGCTCGCTCTTCAATTCCACTTATGACCTCAGTGTGATCGTACCCAATAGTGTAATCTGCAAAAGAGAAGACAGTAAATACTTTGCACACTCATAATCCAACTTCTTAATCCTATTATGCACCACCAAGGGTGTATGTCTTTCATCAACTGCACAAAATGCACTCCCTAGCGAATGGGAAACACCATTGAAACAACACATCTTAATGTTCCCCATAAGATTTCTTCCCACCTCACATATTAACAATACAACTGATAATCATGCAAAATAAAACAAATCATTGCATTAACAGGCCTATTCTATAAATAAAATTATTACTCTTTAACCAACCTATGAGTTCTCAACAAAATTAATAATTAGTGTAAAGAGAATTAAAAGTGCCCAATAGTCACGGTAATACTGACAATTACAACTCGAGGTGCAAACTTCCCCCACAACTCCCCCATGTCCCTTTTGGACAAGGGGAACATCCACCCATGTCCCTCTTTAATAAGAGCAACATGCACTGCACTCTAGATTTTGGAAACTTATGTACCTGAACCTGGCTAGTTTATTGAAAACCTTCGAACTATTAGCCCTTTAACTGCCCATAATCCTGAAATTGGTGCCACTCCTACCTACCAGTAAACACCTAAAACTCCCCTTTAACAATATCAAACCCTGCTATAACTTGACCCCAAACCTACCATATACTCCTTTGGCCCTACACTGCCCAAATGTCCCAACCTTGAAATGCCTTAAGGAGTACAAAATAAGTAAAACTTGTTACCATACTGTTTACCACATATCAATCCAGCCTCCCCTAGCAGAATACCTTACCTTCCAAATAGAAGTGCATAATAACCATAACTAAAATGTTGATAGATAACCAACTTTTAAATAACCCTAGAACCAATGACCTAGTAGTGTTCTATGCCTGTGATTCCTGCGCATCCACCCCACTTGTGAGAAACCCCAGACCCCCATAAAACTCTCCTACCCTGCTTTACCCCACCCCAACATATTCCCTCATCACAAGCTTTATGGTCTATGAAGTGGAGCTCCCCTAAAAT
This sequence comes from Protopterus annectens, assembly GCF_019279795.1. Lineage (NCBI taxonomy): Eukaryota > Metazoa > Chordata > Ceratodontiformes > Protopteridae > Protopterus > Protopterus annectens. Next base: position 462,208,730 of record NC_056734.1, on the reverse strand, counting down.
ATATTTTATCTCACTCAGGAATATTTGCTTTTTTTTCTTTAGTTCCTCAGCCCTTTCAGTGCCAATCTATACCTTTCAAATTCACCTCCATCAGGGCACTGACCATTGCTCATTCAGCACTCCCCCATCCATGATCTCACTGTGCACCTCCCAAGGGACAAGTACATCCATTGACACAGCCTCCATCACCTTTTGAGTCCCCTTCATTCAGGTTGCCAACCGATGCCCACTCAAATACTGTACCTCTGCAATCTGCAAAAGAAAACCAAGTTAAGCAACTTGCCTTTACAAAATTGAACAAATATGAACCTCAATCCCTATATCTTATGTCTATGCAGCAAACACCTCATCACTATGACCCCCCTTTTAACATTGACAGTAAGTTATCTGCCAGATATGAAAGCCCCATAGGGACAACTTCTAACATAATGACTTTATAAACTTAGGAAACCAAAAGATAACCAATGTTACATCCTCATAAATCCCTACTATAGCTGTTAAAAACTCCTGTCATCTCTACACAACTCCAAGCTATAAAGATTTACCATTAATTTTCCAAATAACCACAAGTTTATGAAAACGCATAACATTTTTAAGGCAACCAAAATATTAGTGAGTTACCAATACTATAGTCTCAAAAGACATCTCTGCCTCCTAAGGTAAACTAATGAATGAGGTAAAGTAGCTGAAAAGAGTACTTACCACCTGAAATGCTTAAATGTCCTACGGCCAGGTCTCATCTGTGGTCAAACTGGAAACATAAGTAATATATCTGTACGGATGTGAGATGACTAATTAAACAATGAAGATACATGCATATTATCCCTGTATTAGACTAAAAGTTATGGAGCAAAATTATTTAGTGAGCTTGATCTAATGTCAAAATACTTATATCCAATTCCAGCTGGAATATCACCACATGTGCAATATGCCTAATCTGTCATACAGTAAAAGATACGAGAATGCATAAGAGAAAAATTTGCCAGTACTGAACACATCTACACAATCAGAAGTTTGTAAACCAAGTCCTGGTTGACTCCCGACACTAATTCCATACACTTAACATTGTAAGATTTTAATCTTTCAGCTGAAACTCTAGACAGCTGAGAGAAAACTATCCTAACCTGAGCAGTAACCATTATACTATGTTTCCCATCTTCTTCACTTCCTGAAGCATAGTTACATGCTAAGCATTTAGGATTTCTAACCAAGCTTGACATGGTGTGTTATTCATTTGTTTTATTCATTCATTGCTTCATTCATCTATAAAGTTATTTATTAAAATACTTTTCTAACTGTGTTAATGATCTATTCAAGCATATATTTAAAGGAACACTCACCAGGCCACCAAAACTCCCCCAATTTTACCTATCCATTGTACAGATTTTTGTAGAATATCTAGTTTTTTGTCTCATATTTTTGGTCTAATCCTCATAAAATGGCACTTTTTTTTTTGTTATTAATCACTGGGTTGATTTAAAGATTAAAACCACTAAGTAATGAGTTTCAGACTTCATATCTTTCAGAGAATGCATGTTAACACAAATCCTGTTATTCTAGCAATGTTCTCTGTTTACAAGAGCAATATTTAACATGCATCCCTAGTTTTGGACCTCTGTCCACCCATTTTCTCAAGCTTTGAAGGAAGGCATGTTCAACAAATCACCTATGTCAGCATTCAAGTCAATCAGTGCATCAAAAGCCATAAAACCTTCAATTTCCAAAGTCCGAAGCCCACACGCGCTTGCACATCAACCAACCTGTTCATGCACGCATGGCCTGCTCCCCCAACCTTGATTATCAACAATGAGGCAAAAGGACGCTACAGCCCATTACTACACTCTGTCAACAAAGAAAGCATGCCAACCCCCCTCCCCTCTACCTGTAAGTGCCTGTGTGTAACAGCATGACCGAAAACTGAGATTCATGACCCACTCCCAGCATAGAAGCCGACTTGCCATATATTTTCATTTCCCCACCTCCTTTCCTCAAATGTCTGTTTGTCCTGATCCTGTCACTCCGCATGCATGCCACAGCATCACACCCAATTTCACTCATGTACTACCTCAGAGTTGTAGTAACTGCTGAAAGTCACAGAACCATTATGTAGGGGACTCATGGTCCACAAGGCACATGAACAGATCTCAAAGTCAAAAGAAAAGAAAAAAACAATCAGCCAAGAAAAACAGCTACTAACAAACTGGACAGTACATCGTCTTAAGTATAACAAAACTTTTCACCTAATAAAGTGGACCAGCCAGCCCAGACAAAACTATTCTGTGACCGGGTTAACAAGGGCACTGTGTCTAACCAGCACTCCAACACAACCGCAAGAACCTCTGCCTATCCAGCGCTGTATTAACATAAGCAACACCCGCAGCAGTCCTCAATACAAACTTAAGTAACATGCCTCGATAGATAGAAAGGATTTTTTTTCTGCAGTATCTCAAAAGGTCTGCATGCTAACATGCAGCCAACACTCCATGTACATCTAATGGCTGGTTACTGTGTAAACCTTTAATCCTTCAAAGTTTTTCCCCTTTTTTGTTTTTCTTTTATTTTATTTTAGTTGCTGACACTATACTGCTCATGTGCAATAGCAACCTCTTACCCCCCATGAAACTCACAACCTGTGAAATCGTGGCTTCCTCCAAACCTCCAAACCCTCACTGAAATATGCTGGGGCAAAGAGAGACACCCAGACCCACAGGAGCAGATGTAAAGGAAGGAAGAAACTGGCAGCTACCATGCTGAGTGCAACAGCCCTTTTTTGTATTTTTTTTGAAATCCCTCTCGGACAGTCTTCAATTAATAGGGGGTCCTTCCCTACCAACTAGGGGATTGAGCTGCCTCAACACAAGTCTCTAACAATGACTACAGCTGCACAACTGGCAAGGAAAGGACTCCAGCAAGTCACAGCACATGTGAAATAAAAGCTAACCTGCCGATCATGTACTCCTTAGGAAAACGACTACAGACCAAAAGCTAACCTGCCAACAACAAAGGTAAGAAGCTCATGAAAACATGAGGCAAATTCTGGACTGTATGCCAAATCTGGATATATGAGCACTATGCATACCTGCTGCCTCCTCGATGGAAAGAACTCATTCAGCTGTTAACCGCATTATATGCATGTGCCAACCCACAGACGTTATTAGCAGCCATCTTCAAACATGCACGCATATTAGTACAACCCGGGAGCTCCTTCAGCCATGAAAATCTTTCCCGCTGTTCTATCTACCCATAAGTGACTAACAAACTCCTCACAAAAATGACTACATCTTATTTATGCTTTATACCACCCACCACCACAACAACATGCAGCCAACTGTTACAAGTTTACTACTTAAAACTTAAACCACTAGTAAGGCAGCCTGGGAGACCAGATAAAGTGACACAGCACCATCATTTTATTGATTTGCAGAACAAAGCCACCAATAGCTAATCTGCTATAAAACAGAGCACAATCAAAAGCCCCTTTCTGAAAATTATTATACCCCAAACCCACCCAAACCTTACAGCAACTCAAAATAGGAAATAAAAACCCTCACCCAGTACCAATGTGTCAAAACCTTATCTAATACTAGCATGCTCCAATATTCCCCGAGGCCTACCTGTTCTCCAAAATACCTACAGGTCGTCTTGGACGTAAAACCTGCCATAGCAAGCAAGTTTATGCCAAAAATGTGACTCATACCTCAATTACACTTAACAAAACCCTTTAAGCCCCTCCCTACCCTTACCTTATTTCCTCCCAAACTTCCCTCCACCCCATTTAACCCTATCCTCCCTGTATCCTCCTAAATCATGCAAATCTGTATATCTATCCTCACTTTTAGATGTCCCAGGACAAAATGGTCTGTTCCAAACAACATTTGTAAAGAATGATATGTCCTTTGAATATAAAACTGATTTATACAAGATGCTTGTGTTGCAAGTGTATTAGAACTTTATGTAATTTGCATATCAAACTGGTTCATACAGATAGCTGTGTTGAAAATGTGTTGGTGAGGTTTGCTTATGCTAAAATGTATCAACAGTGCACCCTGCTGGAATGAAAATAAATGTATATGTATTATTGTAACTGAATTAAATGTATATGTTTTAATAGATGATACTGGCACAGCACAGGTAACCAGCTAATTTACTTTAAGAAAAATAAGGAAAATGTAAATGAGCTGTTAAACCATTAAAAGGCAGCCCACAGTGCTGAATAGGACCTGAGATGCTGGGTCTGAGAAAGAGCCTTTGTTCATTAGCTCAGTGAAAAGAGGGGAGTCCCCAAGCACTGCCATACACATTTGGATGTGTATAGTTGCCTTCTATGCTAAATTTGTGTCTCAGCTTCAAAGGGGAATACTGTAAGAACCTAGAATCATAGGTTCATAGGTTCATAGGTAGGTACTAGGCTATTGGCCCTAGGGTCTATACAAGCCCAGCCAAAAAGGTACCCTGGCTTTTGCCACCCAAGAAAATAATTTTCCTGTGCCACTGTCGAGCAGAGCCACAGAAGTGATCCCAGGGGTGAATTTCCTATTTCCCATCCAATCATCAAGATTTTTCTTGAAGAGTACTAATGAGGAGCTTTGTTTGATATAGATAGGTAGTTTATTCCAGAGTATGGGAAGTCTCTGGGACAGGAATCTCTTCCTACAACATGTTCTGTTTATTGTGGTGACAAGGTTTAGGTCCCTAAAACGTGTAGCTCAGAGGGATTGGGACTTCTTTAAGTGGAGCATGTCCAGCAGCTCTGTGTTTGACATAGCTTTGTATGTTACGCAGAGATCATCTCTGAGTAGGTGATATGCGACTGACTAAAGCTGGAGTCTTTTGAGACAGTCTGCGTAGGGCATCTGTTTGAGGCCGATAATCCTCTTTGTGAGGTATTTCTGCGGCCTTTCCAGTAGTTGTAGATGTCTTGTGAGGTACATACCAAAAGGGGTGTTGTACTCTATAATGGGTCTAATGAGTGATAAGTAGAGGGGAACAATGACCTCTTTTTTCTGGATGAGAAACCTTTTGTGATGAGGTGTGCCACATAGAAGGATTTCCTGACTACTGTGGTGATGTGATTATCAAAGGAGAGACCACTGTCCACCTGTGTCCCAAAGTCTCTTATCACACTTTAGGTGTTAAGTATACTACTGCCTATGTTGTAGTTCATGGGTACTGAGTTTTTACCAAAGGGGATGACAATGCACTTTTTAGCATTGAGCTTGAGGCCATGGCTTTGACACCAGGCATCTGTCTCAGTGAGGCCCTTTTGTAGGATGTCCACATCATTAGGAGTTTCGATTATGGCTCCTAGTTTGCAGTCATCTGCGAACTTTGTTAGCCAAAGATCTTCTGTGTTAGCCTGTACTTCAGAGAAGTAGATACCAAACAGGAGAGGACCCAGGACTGAACCCTGTGGTACTCCACTTGTCACTGGTCTGAAGTCAGATTTGGAGTCTGCTACTTTCACAGTGTGGGTTCTGTCAGTGAGCCAGTTGGCAACCCATCTTGTGACATAGGGATTTATACCTAATTTAGTGAGTTTATCTATAATTCCAGAGTGGGGGATGGTGTTGAAAGCCATGGCAAGATCTAGATAGGCTATGTGAACCACCTTACCCTCGTCTATGGCTTTGGTAACTGCTTCAAAGAAGTCTTTCAGGTTTAGAAGACATGATCTGCCTTTTACAAACTCGAACTGGGTGGGGTCCAGAGTTTGGAGATTATCAATGTCTTTGTTTATAAGTTCCATAATGACACATTCCATGACCTTTCAGACCAGGCTCATCAGGCTAATGGGGCAGTAGTTCCCGAGGTTCGTGGTGGCTCCCCCCTTGTGGAGAGGGACAACTGTCGCTGTGTGCCATTCAGCAGGCACAAAGCCTGAGGTGAGGCTATGATTGAACATGGTACTTAGGTGGGTTGCCAGTTCATTCTGTATTTCATGTAGAATGCAGCCTGGGATGTTGTCTGGTCCATTGGATGCTGTGTTCTTGGCTTTGGAGAGTGTGGATTTTACCAGTGCAGCTGTGATTACAGGAACTTTGCATTCTTCCAGTATAGAAATTAAACCACAAACAAACTGGATAAAAAACAAATAACACCGATGGCAATACCAGGAGTCAGTCCGCTGAAAAAAACTTTATTGTGTTAGCGCTTTCATACACATTACTGTGTACACTTCTTCAGACACATATTCTTATAAAAAGCCATGTTTTATAAACTAACCAATTAAAACAAATTAATATCACTTAATTTCAATTAAGCTATAGGCTTACCATTTAAAAAGACAGCTACTATATTTGAAGCATACTTGAAATGCAACTACTAAAATAACAGACCTAGAAAATCATGTGTTATAATGTCACAATCCCAATATTAAACCTATTATTCAAAATTAGAATTAGGCATATATACCCTAAACTTATATAGTTAAATAACATGTAACATAAACTATACCCAAATGTATTATACCAAACATGTATTAAAAAGATTTTTTCATATATTTATAAAACCTAACGCTCCAATGCTTTAAGTTTAAGTAAACATTTGATGGAACAAGCATCATTAATGCCCATATAAATGTGGGCATTAGTTTTTAACTGCCACATTAACTCCTGCTCCTCTAATTTTAAATGACAAGGTCCACCTCTAGGGTTTCTTGGCATTGACTGAGCAACTACAAATTTAAAATAATGTGTATTATTCTCTGATATGTGTTTGGCCAAAGCATTTGTATTTGTGCTCTTAGAAATGGCATAAATATGCTCATAAATCATTTGTTTTAACTGACGCTCAGTTTTGCCAAAATAAAATGCGTGGCATTTCTGGCACAAATCTACATAAACCACCCCTTGACTCTTGCAGTTACATTTATCGTGAATAGCATATTTTATGCCATTGACAATAAAAAAATGCCCAGTAAGGATGTACCTACAATAGTGGCATCTGCCACATTTATGCATACCTTTGTGATATCTAAACTGTTTTAGTGGTACTTCAAATAATGATTTCAAATTGGTACCTTTTTTGAACACAATTGTAGGTCTATCACCCAGAACCTTACTGAGAGACTGTTGTTGTAAAATAATGCTCCAATTATAATTTAAAATGTCTTTAAAACATGCCGACATATCATTGAATTGAGTTATAAAACTAGTAACATACCTGTTATCTTTAATATTGACCAAGTTAGGCTGTACATTATTGCTAGAATGGGACATCTCATGATTAATTAATAAAGGGCCTAAAGCACCACTAGATCTCTTGTCCATGACTTCCCTCCTTATACTTTGAAACAGCTTTAATGGGTATCCACGGTTTAAAAACATGGTTTTTAAATTATTACATTCTTGTGCCAGAAATGCCCCGTATTTTATTTCGGCAAAACTGAGCATCAGTTAAAACAAAGGATTTATGAGCATATTTATGCCATTTCTAAGAGCACAAATACAAATGCTTTGGCCAAACACATATCAGAGAATAATACACATTATTTTAAATTTGTAGTTGCTCAGTCAGTGCCAAGAAACCCTAGAGGTGGACCTTGGCATTTAAAATTAGAGGAGCAGGAGTTAATGTGGCAGTTAAAAACTAAAGCCCACATTTATCCGGGCATTAATGATGCTTGTTCCATCAAATGTTTACTTAAACTTAAAGCATTGGAGCATTAGGTTTTATATATATATATATATATATATATATATATATATATATATATATATATATATATATATATATATAAAGTCTTTTTAATACATGTTTGGTATAATATATTTGGGTATAGTTTATGTTACATGTTATTTAACTATATACGTTTAGGGTACATATGCCCAATTCTAATTTTGAATAATAGGTTTAATATTGGGATTGTGACATTATAACACATGATTTTCTAGGTCTGTTATTTTAGTAGTTGCATTTCAAGTATGCTTCTAATATAGTAGCTGTCTTTTTAAATGGTAAGCCTATAGCTTAATTGAAATTAAGTGATATTAATTTGTTTTAATTGGTTAGTTTATAAAACATGGCTTTTTATAAGAATATGTATCTGAAGAAGTGCACACAGTAATGTGCATGAAAGCGCTAACACAATAAAGTTTTTTTCAGCGGACTGACTCCTGGTATTGCCATCGGTGTTATTTATTCTTCCAGTATAGAGATGGGCTCTTTAGGGGGTGAGAGGGGGGTAAAGTTAGCACTGAACCTATCTGCCAGGATAATGTCAATATCAGTTGGGTCTGTATATTTAGTGCCATTGTGCTGTAACTCAGAGCAGATCTGAGTGTTGCCATTGAGATTCTTGACATAGTTACAGAATGCGTTGTGGTTGTCTTTAGAATCAGTGGTGATTTAGTTTTTGTGACTAGCTTTGAAGGATTTTATTAGGGATCACAGCTTCTTACTGAGGCTGACCAGGGAGCTCCTCCACTCATGGGATTTTACTCATTTTTGCAACAGTTTCTTCCTTCTTTTGTGCACTTTGTTTATGGTAGAGGATCACCAGATTGGTTTCCTTTTTTTGGAGGATAGCATCTTGGTTCGGCTTGGGATAGCACAATCCATGCACTTGTGTAAGTGCTTATAAAGTGCAATTGTGTAGGATACAGTAGTCTTAACTGTATTGTCCATTTGCATGGGTGTCATGAAGTTCACCACTTCCATCTTAAGAAGCATGAAGTTGGCTTTGAAGAAATTTTTCACCATGGTTTCTTTAATGGGGGGTGGTGGCAGGATGTGAATATCTAAGGTAATTAGCTTATGGTCAGATCGGACCAATGAGATGTTGACTTCAGGTGTGGAACTCCGGTCACTCATGTTGGTAATGACTAGATCTAGGATATTGCTGCCCCTGGTGGGGGTGTGGATAAGTTGATCCAAGGCATTGGAGTTTATGAATTCCAGAAAGCATTGAGTGAAGGAGTTTGGTACATGAGTAGTTTTCCCAGTTAATGGTGGGGAAGTTGAAATCACCCATTATTAGGGTGCTTGGTTAAACCCTAATATTTTCCAGTACATCAAGAAAAGAGGAGTGAGAATCCTGGGGCATGGTGGGGGATCTGTAGCAAGCTACAATTTGGATTGCAGTTTTGCCCAGAGTTAGTTGCACTTGGATAACCTCGGCTGCATTACGCTGAGCAACTAGCCTGGAGGTGTGGATATCCTTAATGAATATGGACACACCTCCACCTTTGGTGTTCCGTCCAGGTTACATGCCCGAAAAGTGTGGTATGAGTTATAGCCTGGTAGTGCAGGGGTGCTCTCTGGAGCCTTGAACCAGGTCTCAGTCACTGCACAGATATCGATGTTCGCCATTTTAAGGAGTTCCTCGAGTGACTGCATTTTGAAATTTAGACTTCTAGCATTGAGTAGCATCATTCTCAGTTTTTGCTTGCCTGTTCCGGTTATGGTGGTGAATTTGTCATTTGAACCTTTCCTAAAAAAGGCACTATAGGGGTGGCAAGAACCTTAGCCAGTATCCAGAACCCCAGGGGTGACAGGTGCAGGCCATCTCTGGCAAAGCATCGTGGTCTGTCGACCATGTCATCCCAGGCAGACAGATACTGGATCTCTTTAGAATGACACCAGAAGCTTAGCCAATTGTTGACATCAATCATTTTGTCCTTGTACTGCGGAATCATTCTGGCTGATGGCAGAATGCTACTCAGGGCTAGGGTCATACCTGCCTGTGCTACAAGATTGGAGAGCTCTTCCATGTCTCTTTTCATGTAATCCAGGGAGGTACGTCTCAGGTCATTCACACCAACATGGACAATGACAGAGTCATATTTGTACTTGTTGTTGAGTGACCTGAGTGCTTGGGTTATGTGGTGGATCCTGGCACCCGACAGGCAGCTGACAGTAACCTTCTCCTTGTTTAGCCTGGTGAGTGGAATATCAGTGTGCCTGACTATAGAGTCACCTACAACTAGTTTGTTGGGTACGTTGTTTTGCCTTATTGGCTGTGGTTGAGCGGCACACTGAGTCTGTGGGCTATGTGTCATTTGGGTTGTGTTGGGGGGTGGAGGTTGCTTGCATTTCTACTTTGGAGGTCTCTGTTGCTTGAGCAGATTATTATTGATAGCCTCCGTGAATGTTTTTGTGTTTCTATGTGTAGAGTTTGGTGGTGTAGATTTAGTGAGACTATGTGATGAGTGTGGTGTGGTGCAAGTGTTTACCTTCTCCTCTTGACTGTCAAGTTCAGTCTTGGTTGGAGAGAGCTTTACCTCCAGTTTGGCTAGATAAGTGCATCTCTCACAGGTTATGGTGTTGGGTGGTAGGAGGAGAGTGTTTTCTGTGTACATGAGGTAATTGGTACATTGCCCCAAGATGCCCACATTCATCAGATAGACAGGAGAGAACACTGGGAGATGACCCATGAACATGCCTGAATAAAGAACTATTTTCCTGTAGATAAGTGAGGAAAGTGAGTACAAGAGCTGTTTTTCTCTAAGCAAGTGAGGAAAGTAAGTATCAAAACTGTTTTCCTCTAGGTAATGAGGAAGGTTGAGTGCTGTAGTAATTAGTAGGTTATTTAGTGCTTACAACAAGTTCTGAACAAGTGCTGATCATGAATAAGCAAATTGAAGTGCTAAAACTAAGAATCTGTATCTGGACTAAACTAGCTACATGAAAGGGGGGAAACAAGTGCAAATGCGGGCTTTTAAATCAGAAAGTTGAGAGAGATGGAAAAACTGCCCAAACGGCCAATAACTACACAGGTGACCAGATGTGGTCATTTTGCCAGTCCTGTTGGAAATTATATTTTAGATATTAAAAAGAGAAATCTCAGAGTATAGATTATTCTGCTTGGGAAGCCTGACAAGAAAGGACCTAACCCACAGCATCTTGCCTTGTCATAGTAAGTCACTTAACAAGAGAACAGTAATTCTTACAGATTCAGTCAGAAATATAGTGATGCTTAGGTTATTGAGTGTTTTCTTTATTTGTATGAGTCTGTCCATCAATGTTAATTTCAATATTTTCTGTGATTTGAACTGTGTGGTTTACTGTGAATATATATTCAGCATTTTCATAGGTTCATAGGTTCATAGGTTCATACTAGGCTATCTGCCCTAGGGCATTTATAAGCCTAGTCAGAGTGTGTTTGGCTTTCGCCACCCATTTAAAATTAATTTTGCTATGCCCTTTTTCGAGGTTAGTATATTGTGCCTCTGTCTAACAGTGACACAGAAGTGATACCCGGGGTAAACCTATGATCTCCCATCCACTCATCAAGATTCCTCTTAAAGAGAGTCATTGAGGGACTCTGCCTAACCTGGACTGGGATTTTATTCCAGAGTGAAGGGAGCCTCTGGGTTATGAATCTGTCCCTCCAGCATGTCCTATTTATTTCAGTGCTGAGGTTCAAGTCTCTTGAGCGCGTAGCTCGATGGGATTTGGATTTTCTGAGGTGCAGCATGTCCATTAATTCCGGGTTGGACATGGCTTTATACATCAGGCACAGATCGCCTTTGAGCAGGCGGTATGCCACTGAGTAGAGCTGGAGTTTCTTTAACCGGGCAGCATATGGCATCTGTTTGAGCCCTTTGATCCTTTTGGTGAGGAACTTTTGGGGTCTTTCCAGTTGCTGCAGGTGTCCGGTAAGGTACATCCCAAAAGGGGCATTGTACTCAATTATGGGCCTGATGAGGGATGAGTAAAGAGGCATGATGACCTCCCCTGATCTAGATGTGAATCCCTTCATGATTAGGTGGGCTATATAAAATGTTTTTCTAACCACTTTGGCCACGTGGTTGTCAAATGAGAGATTGTTATCAACTTGGGTCCCCAGGTCCCTAATTACTTCTTCTGTACTTAATGGATTACCACCTATGTGGTAATTTGTGGGCACTTTGTTTTTGCCAAAGGGGATGACTATACACTTTTTGGGGTTTAGCTTGAGGCCATGGCTCTGGCACCAGTTGTCTGTTTCTATGAGGCCCTTTTGGAGGATGCTTGTGTCGGCTGGAAAGTCGATTATGGCGCCCAGTTTACAGTCATCTGCGAACTTGGTCAGCCACAGTCCTTTCCTGTTGGCCTGTACCTCCGAGAAATATATACCAAACAAGAGAGGTCCCAGGACTGAGCCTTGTGGGATGCCACTTGTAACTGGTTTGGAGTCTGACATGGCTCCAGCAATTCTAACCATGTGGGTTCTGTCCTTGAGCCAGTTTGCAACCCATCTAGTGACATAGGGGTTTATATTTAAGCTGGTGAGCTTATCTATAATGCCCGAGTGGGGTATTGTATCAAAGGCTTTTGCGAGGTCCGGGTAGGCTGTGTGGACCACCTTCCCCTCGTCAATGGTCTTGGTGACTGTTTCAAAGAAATCGACCAGGTTTAAGAAGCAGGATCTGCCCTTAACAAAGCCGAACTGGGTAGGATACAGTGTCTGTAGGTCCCCAATATCTTTATTTATGAGGTCCATGATGATCCTTTCCATAGCTTTGCAGACCAAGCTAGTCAGGCTTATGGGGCGATAGTTTCCAGGATCCGTTGAGGCACCACCTTTGTGGAGTGGGACCACTGTTGCTGTATGCCACTCTTTGGGTACATATCCTGTAGTAAGGCTGAGATTGAACAGTAGTTTTATGTTTGAGTTTAGCTCTTCTTGGAGTTCATGTAGGACGCAGCCCGGGACAACATCTGGTCCCATTGATGCTGTGTTTTTTGCTTTGGAGAGGGCGGCTCTTACCTGAGCATCTGAGATGTCAGGGGGGCAGCACTCTGCTGGGATAGATATTTGCTCTTTTGGTGGGGAGGGGGGGGGGAGTTTGCACTGAACCTGTCAGCTAGGATGTTGGCAATGTCTGTGGGTTCAGTGTATTTTTTGTCATTTTGGACTAATTCTGCACATATCTGGGAATTCCCACCCAGGTTCCTAACATAACTAAAGAAAGCCTTGTGATTATCCTGAGTGTCCTGTGCAATTTTTCTCTCGTAGCTGGCCTTAGACGATTTTATGAGTGCCCGTAGTTTTTTGCTAATACTGATCAGAGATGCCTTCCCTTTTTGGGATTTTGCGCTATCATGTAGTAGCTTCCTCCTTCTATTGTATAGTTTGTTTATGGCTGGGGTCCACCAGACAGGACGTTTGCCTTTGGAGGATTGGGTCTTGGTTTTATTTGGGATTGCATGATCCATGCATTCCTGAAGGTGTTCATAGAATGCATTTATAAAGGATTCTGCGGTCTGGGCCGTATTTTCCACAGGCCCGGGGGCTTTGAAGGATTCCACTTCGGTTTTGAGGAGTGTGAAATTTGCTTTAGAGAAGTTTTTCACTGTAGTTTTCTGGGCAGGGGGTGGGGTCGGGATGTGAATATCCAGTGAGATTAGTTTATGGTCTGATCTTACCAGTGAGGGATACACTTCTGGTCTGGAGCATAGAGTCCCCATGTTGGTGATGATCAGGTCCAGTATGTTTTCCCCTCTTATGGGAGTGGTAACAAGTTGTTCCATAGCATTTAAGTTTATAAATTCTAGGAACCTTTGGGCTAGGGTGTTGGAGCTAGAGTAATGCTCCCAGTCTATGTTTGGGTAGTTGAAGTCGGCCAGTATAATGGTGTTTGGAGAGACCTTCATATTTTCCAGTGTTCTCAGGATGGCCGAGTGGGGTTCCTGGGTTTGGGAGGGTGGTCTGTAGCAGGCTATAAACTGGAAGGCAGTTTTACCCACTGTTAGTTGCACATGGATAGTCTCTGATGCTTCGTGCTGTGCCACCAACCTGGAGGTGTGGGTATCTTTGACGAATATTGATACTCCCCCTCCTTTTGTGGTTCGGTCCAAGTTTTGTGGCCAAAAAGCATGGTATGAGGTATAACCTGGTAGTGCTGGGGTGCTCTCGGGAGCCTTGAACCAGGTTTCTGTTACTGCACAGATATTGATGTTCTCCATGCTAAGGAGAGTTTTGAGTGCGTGCATCTTGAGGTTTAGACTTCTGGTGTTGAGTAGCATTACTCTTAGTTTCTTATCCCTTGTGATACCTATGGAGGTTGGTTTGTCTTTTGAGCCTTGCCTAAAAAAGGCACTATGGGGGTAGCAAGAGCGTTTGCCAATATCCAAAAGTGCAGAGGTGACAGGTGCAAGCCGTCCCTAGCAAAGCACCATGGTTTGTCGAGCATGTCATCCCAGGCTGACAGGCATTGGATCCCCTTTGAATAACACCAATACTTAAGCCAATTGTTGAAATTGATCATCTTGTCTTCACATTGTGGCATCATTCTTGGTGAGGGTAAGATACTACTCAAGGTCAGGGTCATACCGGCCTGGGTTACATGCTCAGAGAGCTCTTCTATGTCTCTTTTCATGTAGTCCAGGGAGGTACGTCTCAGGTCATTCACACCAGCATGGACAATGACTGAGTCATATTTGTACTTGCCTTGGAGTGACCTGAGTGCTTGTGCTATGTGGCAGATCCTAGCGCCTAACAGGCAGCTCACCGTGACCTTCTCCTTGTTCAGCCTAGTGAGCGGGACGTCAGTGTGCCTGATGATAGAGTCACCTATTACAAGTGTATCAGGTGTGTTGTTTAGCCTTAAGGGCTGTGACTGTTTGGCACACTGACTTTGTGAACTATGTATTGCACGTGTTTTGTTTTGGGATAGCGGTTGCTTGGTTGTCTGCTTTGGAGGTCTCTGCTGCTTAGGCAGATTTTTATTTAGAGCCACCGAGTATGTTTTTGTGTGTTTATGTGTTTGGTTTGCTGTCGTAGTAGGTCTATATGAGAATGGAATTGTAGTGAGTGAGGTTTCCTTCTCCTTCTGACTGGTTATGCCAGTACTGAGTTGAGAGAGCTTATCCTCCAGTTTGGCTATATGGTTGCATCTCTCACATGTGTTGGAATTTGTTGGGAGGAGGAGAGGGTTGTCTGTGTACATGAGGCAGCTGTAACATTGCTTGCATTGTAACATTTTCATGTTCTTTGATTATTTCCTATTGAATATATTTAAAACTTTTATTTTGGCTTGTTGTAGAAATTATCTAACCTTTGAGAGTACTTATATTTGTTTGGTGACACTGTGTGGGCTACTCCAGAAGGCCTAGCTGTCTTGTTGAACTATTACCATTTGTATTAGTATTAATATTACACAGTATAATTAGACACCCTTTGTTAAGGGCCTTAGAGTAGCTCATTGGGGAGTGTCTGGTGGCAGTGATAACTATCTTTTAGTTTGAGCAGTAGGGGGCATAGCTAGTAAACATGTCCCAGCCTTCCCCAGGAGTGTCTGTGTTTTTTATATAAATCACATCTCAAATGTGTGTGTGTGTGTGTGTGTGTGTGTGTGTGTGTGTGTGTGTGTGTGTGTGTGTGTGTTTGTGTGTGTTTGTGTGTGTGTGTGTGTGTGTGTGTGTGTGTGTGTGTGTGTGTGTGTGTGTGTGTGTGTGTGTGTGTGTGTGTGTGTGTGTGTGTGTTTCAGCTACTTGGGACAGGGACACAAAGCACTGGGTTTACAGAGAGTGAGCTAGACGACTTGGCTTGGACACCCAGCTGTGGACCTAACCCTACAGCTGATCCAGTGGGGAGTCTTATTGGTGTTCTGGAGGGAGACAAATATAGAGACACCCAGACCCCAGGCTGAGTGTGTTCCCTGTGTGCTCTTAAGGGAAATTGTACTTGATGCAGAGAAATCTGCATCTGGGAATACTGAGTGTATCCATTCTGTATTAAAAGTGAATGTCCCTCTCCAGTGTCAGTGGTGAGGATTCAGGCTCCTTGATTTCTGGCCCAGCATGAGGATGGCACATATTGGTGGCCCTCACATATTGGTATAGTGGTGGGCATCACAAAATCCATGAAGCAAAACAATATTAAAGCTAATCTTTACTCAGCCAGAATAAGAATCTTTCTAACAAATTATGCAGGTGTCTAACAACATAGAAGAAGCCACTTCCTACATCATAAGCAACTTCTTCATCAGAAATAACAGCATTATCCCAGAGACTATAACATAGACTAGATACATTCTTCCTTGAAAAGGTCTTCAGGGAAAAAATGGATGGATAGAGACTACAAGCAAGAAACCCAAAACTGCTAGCTTTTTCAAGCAATACCAAAGAAAAAAGGAAAGCACAAACTGAGTTTTGCACTACTAGTATAAAGCTTTGTTAAAATCCTTCCCTTCAATTTGTCCCTTCTTTCTTCTTTAGGATGTTTTATAGCCTATTTAAATAACCACCAGTCTTATCTAAATATAATAAATACACTGTGCTTCAAAGAACAAAGACAAGATAGACATGCCATGAGGAAATAAACAAGGGGTAACACTGAAATAATAGAAATAGAAATGTACTGTTTTAAATTATTAATATGTACATTGGTCTTTCTCAATAAGAAAACATATAAAGTGAACTTTCATATTTCCCATTCCTTCAAGGCACGTGACTGACATTTAGAAACCATTAATATGTATAGAATTGTTAGTGGTTTCTCTCACTCTGAAAAGATACAAGACAAACTTTCACATTTCCTGCTCCTTTAAGACAGACAACATCATTAAAAACTCACTCTTCAAATAATTGAAAGGAATACACACCATGAAGCACTCATATTATACGCATCATATAGTATAATAAAATGTCAACCTATGGATATACTTAACTATGCTCATGAAAACTCCACTTAGCCTTGAATTACACTGGACTTTTGTGTTAATGATAGATGGGGGAATGGGAAAAGGGAATTCTGTTTGTTTAGGAATAGGAAATGCTATTTGAGTTGTTTAACGGAACTTTGATGTAATCAAGCAGTGTATAGTTGAACAGGTGAGCAAGGTGAACAGATCCCAGGCTGAAAGCAGCATCGGAAAATTAGATATGAGGTGGCAAGGTATACACTGGGGAAACTTCAGTGACAAATACTATCATCAACTAATGAGTATGATTTCCAGGAACTGCTTTCCTCATCAGTTAATAGTTAAGCCTGAGTTGATCTTTTAAGCTTAGGTTCATAGGTTCATAGGTTCATACTAGGCTATCTGCCCTAGGGCATTTATAAGCCTAGCCAGAGTGTGTTTGGCTTTCGCCACCCATTTTAAATTAATTTTGCTATGCCTTTTTTTGAGGTTAGTATACTGTGCCTCTGTCTAACAGTGACACAGAAGTGATAGCTGGGGTAAACCTACGATCTCCCATCCACTCATCAAGATTCCTCTTGAAGGGAGTCAATGTGGGACTCTGCCTAACCTGGACTGGGATTTTATTCCAGAGTGAAGGGAGCCTCTGGGTTATGAATCTGTCCCTCCAGCATGTTCTATTTATTTCAGTGCTGAGGTTCAAGTCTCTCGAGCACGTAGCTTGATGGGATTTGGATTTTCTGAGGTGCAGCATGTCCATTAGTTCTGGGTTGGACATGGCTTTATACGTCAGGCACAGATCGCCTCTGAGCAGGCGGTATGCCACTGAGTAGAGCTGGAGTTTCTTTAACTGGGCAGCATATGGCATCTGTTTGAGCCCTTTGATCCTCTTGGTGAGGTACTTTTGGGATCTTTCCAGTTGCTGCAGGTGTCTGGTAAGGTACATCCCAAAAGGGGCATTGTACTCAATTATGGGCCTGATGAGGGATGAGTAAAGAGGTATGATGACCTCCCCTGATCTAGATGTGAATCCCTTAAGCTTAATAGTAACATAGGTGTCATTAGTGAAGGATAAGAAATAAACTCTGGTTTGACATATGAATTAGATAGGTTAATGCACGAGAATATGTTAAATGATTTGTACACATGCTAATCATAGAGTTATTTCTTTTGCCTGCTGTAAAGAAGCTTGAAATCTGGTGTTGTTTGAGAGTGTTGGCATGTATTCTAGTCATTGAATGGTATGAAAATGGTTTACTATCGAAACGCTGAAATTAACAACAAATTTTAATCAGTTTGTTGACTATCCTTGTCAAATTTGGTAATGTTGTTTTAACAGAATGTCAGCAATCATCACGTCAATGTCTGCATTCAGAATTATTTGAAATATGAGGATATGATGTCAAACCCTCAGGCTGTTGTGGTGAAGCTGCCATGGAAGTTGTAAGTCTAAAGCACATGTTTTCACAGTTTTACAGGGGGCAAGCCTCCCTGCACCCCCACACCCCCTGCATATTATATATTCCAACTCCAAGATCACACTACAGTGAGGAAAAGGGTAAATTTCCTGATCCCCATTGTAGTGCAATCTTCAGTCAGAATGTTGATCTCATATTAGCGATTGTACACTACCAGTCACTATTGTGGATTCGAACATTTCCAGATTGGCATTACAGAAACTGGGAAACATGCATTCGACCATCCCATTTTCACTTAAGTGCCTTTCCACATTTTGATAGTAAACCTATGAAAACATATTAATCTTCACAGAAAAAGTGGCAAATTGTTCTTACTGAATAATGAAAGTTTTGTTTACATAGAAATAGGAGAAATTTTCTTTGAAAAGTAATGCATTTTGAGTGAGAGGTGTCACTACAGTTACTGAGATGATCAATTGAATTAATTGTTGAATTGCTCATACAAAACGTGAAAGGCTTTTAAGCAAACCAAATGTTTTAGTTGCACTATATTAATTACACAATCAATACATTTTAAGATAGCAGGGTTTAATTTTTCTGTTCTAGTACTTCTGTTCAATAATAATGTGAAGACGGTATAAAGAAAACAAACCTCAAATTTTTGCAGAATAGACATGTATTTCTATTTGTAAAGCATAGTGAATTACTTTTTAGATATACTGGGTATTTATATAAAAATCTCCTTACAAGAAAAGAACACAGACTAATGTGGTTATATGTTTTGAATGCTTTATATCCAACACATTTCAACATTAGCATCAGACTGTATATCAGTTTTCCTGATAAGGGTTTGTTTGTGGCTCATACTTAGAAAATCATACCTTGTTTAATAAAGATATACAAACCAATATTGTAGATAATCATAACTTCTGCCAGTTAAAGACATTTAAATAAACATACTAAACATAATTCCCTTTATAGCATAAGGAAGAAAGAAAGGGGGGATGGAAAGGAAAACGTAGAAAAAGAGAAAAAGAAGAGAAGGAAAAGGGAAGAAAGGAGGAAGTGTATGTGGATGAATACATACATATAAATATGTGTGCATATCTATCATTATATATATATATGTGTGTGTGTGTGTGTGTGTGTGTGTGTGTGTGTGTGTGTGTGTGTGTCTGTGTGTGTGTGTGTGTGTGTGTGTGTGTGTGTGTGTGTGTGTGTGCGCATGTGTGTGTGTGTGTGTGTGTGTGTGCGTGTGTGTGTGTGTGTGTGTGTGTGTGTGTGTGTGTGTGTGTGTGTGTGTGTGTGTGTGTGTGTGTGTGTAGGTTTATGTTGGTACATATGCATATATACCACATAATTTAGATACTTAAGTCTGGCTTATGTGTATGTATTGTTACATTGTTTGTTTTGTAAAGATTAGATTTGGAGATGGGAGAGAGTGGAGATGTGTATTGTGATATACTGACCACAAACTGTTTATAACCATTGTCATAAAACTAACATAATAATTTAATAGATAAAAAAAAATTACATGGGCAGAAACAAGGAGGAGAACAGATAAAATAAATAAGATTACATACAGGGGTTCAGTCATATACATCATAGAATGCTCATACATACATATATACATACATACAAATGTTTCAAGCATGGGCATTAAAACCCTTCTAGCTTATCAATATGCCAAAACACTTGTTCCCATAATAAATGTCCAGGTTGTTCTTAAAAATATCTAAACTAGTACTTGCTTTAATGTAATTTGTTAGTCTGTTCCAAGCATCAGCTACTCTGTGAGAGAACCAATTAGTGCACTTCTCATTCCTGTAGAATCTTCTACATAGGTTGTCTGATGAATCTGTAGTACTTTTTGATAACCCCAAACATTCCCAGAGGTAGTTGTCCCTAAATGCCCTATTTACCTGAATAAGATCTCCTCTTAAATATCTGTAAGAGACACTGTACAAGTTCAGATATTTTAGTCTTTCATAATAACTTAGATTTTCATATCCATGGATGCCCTTAGTATATTTCTGATGTACTCTTTCCAGTTTATTCATGCTTGGTTTCCTATAGGGCTTCCATATTGTTATTCCATACTCAAGTTTTGGTTTAATGTAACTAACAAACAATGACTTCACTATGTTTGATTTCCTAGACTTTATAAATCTTTTTATACAACCTATAGTTATATAACTATCATTAGCCAATTGGTTGATATGATTAGAAAAACTCATAGCTAAATCTACTCATATACCCATGTCCTTAAATGAGTCTACAGTTTCAATCACTGTGTGCTGTATTAAATATTCACCTTTCAGTTTATGTCTCCCAAATCTCATATACTTATTTTTTGATGTATGTATTAACATATTATTCTCCTGTGCCCAGATGGTCAATTTAGTCAAATTATTTTGCAGACATGCCTTATCTGTAACACTTGTAATCAGTTTACCCAGTTTCAGGTCTTCAGCATATAGACTGTAGAACACCTCGGATGAAAAAGTAAGGTCTGAAAGATATAATCTAAACAAGTAAGGGCCTAGTACAGAGCCCTGTGGAGCACCCTGACTGTAACCAAGGATTTCACCTGTCCAGTTGGTGTGTGATACTTGCCATGTCCTATTTGTAAGCCATGCAGCTATCCATCTTATCAACAGTACATCAATACCTAGGTGGACTAATTTATTGATCAGTGTTTTGTGCATGACTCTGTCAAATGCTGAAGTTAAATCTATATAAATCACATCACAGTACACTTTTTCATTCATAGCTGTTGTTATATTGCTATAGAACATCATGTTACAGGTGGTAATAGATTTATTTTCAACATATGCATGCTGATATATCATTTCAAGTCCCAACCTATCTAGTTCTAACAATAACTTATCCAGTATTACCTTCTTCATTATTTTTCCACAACAGGAAAGTAGACTTGTCTATATGAGTCTGGGTTTGTATTACTCCCCTTTCCCTTAAAGACAGGTTTAATAAGTGCAAGTCTCCAATCTTGAGAAATCTTCCCATATTTATATGACCTAGTGAATAATAGATGTAATAGCAGTGTAAGTTCTTGCTTAAGTGTTCTCAGGTCATTGTTACTTATTCCGTCTCCTCCCTGTGCTTAGTTTGGATCCAGTTTGCACAGTTCTTTTTCAATATAATCTAATTTGATTCCAGTATCAGGGGTTACCTGGCTGTCACTAGCACAACTTACCACCCCTTTTGTGGAGCCAAACTGTTTTGCATAAGATTTTGTAAATATATCTATAATCGGTTGCATCTGAGAATAAATTTTAGAATCTGCGCACAGTTTATCAACTTGTGTATCTTTACTCCTTCCACATCTTATGTATCTATAAAAAGATTTCCTATTATTCTCAATATCTTTATATAAATTTTCTTCAAAATTTTCTTGATCTTGTCTAACATTATGGTTAATCTGTTTGCCCAGCTTGTTTATTTCAATTTTCAAAGTTGTAGTTCTACATCTATTTCATTTCTTATATTTTTTTTGTCTCTCACCTTAATCAGGTATCTTGTTCTTATGGAAATATACCCCCCTGATGTTGCTTGCCTAGATCCTGATGTTAAGCATTTTTTTTTTTACTTTTTGCACTCAAACAATTTCTCTTTCAAAGCTTTCCACATTCCATCTGAGTTTTTCCACTGAACACCTCACTCCAGTTAGTTTTATATAGTAACTTTTTTGCTTCCCTATAATCTGTAATTAACCTTCTGTGCATTGGCTTAGATTTCAGTTTGGCAGAATTATCTAGCAACAATTAACCTTTATGTCGCCATGATCACTGCACATCAATGGTGGTAAAACTTGACTTGAAGTTACAGCAATTTCTTTGAGAACACAAACAATATCTAGTATATTCTGTCCACTGGTAGGCTTTTTTACAACCTGAAGCATTTGTTGTTCCTGAATATACTCTGTGAATAATTTCTTTACTAATGTTGTTGAATCAATACTATTCCAGTCTGTTTCTGGTAAATTTAAGTCCCCAGCTAATATTATTCTTCCCTCCTGTATTTCATGTAAGAAATGCATGAATTTCTCTAGGTCATCTGCACTTGACTTTGATGGTCTGTACACTCCAACAATTGTTATATGTTCCAGGGTTGTCTTTATTGTCATAGTTACACAGTCTATAGTATTGTTGTTATCATTGAACATGTAATAATCACAGGTCTCATAGCTATCTTTAATCCCTATCATAACACCTCCACCTGATTTTTTGTTAGAATGTCTGTTACAGTAAAAACATTTATACCCTGGCAGAACTGTTTTCCAGCCATTGTTCTATAACCATGTTTCACAAACTATAACAACATCAATCTTGTGGGAACGAAGCAAATTTTCTAATAAAAAAACTTTATTATTAATGCTCCTAGCATTAACAACCATCAGAGATGCATCAAATGTTGCTATATGTGAACGGTTACATTTTTTACCTGGCAAAAATCCTGGTTAGTGTTTTTCAAATATTGCAAAATATCAGCTGCAAAAATTCTCTTCCCTGATCTAGACCAATGCACACCATCCTGTCTGAACACGTGTGCCAAAAGAAGGCTTGGATGGTCTACACATTTCCATTTTTTAAAACAGGACATTTTATCCATGTAGGTTTTTATCCAAAACAACATTTTCATTCACAGTGACCTAACTATCCTTTCAATAGCTGATTTGTGAAAAAGATGTCCTAACACCAGTACAAGCTATACTATTTAGGAGGGCTGTCAGTTCCTGACTAGCAGTCAGAGATTTTTTGTTGGTGACATCATTTGTACCAACATGAATAAAAATAGAATCCATACTTCTTTACATTAAGGCATTCCAAGGCTTGTTTCCCATCCTCTATTTTTGCTCCTGGCAAGCATAACACTACTCGATGTTCATTATCATCTCTGCAAATATAAGTATCAGTTCCACTAATAACGGAATATCCAATTAAAATATCTTTGCTGACCATCTCTGAAGACTTTTCAGCTACTAATGCAGTCATTCCAGCTCTATCAATTGTTATGAAGGCTAGAGCTTCATCACTATTTGTCTTATTAATTCCAATGTTTTCCTTGCATATTAAATTCTCATCCAGCTGGCATTGTAAATCCACAGCTTGAGCCATTTAGTCAACATCTGTCTTTCTCTTCTTTTTTCTTACAGTAATGTTCTTCAGTCCTTCCACTTTCATTTTGATTTCTTCCTTTTCACCTGCCCCTTGCCTCTTTCTTCTACCTTTTCCATTGGAAAGGTAATGCCTTTTTATGTAGACTGAGGGTTTTCTGATAGACAGATATCTCCATTCCCTGTCACCAGTGCGTTATATAACAAAGCAGAATCCTTTTTACTACGTATTCTCTTTCCTTTACAGTCATTAGTCTTTTTCTTTTTCTTACTTGTTATTTGTTGAGAACTTCTTCATTTCTTTCTTTTTTGTTTCCTTCTAAACAAACCAGATCCTCAGATTACTGAGTACTTGCTTCCACAATTCCATAGTTCTCAGGGGCCTCAGCATGTTTCATAGGAGTTGAATGTTCTTTGCAGAAAATAGATGCATCATTTCCTAAAGCTGTTTTATTTGTTCTATGCCTAACATTATTTAGTTCATCAGTCCAGTCATTAATATATGATACAACTGTTCTCCAAGCCATGCCAATTGCACATGTGCAATCATCATCATTAAGTCGAGATTTGCTTCTAACAATGGTAAGCAAATCATCAAATTTTTGACACGAGGAACAAAGATCACCAGTGTTATCAGCTGTTACCTTTAAATATGCAAACCATTTATTACACTGTACAAGATACTTGTGCATTAGCAAATCGTTAATTGTGTACTCATTTAAGGAATCCATATTCCGCTTTAATTGAATAAAAATATTACAAAGGAAAAAAATTACACAAAGTCAGTAGCAAAGAATTCAAAGGAACATAAATCAACGTCTATGACAAACATTATGCCAGCAATATCCAAATAAGTAATAAAATACAATAAAGTTGTTCTGACCATACACGTTCAAGCAGCCAGACAGAAGTTGTAATTTATTTACGTCACATGCGAAGGCATGCAGTAGCTTCTGCTCACTATACCTCGCAGTTCCACCTCCTTTTAACAGTAAAAATAAATAAAACTTCTCTTACCAGTCAACTCCACAACAAATCACAAACCAAGACAGGATTGTTTTGATATGCTCAGAATTTTCATCTCTGCAGTCTGTGTAAATGTATAACTGTCTAGGCCCCTTGTGGTGGCTAGAGCTTGCCTGTCCAAAACCTATCCCTTTCTCACAACCAAGCAAGGCTGATATTACATTTGTCAAAGTTAGTTAAAGAATGAATAAAAGATTTAGTTTAATTGCTCATTTTTCTAGTAAGACTAAGGATCTTTTGTATCCAAGAATAAATTTTTTGATTGCTTTGGTTTTAGATCTAATTAAAATTAGACAGATGTTAATAAGTATGTCCTATAGTATTACATTAGAAACAGCCATTTACTTTTAAATGCCAATAAATAAGATTTCTAATAAGTAGATATATAGAGAGAACTGCACTATAATTGAACTAGTTCAAATAAAAAACATAAAATGATACATCCTAATTTTTTTCTTTAAATATTAATGGAATAAATAATAGCAAAAAAAGAGGTAGGTTAATTAATTATTTTAAAATTAATAATTCGCATGTGTTTTTTGTCCGGTAGACTCATCTAGTACAATTAGATTCTGAAAGTTTTAAATTTGGGCCATATGAAATCTTAGCTCACTCCATCTATAAACATAAAAAAGAGGACTAGCTATTTTATGGAATAAAACATATCAATGCCTAATATGCTATATAAATATTGTGATAGCAATGGTATGTTTACAATCATAGTAATCAAATATCATAACAGAATATTTATTCTTGCTAATATGTACTGAATACCAGGTCTAGGAATCAAACAAGCTAAAATATTCTTAGCTATATTACTTACAAATCTAAAAGGAACTTTAATATCCGGAAACAGATACATTGCTTACAAATCTAAAAGGAACTTTTTTTATTATGAAGCAACTTTAACTCTATTTTGGACAAAGAAGGATCCTCTACTCTGAGAGATCTAAAATTAACTGCATTGGCAAAATCCTTAAAAAAACTGGCTTGGTTTATTACACTTAAATGAACTTTTTAATCTAAGAGATGAGATAGCTCTATGAAATATTCCGTTTTAAAAGTCTTTTGCACCCATTCAAGAATAGGTAAAATATTTGTCTCACATGATTTAATATCTAAAATACAGAAAATTACAATAATTCCTTGCCCAATCTCTGATCATAACTCTAGCAATTTCAGCCAGTAACAAAATGTTATTCCCATGACAAGATCCAGTAGAATTCCAGTTTATATGGCTGAATTAAAAGATTTTCAAACTTGGCTAAACAAAGTCATAGAATTTTTTACTAATCTGAATGATAACAAAGAAATGTCTAAAATCATCTTCTGAGGTTCATTGAAAGCATATTTATTTGGGAAAATGTTATCATGGTGCCAACATAAATTGAAAGAATGGAAAATGAATTACTGGACATACAAAATAAACTTCAAGATGCAAAGTTAAAAATTCAAAAAGGGGAAAATGAAAAATCTAGTAAAGGATTTACATATAAAGTATCAACAAATTCTAAATCATACAGCAATGATTCCATTAGAAAAAATCAATTGTTACACGAATGCCAAGGAAATGCATAATTTAATAAGAAAATCAAAAATACTACAAAAATCTAATCAAATTCACTTTATCAAGGACAACAGAAATAGTAAATCTCTAACAGATTTGGTGATATCTTAAATGAACACACACACACACACACACACACACACACACACACACACACACACACACACACACACACACACATATATATATATATATATATATATAGAGAGAGAGAGATTCTAAGAAAACATATTGCTAAATTATTGTTAGAGAAGCTATTAGGAAGTGAAAAGTTAAAAAAATTAACAGAGGATGGAGTGATGAAACTATTATGAAAGAATAATAGAATTTAAATTAGTAACAAGTCAAATAAAAAAATTAAAAATAAGCAAATCTCCAGGAATTGATGATATTATTCTGGAAACCTGCAAATTACTCCCAGTAAATATTGTGTCAATTCTGTAAAAAAAAAATGTTGTTGACATGCAGTCTAACAAATTAACACCACTTTCAAGAAGTATGCATAAACATCTCCAGTTTTCAAGAAAGATAAAGACTGTACAAATTTTATAGACTGTAGACCTATGTCCCTGTTTCCCTTTTAAACATAGACTATAACATTGTCACTTCTATTTGTGCAGAAAGAATAAAACATTACGTACCACACTTAACAAACTATGATCAAACAAGATTTATTCTACATAGACAAACATATGATAACATTAAAACAATTCTGGCATTAGTGGATTATATTAATGGTTCATAGTTTCATAGCTAGGTACTAGGCTATTGGCTCTAGGACCTATATAAGCCTAGCCAAAAAGATACCCTGGCTTTCGCCACCCAAGAAAATTATTTTCCTGTGCTCCTGTTGAACAGAGCCACAGAAGTGATCCCTGGGGTGAATTTCCTATTTCCCATCCAATCATCAAGATTTTTCTTGAAGAGTGCTAATGAGGAGCTTTGTTTGATAGAGATAGGTAGTTTATTCCAGAGTATGGGAAGTCTCTGGGACAGGAATCTCTCCCTCCAGCATGTTCTGTTTAGTGTGGTAACAAGGTTTAGGTCCCTAGAGCATGTAGCTTGGAAGAATTGGGATTTCTTTAAGTGCAGCATGTCCAACAGCTCTGGGTTTGATGTAGCTTTGTATATTAGGCAGAGATCGCCTCTGAGTAGGCGATATGTGATGGAGTAAAGCTGGAGTTTTTTGAGATGGTCTGTGTAGGGCATCTGTTTGAGGCTGGTAATCATCTTTGTGAGGTATTTCTGTGGCTTTCCAGTAGTTGTAGATGTCTTGTGAGGTGCATACCAAAAGAATCATTGTACTCTATAATGGGTCTAATGAGTGATGAGTAGAGGGAAACAAGTACCTCTTTTTTCCTGGATGAGAAACCTTTAGTGAAGAGGTGTGACACATAGAAGGATTTCCTGACTACTGTGTTGATGTAATTATCAAAGGAGAGACTTCTGTCCACCTGTGTCCCAAGGTCTCTTATCACACTTTCAGTTTTAAGAAGTTTACTGCCTATGTGGTATTTCACGAGTACAGAGTTTTTACCAAAAGCGATGACAATGCACTTTTTGGCATTGAGACTGAGGCCATGACTTTGACACCAGGCATCTGTCTCAGTGAGGCCCTTTTGTAGGATGTCCACATCATTAGGAGTTTCGATTATGGCTCCTAGTTTGCAGTCATCTGTGAACTTCATTAGCCAAGAACCTTCTGTCTTAGCCTGTACTTCAGAGAAGTAGATACCAAACAGAAGAGGACTCAGGACTTAACCCTGTGGTACTTCACTGGTCACTGGTCTGAATTCTGATTTGAAGTCTGCTACTTTCACAGTGTGGGTTCTGTTAGTGAGCCATTCGGCAACCCATCTTGTGACATAGGGATTTATACCTAGTTTAGTGAGTTTATCTATAATTCCAGAGTGGGGGATGGTGTTGAAAGCCTTGGCGAGATTTAGATGGGCTGTGTGAACTACCTTACCCTCATCTACAGCTTTGGTGACTGATTCAAAAAAGTCTATCCATTTTAGGAGACATGATCTGCCTTTTACAAACCCAAACTGGGTGGGGTCCAGAGTTTGGAGATTACCAATGTCTTTGTTTATAAGTTCCATGATGATATGTTCCTTGGCCTTGCAGACCAGGCTCGTCAGGCTAATGGGGTGGTAGTTCCTGGGGTCTGTGGTGGATCCCCCTTTGTGGAGTGGGATAACCATCACTGTGCACCATTCATCAGGCACAAAGCCTGAGATGTGGCTATGATTGAACATGGTACTTAGGTTGGGTGCCATTTTGTTCTGTAGTTCATGTAGAACGCAGCCTGGGATGTTGTCAGGTCCCATGGATGCTGTGTTTTTGGCTTTGAAATCAGTATTTGTAAGCCTAGATATAGAAAAAGCATTTGATTCATTACATTGGGAATACCAGTACATGGTTTTAGAGGATTTTAATTTTCCAGATGGGTTTACATGATTAATTAGAGAGCTTTACTCTAACAACTATGCTTATGTCAAAATAGGATAATACTTATCTAAGTGGATTAATATAGAGAAGGGAACAAAATAAAGTTGAACCTTATCACCATTACTTTTTGCCTTAGCTTTAGAACCACTAGCTGTGACAATAAGACATCCATCCATCAATCCATCCATCCACAACCCCTTTTCCCATTTTTTCACATGGGGTCAGGCTGTCACCCCAATAGTGACAATCTTCTGGATCCAAGATCCACACTAATGGGTGGCTAGCCCTGAACATTTATGAATAAAATTAGTAGAAACTATGAATCTAAGATACTGTTATTTGCTGATGACATAATGTTAATGATTACAAAAATAAATTAGTCAAGTAAATATATAGATAATATAATTAAAGACTTTGAAAAAAAACTCTAGATTAACACTGAATAAAAATAAAAATAAAATGCTACAACTTAATTCAACACAAAATAAACAAAACACAAACCTATTTAATCTAAATGTGGATAACAAAGAGATACACTATATAGGGATAATAATTAAACCAGAATAAGTAGATATAATAACTGATAATTATAATATAAGTATTAAGACAGATTATAACTGATAAAAATGGTCTTATTTCATAGAATGTTATATGTAATTCAATCAACAACTGTATCACCAGGTAAAAAATTAAAAAAGAAACACATTGAAAAATTATGTTTCTGAAATTTCTTTGGTTTCCCAAGAGACCTAGAATAGCATACTTCCATCATATTAGAGACTGGAATAATGGAGGCATAACATTTCCAGATATTGAAAAATATGTTCTGGTTTCTATAATTAAAACAGTTATTTCTTGGATTGATAATACATATATAGCCAATTGGAAAGCACTACCGATAGAGTAAATAAAAAATTAAAATAACCGAAAATGCCATATGAGTTACAAATAATAAAATGTGCATCATGATTAGTAATCATCTTCAATATAAAATTTATAGTCATACAGAAAGAAGTTATATAAACAATATATTAAATTTTTTAAGAACTTATATTTATAAAAAGATTGTCTCAAAACGTTGGATAGATTTAATAATACCATAGTGATTTTTTATACCTGATAAAATATATAAAATAAAATCGTAAGGGAAATTTTTTGGATATGTAATTTAAACATAAAAACAGATTATGTTTATCATTACAAGAATTTTGGTTAAAATACAGAATATCACACAAATACTATGGTCTGAACATTTTTTATCACTAAGGAAATGGTACTATATTATAACAAAATTCCTTCATGTTAAAGAAATACAATATCTGTTATTCTGGATATCATTAACTGTTGCAAGGAAAACAAACAAAAGAAAATGGCTATACAAATCTGCTCTTTCTTTTACAGAATGTCTATCCATATTAAGAAAGATCCTGGAAAGAAAAACTGAGACAATAAAACAGAATTTTATTTCAGAAGTAAAGAAGTGGTAAATTATAGATTCTGGCCAAAATTACTAGATGAAATTAGTAATAAGGAACTATGACAATGTTATTTTCCTAATTTAAAGTATATATATATATATATATATATATATATATATATATATATATATATATATATATATATATCTGTGTGTGTGTGTTTGTATATATATATATATATATATATATATATATATAAGCACTTGCATTTGTAGGAATATACATGCGTCACATGTATAGAAGTAAAGATTTCAGTGTACATGTTAACGTTTATATGAATTTTAAATGAAGATTTAAGTCTGTTCACAAACATGTATAATTAAAAATGAAAAAAGACTCACAATAGAAATAATGTAAATTATTACATTTGATTTAATAATTTTATTGTTTAAAAAGTTTTGGTTGGAAATGTGATTGAAATGTCTTCTGCTTGAATTTCATAACCAAAATGTTTATGTATATAAGTTTATTTGAAAAGGAAATTATATGGAATTACAACCAATAAAAACATTTAAAAAACTAAATAATGCTTGGATTTGGATCTCTGCCATGATGTCCTCACAAGACATGCCTTATCAAGCATACAGTGCTACAGTTGTCCATGACCTGTCCTAAACGTCTCCCAAATTCTCAGTCTGATGTCCTGCAAACAGGAAATCAGTGGTCTCTGAATCTTCAACTGACTCTAGTAGCACAAGATAAAATCAGAGTTATACCTAGTTGTTAAAAAATGGACTTTAGACCTTTTCTGAAAAAACAAACAAAAAAAAAAAACAAAACCACTTCAGCCCCGTGGTTTTCAATTTGCTCTTAACAAAACACCTGATATTCTCTACATTCACAACTCATAACAGTGCCCCCCAATAAAATCATCAACCAGCTAGAATGTGTTGAATGAGAAGGGACCTGAACAACATGCCTTTGAGTCTACTTTTCAAAAAGAACACAAAACAATATAAAAGAATAAATACAGAAATCATCACTGTACCCTTTTGGGTGGGAACTGTGGCTCCACCTCCTCAAACTTGTTTCTTTCTCCAAGTTCACATAACTTCTAAAAGAGCTGGAAAATACTTCCCATGTGGGATCCTGAAGTGAGAATAATAATTAAGAGACATAAGTAGAAATAGACTCCTCCAATATAAGGGTTAGAATAGGCCTTGTTTCTCAATGGAAGTACAAATATATATATAGTGATATGATGATTAAGAGACATGAGAACCTAAGAGTTGTAAGAGGCCCGTTCCACTATAAATCTACAAATATATATGTGAGGATATAGCCAGGATTTTTGAACAGTATGTCTAGAATGTAGAAATGTAGACCTCTTCTACATAGTGCATGCTTCCAGACAACATAACATAACTCTTCAGTACTGAAGAAAGGTCTTGAACTTGACAGGACTAAGCAGAAGAAAAACACAGTCAACTAGATATCATAGAAAGTAGTTTAAAATGTATAACTTTATAAATTACAGACAGGGATATTTTTAAGATTTTAATTCTAATATATCTCGTTGCATAAAATGTTAAAGTGTATGCTGTGAGATATAGAGCATACTCCTGTTAATACTTTTGCATAAATATCTTTTTTTTACTGTAGTATTATTTGGTGACCTGATGTGTGAGCAGATTTTATTCTGTGAGCTGAGGTTCCAGATGCGCTTTCAAGACATGCCATGGACTAACTTCTGATTTTTATCATATGCATTTTCAACACTCAGAAATATACAGCCCTATAAATCTTTGGGTTCTTAATCTCCAAATGACAAAAGAATATGTAGTGCACTAGCTGAAAACAAAACTAGTCTGATGTGTCCAGATAAAGCCATGCTAGCAGGCATAATCATAAAATGGTAATGATTTATTTAGAATTGCTAAGCTTTTTTTCAGAAGTGATATGTACTTGAAGTTAAATATTAGCACATGGGTGTTATCCAGTCTGGGGGAAGAACCATAAATTGTTTTTACAAGCTAGGTCAAAGTTAGGGAGAAGTTTAAAGGGCAAAATGGATAGGCTGATTCACTTCTTCTGCCATTAAACAAGTGCAATGTTGCTTATAGTTGTGGCAAAGGAGAAAATGAAAACACTTTATCAATATTGTTATTTTTACTTAATTATGGAAAACTTGATGTGCAACACTCTTATCCTACTAAAATTTATCTGCAAGGGTCTGTTCTACCACTGCTATATAAAGTTAAGAAATTAATTGAAGCTGACCTCCTTTCAGCAACTGGGTCAGATTCAAATATATAAGTATTATAGAAATCATTATTGGGGTAGGAAACAGTTTAAAGATGTTTGTCTACTTAGGCACAGTCATGCACGCTTAAAAAAACTATAATTGCAAATTTAGGTTATTTTAGTACTCAACACTATTTCAGTAGTCAGGAAAAAAACTTGATTTGCAAAATTCTCAGAGTTAGCAAATATACGAGATGAACATGATATGATTATCTACAGTAAATGTATATTTGATATTTTATTTATTTATTTATTTTACATTTGTTGACCGGGCTAGTCTAACTGGATATATGTCCATTTTC
Source organism: Protopterus annectens (assembly GCF_019279795.1). NCBI lineage: Eukaryota > Metazoa > Chordata > Ceratodontiformes > Protopteridae > Protopterus > Protopterus annectens. Next base: position 462,176,539 of record NC_056734.1, on the reverse strand, counting down.
AGTAGAGGCCCGGAGAGAAAAGCTCCACATAAAACAAACATGTGCATTCCTCCTCATGCTACTGTAGCTGATGCAAATGAGAAAGGGAGTCAGCAATGTTCTTTGCAATGGTAAGGAGTTCTGAAGTAAGAGGAGAGGCTCTATGTTATATTATTCCATATTAATAGTCAGGCAAATACATTTTCCTAGAACATGCTGTTACAGAGTAATGAAAAAGATTCTTCTGATTTCATACATCTGATAACACTCTACTATATTCTGTTATTCTGTCTAGGCTAAAGTCAAATTGACTCAGGAAGGTTAATACAAATGCTTTACTTGTAAGTTGCTCTCCAATGCAGCTACCTGCTTCAACTCTACATACTCTAACCTAGTCAATGTTGCATTACAAAATTGCGGCAATACACTTTGGATGCACCTAAGTCCACATCACTTTATCATATGTTTATTACTCCAAAAAGCAGTCCAAGTAGAACAAAGGAACCGCAGAGCAGACCAAGGCTGAGTATGACCATAAAAATGCAGTAATCAGATGGTCTGAAGAAGCCTTGTTGGAAAAAGCACGGGTCTATATCATAACATTGAAGTTCTCTAACATCAAATGTTATTATATCGTACCCTAAACACTGAAGTGTGAAAACATCAAACAGTCAGAATAACGATTTTTTTTCCAGGGAAAACATTTGCTATTCCAAGAAACATACACATAGCACAAACACACACAAAAAACAGCCATTCACACACATACACTTAAAATCCTACACCTAAACTAAACTTTACATACAGTACTAGCTATCCACTTACCTTAACCCAACCCTAACCCTAAGGTCTGTCACTATCACACACTCACCTCACCCGCGCCCTAACCCTAACTCACCTAACCAGCCCCTAACCCTAACCTACACATAATCGCATACTTACCTGACCCACGCCCTAACCCTAACTCACCTAACCTACACACAATCACACACTTACCTGAACCCGCACCCTAACACTAATGTCCACACAACCGCACACTTACCTGACCTGCTCCCTAACCCTAACTCACCTAACCCACCCCCTAACTCTAACCTACACACAATCGCACACTTACCTGAACCCAACCCATAACTCTCCAACATATTGAACGCTGAAAACAGCGAAGCCACAGCAACGGCCCACCAAACTTTTTCCCTGGGAAAGAATTTGATGTCCTGCACCTTTGCTGTTTTCAGTGTGCGACATTACAGATTCGATATTATAACATTCGATGTTAGAAAACTTCAATGTTATAATATAGATCCGAAAGCACTTACTTGTTTATGCCTTCTGTCTTTGTTCATTAAACAGTTCTATGTTTTTATACATCTGATTACTGCATTTTTTGATGGTCATACTCAGCCTTGGTCTGCTTTACTGTTCCTGTGTTCTACCTGGACTGCCTTTTGGATTTATTCCCTACAGTGGGGTGTTTGTTCCTTGGAGGTGACTCATTTTATTGATATATGTTTATACCTGTTTATTGCTTTTAGTGTAATGACTCTAAGCACAAGCTGTTTTGTTAGTCTTTAGCTAGTCAAGGGTATTTTAATTATAAACACTTTGCCTATTGTAAGAAGACATGGCTGAAGATGAGACACTGATTCAGTCCATTCATATTAAATAAACACATATATTAATTAATTAATTAATTAAACATATGATTAGCTTGTCAGGCAAATGCATTTTTCTGAGAATGACTGTCTACGATGTAGGAATTTTTAACAGCCAGTAGCTAAGCTTGAAGTGTGTCCTTAGGTGCACTAAGAGCATAATGCCAACTGCCAAAGCAGAGTAATGACTTAAAATGACATGAACTTGGCAAACAGTGGTAGACATAATGCAAAAGTAGTATGGCACATCAGTTAAAATCTGTTTTTTAGCAAAAATTCTGCTCTGTATCACCAGGTCCTCTAGTCTGAGAAAATGCTTTTTCTTAAGGTGAAGTGGCAGTTTTTCACTGAAGAGAGTTGTTGGTGGAAATTCACCTTTTCCTCGGAGTTGTGAAGGTAACATACTTTGATTCATTATGGATAGGGCTACTGGGAATACTTGCCCCTCTCCATGGAGCATAAAGACATTCTGACTTAAGTAGAAAATGTACACATTTTAATTTCTATTGTTTTCAGTTGTTAGTACATTTATTAAATTATCTAGGCTAGATAGTACCAGTTTTCACTAAGATATTAAGCATTTAATGTAATCATCTGAGACAAAAACATATTCTGGATCTAAGTAGTGGTGAAATATTCAATGATCATTTAGATGAACATTTTTCAACACATCTCTCAGCAGTCTCAGACAATAAGTGTGGGAGGTTACAACATTATTACAATGTTACAATGTTATTTGTCGGCTGAAGGTCTCAAGACAGGCCATATATGAATCTGTTGTAGTCAGTCTTCTTGTGGAAGTCTATACATGTTGAACTAACATATTACTCCAGTAATATTGCAGTACGTTATCAGTAAAAAAAATAACATCAAGGAACTGGATAGGTACAGATAAACAAATCATAAGCTGTGAAAGCAAGACATAAATATCTTAGGTTAATTGTGTACACTAAAAGGTGTATTCCTTTATCAATACATATCTACAGTGGAGAGACACAGACAATCCACTGTTTTACACATACTGTAATAAAAGCCTAAAGCCTTTCAAGATATTTATTTTTTGTCTAAAATGTTTTATGAGTTTCATATTACACAAACAATAACAACCAAACATAAAAAGTATACATATGATGAATATTAGGCAACCGTGCCTCTCAATTTTCCAGATTTTTGCAGAATGTTCAGATTTGTGACCCATATTTTTAGTCTGTTTGTCATAGCATTTGTAGTTTTATGGTAAATCATTGAGGACTGACGTCACTAAATAATGGCAGATATTTGAATTTCAAACATTGTACACTTTGGAAAATGCATACCAATACAGAACATGTTATTCTATCAATTGTCTAAGCTTATATTTAAAACTTGCAAATTCTTGCACTAAGAGGTTAAGAAGTATGCAGTCAGCAGAATGAATACTACTACTACTACTACTAATAATAATAATAAAACAGAAAAACAATAAAAAGTATACAGATAGGGTAAGAAAAAAGGATCAATCAAAGGCAGAACAAACTAATATATATTGCATAAGATCTAAATTTGACTATATCTCTGAAAATGTTGCATGTTGTCCTCAAACAATTTACAAACAATATATATTTAATAATGTTCCCTTATTTCCCATAGTTAATATTTGAATTTCGTTATTATACACAAATCTGAGAACTTGAAAAGACATTTGACAGAAAAGATTAAGAATTGCTGAAGTCTATTTTTATTACTTTCATAGAAAGAGTTAAAATAAACTATAATATACATCTTTTACCCAAACTAATACAAGTATGTAGTGAAACATTAAATAAATCTAAACAGAAAAATTAAAAACTAAATTAAGATTGTCTGTCCAAAAGACTGACATTTAATGCTTACTTTAAATATATGTATATATATATATATATATATATATATATATATATATATATATATATATATATATATATATATATATATATATATATATATAAACTGTCAAAAGTATTGACATGGGTGGCACAATATTGCAATAGGAAAGCATTCTCATTTCACATCAAGAAGTTCTCCAGTTCAGTTATTGGCTAGGGGTGCTTTCTATGAGGAATATGCATGCCCTCCCTTTGTTTGTGTGTGTGTGTATGTGTATGCGTGTGTGTGTGTGTGTGTGTGTGTGTGTGTGTGTGTGTGTGTGTGTGTGTGTATGTTTTGTGGGGGGGTGCTTTGTTTTCCTACCACATTCCAAAGACATGCAGTAGGTGGATTGGATACTATAAACTGGCCATGTGTGTGAGTGCATGTGAGTGTGTTATAGAACAACAATTGTGGCAGGGCTAGTATGAACATTGACTCTTGATTGTCACTGTTGAAGCAATACCTCAACCTCATGTGCAAAAATGGGAAAAGGGGGTTTATGGATGGATGGAAAGAGATTTATATAAATGTGTACATCAAGCTAATACTTTTCAAGAATTTCCTAGTTATAAAAATATGTTTCACATCAGTTTAGGAAGTTTTCTTGCATGTCCAACAAAATATACTATTAATGGGATTTCTAGATATCTTACTGATCCTTTCAAGTGTGTAATAAACATTTTTAATTAAATTCCAACTAGGTAATTTTTAAAACAAGAAGATATTCCAGGAAAATATCTCAAGTCAATAGTCCTTTACTTAGTATAAAGCCAAGTCTAAAAAGTCTTTATTAAAAAGTAACACACAAAAACATTCCTAATATAAATTTTTCATACTGAACACAGTTTTATAAAGAAAGAAAAGCTTATGGGGAAACAATAGCAATCAAAAATGAATATGTGCATTTAAATCATTTAGGGAACTTAGTGAAATGCAATGGAATTTCTTGATATTGTCTAATGCAAATATTTTCCTAATTGCTATATTTCTAGCAAGCCTTCAGTATGGATATTATATTTTGTTGGAATATCAGATAACTATAATAATTTTGGATTGTTTAAAAACAAATTAAGAAAGCAATCTCTCATGGATATAAAACCCAAATGTTATTTCCTGGAAAAATGGAAATTGACCAATTTTTCAAAGCTAGAGATCTATAGATGAAAATCTTGACTGTTATAATATCTTTCTTTTATTTATTGAGCAAGTCAATAAACAGATATAATAATGAAGACAATTAACTAAGGCCAAAATCATCTGGGAATTATTGAATTAAAATGACCATGCTTGTGAAAGGATAGATGCAAATGTTAACAAGTCAAATCATGAAACTTAGCTATTCTGTAAATAGTTAGCTGAAGAACTAAAGTCAATAAATATGCTTCTGTGTCTGGGAAACAAATGTATTCAGTACTGAAGCTTTTAATGTCACTTTTCAATGTTAATATGGGTTTAGCAAGTGTCCATAAGAGGTTTAGTAAAGCTTTATTTTACTGACAGAGGAAATTTTATTGGGAAATAAAGAATATGATTTATATATAATTATAAGGGCAAAGTCATTTTAGTTAACTGTAATTTATAATCAAATGGATCTACTTCAAAACATTGAAAGCCCACAATATTGAAGACAAAATGGTTGAGACCAAAGCATCAAAACCTCACTTCAGCAAATGACCACATCATTGAATCCATTCCCAGGGCAAATAACTACTAGTACCACAACTAGTGAAAATGAAGCTGTACCATCCCCAACCCACCCAGGTGGGGTGGCTACACCCCCCACACCACCCAATGTGAGGGCCTGCACCCCCCACATCCCAGCTAACTAAATATACCAACTCTGAGATTGTACTATAGTTGGGAAAGGGGCAAAGTCCACCTTGCTGGCCAATAGGTTACTTACCATGGGAATGGAATTGCCGATTTGGTAGTTCATTGAAGTGAGGTTTTGATGCTTTCATCTTGAGGATTTGGTCTAAGATGTTGTGGGCTTTTGATGATGTCAGGTAGACCCATTCAAATATATAAAAAAACTAAGTCAAATTAAAAAAATTTTCTGAGGTTTTTCAAATGTTATAATAGTTTGATTTGGTGATGGAATTTAAATAATGAGAAATTGTACTTAAATATATTTGGTGCTTTATAGTTCCCAGTATATTTTACACTTATTCAAAATGATTTTATTAATAGTTTGTTTAATTAATAAAAAATTTTGGCTTAAGCATACTTATTTTAAAATCAGATGAATGTTCAAAAATCAGCAATAAAGTATCAAAGATGTTAGTGGCTTCATTAATACTGGTTACAGCTACTAATGTGTCAGAAAAAGTTATATTTTTGATTCCAAATTTTGGTCAGTTTGATACCTCTTAATCAATTCAATTTTTTAAATGCAATAGCAATATAGTCTATTGCTAATGCAAAAAATAAATGAGATGAAGGGTAGCCTTACTTTTTACCTTTTGTAACCTGCAATAATGAGAATAGATAATAGTCAATTTTCACATGCACACATCATTAAATTAAAATATAATTGCTTAGTTAAGCTAATGAATCCATTATATGCTCTAACACTTTAAGAATGAGCAGCTGATCAAACTCAACGTTTGTTCAATGTCTAAACTAATTATTGTTAAAGGCAATGTTTAGATTTATAATGCTGTAATATAGTTATGCTTTTTTATAATTAACACAAGCTTTCTAAATAAAATAAGTCTATCCTTATCTTCATGATGTATGTTTGAAATAAATTTATTAATTCTATTAGCTGAAATTGACAAAATTTGCATCCAGTATTCAACAAAGAGATGACTACATAAGAATCACATAACCATAGATCTTTGTCTTGTTTTAAAATAGATGTAGTTGTGGAATATTTCCAAAATAATGGGGTTTTATTTTTGAATGTCATATATCAAGTATTAATTTTTCTCTTGGGAAATAACTTATATGTTTTATGTAAAATACAGCTGAGACCTGGAGTTTTGTTATATTTTCATTTTTTTTTTACATTTGTGTGGCAACTTCATGTGTACTTACCTGCTTCATTAGGCTGGGTGAATTTTCTTCTGTCAAGAGTTTGTTTACATTATCAATGAACATCTCTTAATTCCTGTTCATTTAAGTCTGAGTCATATATTCTCAAAATGCAGACTAAAATGTAATAGTATGTCATCTATGCTGGTCTGTATCCCATTTCTGTTATTTCTAATACCTTGCATTTGCCTTTTATTTAAAAGGATGTTCATGCATTCACCTAGTCTATGCAATTCTTATCTTAGTGAATAGTTTAGTTTAAAATTTTCTAACATCACAAATCCCAATATCTCAAAACCAAGGCATAATATCCTAACAATTTCCTAATAATGTGTGTATGATTAGAGGCTTGTGCACTAGAAGACTCAGGAAGGGAAAGAAGAAACGGAGCCACTGCTTTTGGTTGCATATCCTGGAGGAAAATTAGGTTGTTATTGTCATCTAATCATAACCAAGCAAGCAGATGCCTACATGACATGTGAAAACAGCCATGACCAGAGACATGTGGTAAGTTATCACAGCCTGGACAGGGTAATCATCAGTAGTTTGTGGTGAAGGCAAATGAACACAAAAGATGTAGGAGGTCCAGTGGTGACATAGGTGCTCATGGCAGTCTCATTGGGTTGAGGTAAGCCCTTTACAGAAATGCTCTCATTGCCAGAATGCTTGAGAAGGCACAGACTACTGCCAGAATTATCAGGATAATGGCATCTCTGTCTGGCTGTTGATTTCATCATGGTTGTGTTCAGTATGAGGGGACAACTGCATAATAAAGAAATCTTGATGGTTAACAGCCAGACAGGCAAACAACTTTCTAAAGCCACAGATGTGGTAAAAGCATTTACATTTCAGTTTTTAGCAGTGTGATTTTCTCAATAGGTAGCATACTCACTTTGGTACCAGAAGAACAGAAGGCTGTGGATTCTATTCCCACTCCAAACAATTGAATTGCTGACACTGAAATGGAGCATTAGGACAGTGTTGCACTACTGAGTGTGACATCCTTCAGATGAGGTGTTAAACCGAGGTCCGATCAGCTTGCATTGGTGGTAGCTTCTACAGCACTTATTGAAAAGAGTAGGCATTCTATATTATATACGACTATATATGAATTTGCATATTTACATATTTATAAAAAAATGCATTCTTCTAGCACATACAACCTTTGTTTCATATTTGTATAGACATCCACTCCTTTTTCCACACTCACATTTGTGTATTATATTTGGTATCATCCAATTTCCATTAAACATAATCTCATTCAATCTTTTCATTCCATATTACCCATACAATACAAAACATTTTCCTATCCAATATTTTGACATATTCCTTTCTACATTTCTCATAAAATCCATATTCAATCGTAACTATATTTATCTGTTGACAATCTCATATGTCTTTCAAAATATTATTTTCTATTATTTTGCCATAATTTTTTTACTCTTTTTACATGTTAAAAATATTCTACAGTTTCTAATTCACCATAAAAATGGCATATCCTTTAATTTACTTTTTTATAAGGCAAGTTCTCTTGACAGGCAGTCTACTAATTTGTAGCATCCATAAAAAAATCTTGATATTCAACACTCTTTGTATAGCATTCATGACTTTGTTTTATGGATTTTACTTTTTCTTCTGTTAGATGACTCCATGGATTGACACAGTAATTTTGTACCATAATATTTAAACCATATTTCATATTTTCTTCTATCTCCACCTTCTTATTTTGTCTTGATATATCTTTATTCATTTCTCTAATATTTCTTCCATTCCCTTTCATATTATTATTAAATAGTTTCATTACCAACTTGTCTTAGTTTCCATTTATCCATTTTAACACCCTATAGAAATACAACAAAGCATCATATACTACAGGGATCAAGACATCCAACCCACCAGCTTCCTTAACCATATAAAACCCTCCTCTGCTAACTGGATTTAACCTAGATCCTCACATAAATCTAAAGACTATTTCAAGAAAATGTTTCTCCAAATGTATTGGTGTCATATACACACTACCTATATATGAGACTTTCCCCATCCATATTGTATTGATTAAATGTATTTTTTTCTTATAAGATAATCTATGTAAGTTTCACATAAAACCAAGTCCTTTTAATCCTTTCAAAATTCTCTATGATTGTTTATTTATTATGGTATCTTCACCAGATTTAATTCCTGATATTGATACTTCTTTTCTTCCAAATTGTATTCCTTCCAACTGTTTATCATCTGCAAAACCCTTGCATTTTTCCCTATTCACTGTTAATCCAACTTCTTGGAATTTGTATGCACATATATACTTACCTCTTTCAGTTTCTTTCTATTCTTAGCTATTAATACTATATCATGATCATATGGCATAATAATTGGATATGAGATACCCATTTTCTGTATTTATTTACCTTTTTTCATTTCTTCAATTATTTTTTACAACACAGTTCATGACTATTACAAACAAAATACTACTCATTCACCATCCTTGTTTTAAACCTTTAATCATCTCAGTTTATTCACTTGGTCAACCATTTACAAATATCCTAATATTAGTATTTTTATACACTGACTCATATACTTTTTTGTTTGTGTACTACAATTATATCCTTCCATTATTTACCATAACATTGTATGCTGTATTGAATCAAATGATTTGTTTATATCAGCCACTATTCATTTTGCTTCCTTTTGATCTTTTTGATATTATCCACCATTTTCCTAATTATCATTAATAATATTGGCTTCATTTTTCTTTTAACACCATCAATGCATTTTTATATTTCATATTCCAATTTATGTTCTAGTCTTTTTGCATGATCTTCATGAATATCTTGTAGTCAGTGTTATTCAACATTAATAGTTTACAGTTTTTTTTTTATTTCATTCTTCTCTCCTTTTTCCATTAAATCTCATAAGTCCACTCTATATTTTTCCATAACAAATACCATCATTTAGCCATTCATTAAGCACTTCCACCACAATTTCCTTTAGCCATTGTATCACATTCTTATACATTAAATATCCTATATCATCTAGTCCTGCTGCAGAATATATATTTATTTTCATCATGACCATCTTTAAGTCCACAACTGTAATTTGTTTTCCAATTCTTTATTCATATCTTCTGTAAACTGATTTATTCTTCAAATATTTTTCTTTATCTTTCTTTTTTACCATCTCCTTAACACACTGCACTGCAATATTCATAATATTTAATTGTTCTCTTTCAACTTCTCCATATTTGTTTTTCATTTATCTCATTACACCACTTCTTTACTTTACATTTTAAGTCAAATACGGTGATACTATTCCATTTTTACTTGTAAAAAGTATTCTGCTTACATAATATATCTTAACATTTTTCTTGACTTTTTTTTTTTTTTTGGTAAATCTCTTCTTCTCTAAAATATTCCTTTTCATTTCTATCCAGTTTGTCTGATATATATTTTTGTGTTTCTCTATTTTTTTTCTGTCTTTTTCTGTTTCCCCAGGCTAAATACATTATTTTATATTACTAAACCACAGAGTGAGGCAACCGAGCTGCTAGGTGGAACTCCTTTCTAAGAAACAAAAATCCAATGGCAAATAGTAAAAGAAGGACCAGCCATGAAGGAAACCAAGAAACAGCAACAATTACGTAAAATAGTCCAACAGTTTATTATGTTTACAAAGGTAAGCGCTTTCGCGTAGGAAATCCTACCTTTCATCAGACAATAAAATTCAAAAACTACAGCCTATTTATGTGAACCATACATTTCAAAGGTGGGAAAATTAACCAATTAATCAATTAAAAATAATTCAGTATGCAGTCAATCAATAACATCTCCACTGACCATTCTTAAAGAGTGAATACAAAAATAAATATAACACTCAAGGCCATCAGGATAATATACCCAAAACATTCATGTACATAGGGATGCACACCTAAGCAAAATTACATATGGTATATAAATATACAGCTTAATATATAAATAGTTAATATGAATTTTAAAAACCATGTATTAATTAATAGAAATGTATGTAAAAAATATATATATAAAAATGAAATTATATCTGTATATACAACAAATACAAATCTGCAGGTACTAATACTACTACAAATAACTAAACAATGTAACTAAATAGTTGCTAGTCTAGTTTAGATGTTGTTATATTCAAGTATTGGTTTTATCGAGACATAGTTGTTAAGCCCTGGAGGCAGATGTGCACCAAGTTTTAGAATCCACTTTAGTTCTGCTAGGGCAAGTTCATTAGCAAAATCACCTCTCCATGATTTTAGTCCCAATATCTGTAACACTCTAAAACAAAAGTTATGGGAAGGACATTCCATCACATGTTTAGCTAGAGCATTGGTTTCGTTACGCTTGCGGATGTCATAGAGGTGATTGTAAATCCTGTCCTGCAGCCTCCTGGTAGTCAGCCCCACATAGAAGGCCTCACAATGTATACATGTTGCAAGATAGATTAAATTCTTCGTGTCACAATCTGCATGGAACCTAGGAGTAAACTCAAACAGAGTCAAAGGATTGAAGTACTTCTGTACCTTCGCTATATAAGGACATCGATTGCAATGATTACAAGGAAAGGTACCTAGAGCCCCTGATACAAAGGTCACTGGTGATAAAGGAACATAATGATCATTACACAAAATTCGTTTCAAGTTTTCACAGTTCTTAAACAAAAACATAGGTCTAACACCTACTAACAGCTTAGTTTTATTATCTGTCAGGAGCACATTCCAATTCCTGGATATTACCCCTTTTATATCTCCAATGTCACTGGTATACTTAGTGACATATTTTACTATATTGTCCCCACTAGATAATTCGGTATTAAAATAACAATTCTTGGCCCTAGTGGACTGACAAGATAAAGAAGATTCCATATGGATCTGTGAACTGGAGATACCTAAAATATTGTGTCTGATGTCTCTGACCATAGCCGGATTATACCCCCTTTCCAGAAACAACATCTCCATAAAAATAGTTGTGAGTCTGTACACAAGTATCAAACATATGGATGGTGTTAGAGCAATAAAACATTTTCTGGGAGATAGCCCCTTGGTGGAATACATAGTAGAACTACTTATGATGTGTTTACAAAATAATATATTTGAATTTGATGGGCAGTTATACAGGCAAAAACAGGGAACAGCTATGGGGGCTTCGTTTGCCCCCAGTTATGCTAACATATTTATGGGCCTGTTTGAACACTGCCATATTTATAATAATGAGTTTTTTTGCAAATATGTAATCAAGTATTACAGATATATAGATGATCTCATCTTTATTTGCAAAGGGGGTAGTGAGTTAGTTGAACATTTTATAGATCAAATTCAAGTGAATAGTATGGGAATAAAATTTGATGGACTACAGAAAGGTAGTAAGGTTAACTTTCTGGATGTGGAATTAATAGGAGATGGTTACCAACACAAGGTTATATCGAAAATACATAGGAAATTTTCAGAAAGTAATAATATACTACATGGAGAAAGTTTTCATCCCTTACATACTATGAAGTCTATTCCATATACTGAGTTTAATAGAATAAAAAGATTATGTAGTGAGTTGAGTGATAGAAATATAGAACTATTAGATAGTTTTTATAGATTTAAAGAAAGGGGTTATGATGAAGTGAATCTTAAAGAAAGTTTGAATAAAGTATGGGATAGTAATAATGGAAAATCTAGTGTTATATATTATAAGAAGAAAAATATAAAGGAACAGAAAAGGGATGTTTATTTTATTACTACGTACTCATTAATATCAGATGAAATTATTGATATTATCAAATCTAGTTGGAATATCTCTACACAGGAGGTAGATTGTTTACAAGATAAGAAATTGTCATTTTCTTTTAATAGGGGTAGAAACATTAAGGATTTTATTGTGCATAGTAGGTTTAACAGGCCAAAAGTAGAAATAACAGATAGTATAAAAGAAAAAGGTACAATGGTATGTGGAAAGTGTACAATTTGTAGATATGTTACTGTACGTTTTGATAAAATTAATAATAAAAACTTTGAAACAAATGAATGTTTCTCATGTAAAAGTGAGAGAGTTATATATGCTATCAAATGCACATGTAATAAATTTTATATAGGTGAAACAAAAGACAATTTTCTTGTAGAATAAAGGAACACATAAGGGATGTGAGGAATAATAAAATAACTAGTCCTATAGCCACACATTTCAATGAAATACATAATGGTAGTCTGGATGGTTTTGAAACGACAATTCTGGAAAAAGTATTTTGTAATAAATTTATGAATGATGAACAAGTAAAACATATATTAAGAAAGAAAGAAGCGTTTTTGATTTTGAAATTTAATACTATGTCCCCTAGGGGACTTAATCAAGAATGTTTCTGGAGAAGTTTTGTGTAATCATGCAAATAGCTTCTAGTGAAGTTCTGAGTAACTATGTATATAGGTATGTGTCTTTTTAAAAAATATTTGGTTTAAAAAGTGTATATTTGGTGTAATTAATCAATTATGTTATTAATCAATTTGTAAACTGCTATATATAGTTGAGTGATTTTTAAAAAAAGTGTACTCTGTTAAAGGCTGTTGGCCGAGGCGCTAGAGAATTTTATTTCATCTTGGTTTTTCAAATAAATTCCATCTGAGGTGTTGCTGGCTTGCAGTTTGTGGTTTTTCATCATCTTTTGCTTGTGGTGGTTTTTCAATCTCCATAAAATCTGCCTCCTTCATTAGGGACTGTTGATCTCCACATAGTCTCTGTATTCTCAGAAACTGACTTTTAACAATTCCACGAAAAACTGTCCTAGGGTGCATGCTGTCAAAGGGAAGTAAGCTGTTCTTCCATACCTTCTTCCTATACAAAGTGGAAACGATAGAGCCTCTGTCAGAGAATCTCAGTGTGACATCCAAAAAGTGTATCTCATTAGAGGAAACCTCACTAGTAAACTTAAGAAAGGTAGTTGTACTGTCCAGATACAACAAGAACTCATCAAACTCCTTTCTAGACCCCTCACAAACTATAAGGATATCATCCACAAAGCGTTTATACAAACGAACCTTCCTAAACTTTGCATGTTCAAACAAGTACATTTTCTCCCACTGAAGGACAACAAGATTTGCATACATATTGGCGCAGGGGGTGCCCATGGCTACCCCCCACTGCTGTAAATAATGTTTATCTTTAAACAAAAAGATGATATTATATAGCACAACCTCCAAAAGCTGACGTGTCAAGATCATTCTATCATTACTGAAGCTAGATTCATTAACCAAAAGTTCACCAATAAACTGAATACCAATATCATTTGGTATAGACGTGAATAAGCTTTTCACATCTAAGGTAATCAGTAAAAGGTCAGTGATCTTATCAAAAGTCAGTGTGCTTAGAGTGTCCAACAAATCATAGGTGTCCCTCAAAATAGAGGAGTGCTTGTTTACTATTGGCCTAAGTAAATATTCGAAAAAGCTGGATACATGAGATGTAACCCACCCTTCACTACTAACAATGGGTCTCATGGGTATTGGTAGGACTTCCTTATGTATTTTGGGGAGGCCTTTTATGACAGGGGTCACAGGATGTTCAACATATAAATATTCAAAAGTCTCGACACTAATTTGCCTACACATTAGCAGGTCATACAAAACATCATGTACATTATGTATAATCACATTGACCTTATCCTCATCAATCTGACTGTATGTAACTTCATCGGAAAGCAAAGATGACATAGAATTCTCATAGTCGATGGTATTCAATATAACTATGCCCCCACCCTTGTCCGCAGGCTTAACCGTAATGTCAAGATTATGTTTGAGTTCAGACAATGCCTTAGATTCATGTAGAGTTAGATTATAAAATCTGCCTTTCTTCTTCCTATTGGAGAATAACTTATAAAAATCATTTTCACATAATGTAAGGAATGAATCAATGTGAGAGGGTAAAATGGGTACAAAACAGCTGCTACGTTTAAACTTTGGTGTTCCATTGCCCTCAGATAACACATTCTCCTCGTCTGAGAAAAATAATCTCAGAGACAATCTACGACAAAAATGTCTCAAGTCTGTTAGTACATCATTCAGACATGCTGAATTAGCAGGAATAAAATTAAGCCCTCTACATAATAAAGAAGTGTATGATAAATCCAAGTCAATAGCAGAACAATTAAACACCAGATCAGTCAGTACTTTGTTCTTCTGGTGTAGTCCTGCCTCTCCCCTGAAAATTTTCTTTTTCGTGGTCCTCGACTGCTGGACCTCCCTCTGTTTTGGGGTGTAAACTTCTTTTTGTAGGGTAAAAAAGAGGCATTGTTGGATTGAATAACTTTGGGAATAGCCCCAGAGCTAGTGGTAGAAACAACTGGTTTCAAAAACAACATTTGTTGGTTGGGCGGAGGTGTATCAGTCACCATGTTTAATGCGTTAACACGCCCAACTGCAGATGATTCAGAAGGCAGACTATCCTGCCCAGAAGAAACAGGAACATTAGTTATAGACTCTGTAGGCTGAAAATGGGCTCTAAAATCACTGGTTATGGAAGCCCCAGAAATCGTTGCTGTATCAACTGAGCCTAACTCAGGTTCGTTATCAGGAGTATATGCGTTATGGGACCTGGGCCAAACAAACACCTGGCCTCTCATAAAATCATTGTGGTCCCGTGCAAGTTTGCGATGTTTAGTGTTTTTCAGTCTCTCACTAAAAGCATTAACTTGTACGCATATATTATTTAGCTTGTTCAAGCAAAAGTCAGATGAAAACCGATCACTCATGTCCTTGTACGCATTATCCACTTTAATGCGTAACTCATTTTCTAAAGGTAAAAAGTATTTTAGCAACAACTTAATGTAGCTGAAGCCCAATTCGATATTTAGCTCCTGCCATTGCTTCAGGAGCAACGGGTGTGAATCCCCATAGGTGGGCATGCAAAAAACGCGCATGCCCCTGGGGATCACACGAAAATGTAAGCAGGCTTCCAGGGGAAGTCTTTGCCATGTATAACGTTGAAGCTGGTACACATCATTTTCAAAAGTTTTTAACAAACCATTAAATTCAATGATGTTCTCACCTGTATTCTGAGCAGGCATAATACCGCTGGAAGCGGTGAAGTCCAAAGTCAATAAAGGGTTGGAATCCGCGTGTAGAATTCCCTTCCATAACGCATTATTGTCCCTCGGCTCTGGACTAGCGAGGATATTAACTACAGGTGTACTAGCTGCTGGATCCATCGAGTGCAGGCGGTTACGACAAGGAACAAGGAAAAAAACAAACCACAGAGTGAGGCAACCAAGCTGCTAGGTGAAACTCCTTTCCTATTTTATATTACTCTTTAAATATTATCCACCATTATGACCAGTTATTATATAAATCTCTTGTAGGCAAATGATCTTTCCATAATTCCATTATATCGTTTTTACCTTTCTCATTCCACTATTTTTCATTTCTCATTATTCCTCTCCCAATTTTTATATGTTTTGTATTCTCTTCTATTTCTCTCCATATAAATAAATGATCCAAAATTCCTATTTCTACCACATGATCTATCACTATTTTATAGTTTTAGAAATCAAAAAGTAATCTATTTATTTTTTCAATTTTCCTATTCAATATATACTTTTATTCATATTCCATAACTCTAAATTCCCACATTTCATTATTTATTTCATTATTTTATTATCCAATCTCTCTTTTTGATTTTTACATCTTTAGTCACAATTAAAATCTCCTGTTATTACAATATTCATATTTACTATGACATAGTCCTATATTTCTTAAAATAATTTCAATATTTCAAGCATATATTGTTATAAGTATATAAACATTTCCTCCTCACCTCAAGTCAACTACCATTAATCTTCCTAATCTAACTAGATTATAATCCAAAGTTTTATTGCCATACTATATAATATACAGTAGCTATCCATGAACATATTTCTCCTTCCAAATTCCATATTATTTCTCCCATACATAACATTTCTGTCTGTCCACTTTCTTCTGTAGTTAAACCACTAACATCTACTGCACACTTATCAGACCATTCTAACAACCCATTCCTTATTACTAAACTTTTATACTATTGCCATCGATAGATAAAATTCTAAAATTGTTTGTTTCCCTTATCCTTCATTTGTAAAAATACATGTATTTATCCATTTCCTTTCTTTTTTACTTTCAAATGCAGACCTTGAAAGTTCCTTTTTCTGTCTTTAACTTTTCTTCCACTGGAATCTTTCTTTTTACAAAATTTCCAATGTATATATTTTCCTTCAATAACCACTGATCCACTTTCTATCTCAATTTCCCCTTATTATCAGTCTTTTTTTCTTCTTGTGTATTAGTGTCATTACTCTCCCTTTTATCTTTTTATTTTCTTGTTGCAATTGTTCTTTATCATTTGATTTTTCTTTATTATGTCCCTCTACATTAAGTTTTTTTCTTTCTTACAATCCATCCATAAATGGCCTGCTTGTTTGCATTTATAACATTTCATTTCACATTTATTGCATCTTGACCAATCTCCTCACATAACTATGATTTCTTCTTATCACAGTTACTTACAAAATGTCCCTCCCCTCCCATAAAAAAAAAAACATGTTTACAGTTGTCCCCAATACTTAACAAAGGCTGTATGACATTCAACATTAATCATGCTAGGAATATGTACAATTTTTTTAAATCAATTTACAGTCCTAAGCCCCTGTCTAAGGTAATCTATTATCAAGTACTTTATAAATCTCCTTCACTTTTTTGCAAAAATTCTTTAATAAATATTTTAACAGTTTCTCTTTCAGTTTCTGTTTGAAATTGTATGTTAACTTTTTGATGTTTCACAAAAGAAAGTTCTTACAGTATATTTATTCCACAGATATATGTATTTTCTTTTTTCATGATCTCCAAAAACACTTTCTAATGGTGTAGCAGTCTCAATGAAAAGTCATAACAATTTGTTCCATTATTTCACCCCAAGATACATCCTTCCCCATCTCTAGCTCACTCTGGTTGACTAGCTCTGCAAATAAATCATCATACAACAATCCAGACTGGAGATTTGTAATAATCACATCTTCATATTCTTGCTCATCTCCTTTAAACTTCTTAAACAAATTATGCTGAAAAATGTCTTCAGTATCATCTCTCTGTGGTCACCCTCATAATTCTCTGCCAGATATCTCCACTTACTTACTGGAAAACAACTCCAAAGAGTTGGCACATTTACTCCTCCTCCCTCCATTGTCATATTTGCATGCCATTTTCCTGGCCAACACTGTGCCAGAAACAAAACAGATGTACTCAGTCATTAGCCACATGCACTGTAAGTGAGCAATAGGGGAAGTTCCCCAGTGCACTGCCCAGATTTCCTCTACCAATATAAATGCCACTTTGTTTATCTTGAAAAGAGGCCATTGGTCTAGTGGAACTAACCTAATAAAGAAAAAAATAAAGAAAATAAATAAATAAATAAATAAATGTTATTTTTACATTTTAATCATGGCATTAGCTATATTTAGATTTTTCTGAGCTGCTATTAATTGCTTATCCCCCGTTGTTTCATTTTATTCCTACATTAAAATAATTCCTCACGTATACCACTTTAGAGAATCCCAGAGAGTCACTTCAATTGCTTCTTTACTATTTTCCTCTTCAGTGAAGAATATATATATATATATATATATATATATATATATATATATATATATATATATATATACACATATGTATACACACACACACACACACACACACACATATATATATATATATATATATATATATATATATATATATATATATATATATATGCACATTTCCTTCAGAAAAATGGTCTCTACTGTTTTTTTTTTAACTTAGCAAATTTAGACGGGAATATGTCATACAATGACTAATTAGTTACAGGGATTTCAGTCCCCCCCCCCATGCAAAAACATCATGGTTTCTAACCTTCAGGTCTGTAAAACACTGCATTCTAAACCATAATACTAGCCCTTATAGTCTCTAACAAAACTTTTGGCCATCTGTTCTTTCTTGTCTGAGATATATCCGCACTATGCTTCTAGTCTGTCTCTTAGAGTCAAGAATAGCTGACTTATTCACTTACAACCCTCAGACAAGGTAATTTCTTAGGGCAACCAACTGGTCAAATTAAAAGGGGTCACACTACTTTAAAAGAAGCATTAGTAACAAAAGAAGGGCTAACATTATAGCTGTGACTTCAGAGCAAGTGATAGTTTATTTTTTAATCGCACATACCTTTCTGAGCTCATCCCACTCTGTTCACCTTATGGGCTCACTCCGCTCCCCTACCCTGCCCCCAATTCCCACATGCCTCCACTATTCCTACATTTACACCTACATAACCCCTCCCACCCTCCAATCACAGCACTTCATAGATCCAACAACCACCCTATAATCTAAATTAGCTAATCAAAGCCCACAATTAATCTCTAGTACGTAACAAACAACCTTCAGTACACACCCAGCCACTAAGCATACATCACCAATCTCCTATCTTCACATTAATCCCACATTAAACAAAAACACATACCTACTTACCCTACATCCACAGATAGTACAATATGTTACTTTATCAAATTCCAACCCTCTTCCTCCTATTAATAGCTACACAGCTCACATTGTATCATGCACCTCTTAACACTGCATGGCAACAGCAAACCCCCACAATTCTCTACCCATCAAAACAAATAGAAACCTCCATTATCATTCCTGCTAACATCTTTAATATCAATACCACCTCCATTTACACATTGCACCTTGTCCCCCTCAAAACAAAATCACCTACACCATTGACATATGATAAAGCATTACAAAGATACATAAAAGTAATAGTTAACATTGCATCACAACTAATTCTTAGTGGAGATATATACCCCAAGGCAGAGGTGTAGCCATACTATACAAAAATAATCTAACCCTCAAAGCTATAGATATAAGCATCCCAGATGTTACTAATGCAGAAATACTATTAACTAAACTTTTACTTAATTCTAAAAAGCAAATAAACATAGTAGGTATCTAAATTCCACCAGGGAATAATATCCCTGCCCTAGAGCACATCCTATAATGGGCAAATAAGCTCATTTCCCAAGAAACAATTATACTTGGAGACTTTAATATCTAGTGATATTCCTGTAACTCAAACACACCCACAAACCACATTTCTTTGTACGGCTTCTCCCAAATAATCCAACACACTATCAGGATAGACTAAACATCAAAAAAAGAATCAATCCTAGATTGGATACCCACCAATCAGCCCAATATCTCTCAACTCATGTCTCCCTGAAAGCCTTAGTGACCACCACCCTGACTTTCTCCTCCAGCAGCAAAGAAACTATTCCAAAACCCCATCATTATCAGCAAATCAGAAACAAAAAAAATTAAACCCCCAAGAGTTCATATATGCACTCAAAGGCTGCATATGGACACCTCACAAATACCTCCCATTGGACAAGGCACTGGAGTTATTTAACTCCACCTTCCTTAGCATCCTAAACAAGCTTGCCCCACCTAGAACAATTAGGATAAAACTTAACTACATCCCATGGTTAACCAAAGAAACAAGAGCTCTACTAAAAGCAAGAGACAAAGCCTGGGATAATTGACACTATAACGAATCACTAACCAATCATCAGAAATACTAAGAACTAAGAAATTCTGCCAAAAAACATATAAGACAAGACAAAAAAAAAGAATATTTTGCTATAATACAACTAAAACACTAAGGAAACCCACAAAAGTTATGGTCAGCAATCAAGAAAATCCTTCTGCCTGGTCAAATCACTAAATCTTCCCCAAACACTGACAACACCATAGATGACATACCCACAGAATTTAACAAATTTTTCACCAATTCTATACTCAAACTAACAACCACTAGCCACTCACCCACTCCTCTCTCTCCAACACAACACATTAACTTCTCCCTACAACCTATTTCTACTGCCACAATAAAAATATTTCAAGAAAACTCAAAACAACAGCCCTAGCTGCAGACAACCTACCCACAGACTATCTCAAAATTGCTGTAGAAGCCATTGCATATCCTGTCTCAATCCTTATAAACCACTCCATCACTGAGCAACAGGTTGCAACTGTCTGGAAAATAGCCCACATCATTCCACTACATAAATAAAGCAGTTCCATAGAGATTTCCAACTACCGTCCAATTGCTATCCTCTCTCCATTATCAAAATTTCTGGAAAAATGCATTCATACCTAATTCCTCTTCTATCTCCTCACTAACAATCTACTATCCAAAACTCAACATGGACTCCGACCACACCATAGTACAACCACTGCCCTTCTGAGCTTCACTAACTCTGTCAACCTTCTCAGAAATGAAAGTAACCTGGCCTCATCTATCTTTCTGAACATCTCAAAAGCATTTGACAGTCTCAGACTCTAGACTGTTAAACATGCTATCAGAATTTAAAAGCAGCCACTCCACATTCACCTGGTTCCAGAGCTATCTCACTGGGAGGCAGCAAGCAGTCAAATGGGGTAACTCCTTCTCTCTACTGCTGTCAGTCACCTTAGGGGTCCCAAAGGATCCATTCTTGGCTCTCTTCTCTTCACAGTATTCACTAATAGCCTACATACTGCCACTAATGAAACCATGTTAATATAATACGCTGATGACTCTAGCTTAATTTGTGCAGCCCCAACACTCCACTATCTTCAGGAAATAATACAGCAAGCCTTCTCTAAAGTAGAAACCTGGCTAACCAATGCCCAGTTAATGCCCAACCCCAACAAAACAAAACTCATCCTGTTTAACCATACATGATTCCCAGACACCTCTTTGCTATTCAAAATCACCTCAGCAAACAAAACCATCATTACCCCAGTCACCCACACCAAACTCCTGGGAATAGTAATAGACCAAAACATGAACTTTGATCTCTACATAAATCAAATAATCAAAAAAAGTCCACAAAAAATGGGTAGCCTGTATAGGAACAAACTTTTCCTCATGGACAAATCCAAAATCTCCATTGCCAGAACCCACCTTCTCTCCACACTCATATATGCATCTCCTATCAAGAAAACTTACATAAACAAACTAAATAGCTGCTATAATAAAATAGTAAAGTTTGCTACAGATGCCAGCTAGAGCTGCCATCACTGTCACACTTTCAAAGAACTCCCATGGCTAGAATTCCCCAACCTACTAATTTTTAACCAGGTCTCCATGGCCCACCAAATACTTGACCAATCTAAAATAACACCCGCTCTCAAAGGCCTACTTACTCACTATTCCAGTAATCTAACCCTGCTCTCCAGTAACAAAAACCTAGTAAACATCACTAAAAGTAGCAATAATGCTGGTGACTTGCTATACTCAAACAGTATCGCCAAAATCTGGAACTCCTTACCCATCGATATTAGATCCACCTCCAGCACCACCAAGTTTAAGAAACAAATAAAAGATCCCCTTACATCTACCTGGCTCTGATCATGTACTAACCATGGATAACTTTCCTTCAGATATAACCTCTAACTACACTTCTATCCACTCTCTAACTCCTGTAACCTCCTTCTCCCTTACCTGTAACCCCTTGTCTTCCTCACAGTTGTCAACTATATTTTGTCAGATGACAAACTAAATGTACTGTGCAGGCTTAAGAAAATCTAAGACATGCTGTACTGCATTTGTACTTTATTTATGTGTTAATCTCATCTCTCATGTATATATTTTTGTTGATTAATCTCCTTTGTATATAAATTGCTTTACTGATCACTGCTAGACACATATAAGCTGTATAGTAAACTTTTTCTTTGTTGTACTAGACATGTATTGCTAACGTACTTTACTGGAGCTTTTCTCCTCAGGCCTCCACTGAAAATGGACACTGTTGTCCAGTCGGACTATCCTGGTAAACAAATGTTAAGTAAATAAATAAATTAATAAATATTTCAAATTTAAAAGGAAAGCACTTTGATCAGAAAAGGGATGCATTAGCTTGAAGGAAAGCTGTTCTAGGTAAATATTCATATATATGTACATATAAAATGTGCGTGTCTGTCTCTCTATGTATAAATGTATATGTGCACATACACACACACACACACACACACACACACACACACACACACATACACACATATGTATACATATGCAGTGTTCTACATCAAATGGCCAAAATATCAACGTAGAAAACTTCAGCATATTAATGTTGACAAAAATATGCTGACAGACTATTAAGCATGTTTCAGGATCTAAACTTGGGACATGTAAACTAAAATGCAAGTGTTTTTCAGCAGGGGCAAGCCCCCCCCCCAAACCCCCTATGTGGTGGGGGCTGTCCCCAACCCCTTGCTAATTACATATATAAATGGTGAGATCATGCAATCCCTGGGGAAAGGCATATTTTCCTTCTCAGGCATTGTTTATGTCACATACTTGTCATCGATCAAAGCATGTTGACTAAACTGTTGTTGACTTTTGAGCATTTCACTCGAGTAATAAATCCACACGCACACACACACACACACACACACACACACACACACACACACACACACACACATATATGTACACACACACACACACACACACACACACACACACACACACACACACACACACACACATATATGTACACACACATACATATATATATATATATATATATATATATCTATATATATATATATATATATATATATATATATATATGTATGTATAGTCTTAGTCTGGGTGCCAAACACTTCCTGCTCAGCCAATGCAGATACAATTGCTTTAAAACTAGTACCCTCACTTAATCTGTTTCCCAACACAGTTCAACAACACTTCCTACACTCTTAGGGATGTCAGTGCTTTAGTTCCACTAAAGCTCATTATTCCCCATGTTAGAATATCAGACCTGCTGTAGCAGACACACATGTAAATGCATTACTGATGCAGCAAAATTTCTCCTATCTCAATTTCTTACATGCACACACACACACACACACACACACACACACACACACACACACACACACACACACACACCAAAAACAAGCTATACCAGCCAACAAATTTAGTTCTAACAAATTTACTGACTCCCTTAAAAATTGTCAGGGAGCAACTCTGCCTTACATCCAAGGGGAGTCTGTTCCACAAAAGAGGGATTCTCTTTGATAGTTATCTGTCTTACCAGCAGGTTTTCTTTATGTTTTGGTGGAAGTTTAGATCCACTGAGCAAGTGTTTACAGCGCTGTTATTTGCGTTGAGATTTATAAGGTCATATATGACTGAATCCTTTGTGGCACTGTTTGCTAGAAAGATGTCCCCTCTCAGAAATCAGTAGGAAATAGAAAAGAGAGAGTGAGCTACACACACACACACACACACACATATATATATATATATATATATATATATATATATATATATATATATATATATATATGTATATATATATATATATATATATATAGAAAGAGCACTTTAAGTTAGTCATAGTAGTTCAAGGAGGCCATGCCCTTAATTGACTTATTGAGCAAATACTGTTGTTTCTCAAGCTGGATCATATACGTAGATAAGTACATACAAAAAGGGGCATTATATTATTGGCTTGATAAAGGAGGAATAGAAGGTATGTTGAGTTTCTTGGAGCTAGAAGATATACCCCTGGTGATTAGTCTGGCTACATAAAAGCATGTCCTAACCACAGTAGACACATGGTGGCCAAAGGATAGCTCACTGTATATGAAAGTCTGAAAGTCCGTAATGACAGAATCAGCTTCTAAGGTGGTGTCATATATGTGGTAGCATCAAGGATGCATAGGTTTGCAGATGACAATGTTGCATTTTTTGAAATTTAATTTGTGTCAATGGTCCAAGCACAACTTATTATTTATTTTATTTAACTGGAAAAGTCCATCTTGGAATGAAGCCAATTTTCAGCAGAGGCTCGGGGAGAAACACTCCAGATGCATGTCTTTATAATATGGGAGGAAACCAGAACACCTGGAGGAAATCCACATGAATGCAGGTAGAGCAAGTAGACTCCATAGAGAAGGCACTTCAGCCGAGAATCGAACTGGAGAATCTCTTGTTGTGAGGTGACAATGCTACCGCTCCACCACTGAGCCGTCCAAGTTTGGCTCTCCCAGAGATTCTAGAGTTCAGCTTTGGAATTTATGATGAAGTCTAAGTTTACTGTTATCAGCAAACTTCTTCACAAGTCTTTGATATCAGCCTTGATGTCAGAAGTGTAGGTCCCAGGATTGATCCCTGGGGGACACCACACTGGTAACTACTCTTTTTAATGTGAGTGTTTCTCCAGTGCTAATTGAATGGGCTTTGTCAGTGAGTCAATTTGCTATTGTGGTGGTAATATAGGGGGTTTACTTTTAAGGTGAAGCCCCCCTCCCTCACTTAATAATGCATGCTAACCCCAAGCCTATATTTGTAGTGTTACCTCTGATAACCTGTGTTTTGATGCATACGCCCCATATGAAGGCAATGCTAATAATTCACTTCCCCAACTATTTAATT
>NC_056734.1:462029006-462146506 GCF_019279795.1 Protopterus annectens | reverse complement strand
TGGGCGAAAAATTCTCTGATCATGAAATGTTTGAATGTAATTCATTTTCACCCAAAATATTTGGCTCACCTAGTACAACAATACTTGGTGTTGAATCTTCAGTTAAAGTAAGTGTATTATTTAATAAGGGCTTAAAGTGCAAATTATCACGTTTAGTTCAAACATAACATTATCAATCAATTTGTTAGGATACCCTCTATGTTTAAACATCTCACTTAAATGTAAGCATTCAGATATGAAGTCATCCCTGCTGCTGACCATTCTTGCTGCTCTAACAAATTGGCCTTTTAAGACAGCTTTCCTTTGAGTATAAGGATGACAACTGTCGAAATGTAAAAAACTATTACTATAAGTTTCTTTTCAAAATATTTTTGATGTATATATCTTGTTATTGAAGCCTTTCTGTAGTAATGCATCCATTTGTAACTTCTTTATCTTTAATAAAACATAATCTAGTTCAGTCAATTTATCTTGGTAAGTTTTAGGCGTACCTGGATGAGGGTTCATTGCGGATTCAAAGCCATAGTTATTATTAAGCCAAGTAGAAAAATCATTGTTTCTAAGTGGAACAGATTCTGCAACTCTAGGTGGTCGTTCTGTGGTTCCCGAGTCTGTTCCTATCGATTCAGTTGTAGATGCTGTGGAAACCCTTATATTCGGTTCACCATTATTTGACCCATTTATATCAATGAATGAATTAGAATGAAGTGAAAGGATGGAGCATTGTGATAAACTACGCTGTTCCAGTCGGTCAAGTCTATCTGTTAATTTTTGAATTAATTGCATTAAATTTCCCAGTATATTATCCTGTACGAGTTCTGTCTCCATCTCAGCCAAATCCATGTAGCTCAGAAGCACCAAGACAATAAGAGCACAATAAACCCGATAAACCAAACTCAAAATACAACGAACTGGATGAAATAATCCTTTCACTTCCAATAAATCCAAGATTTAAAATGTCATACAAACAAAGTAAAACAATCACTAAATATGGGAGAATGCAAAAATGTGGTAGGTGTAAATATTGCTGTTATGTGTTGGAAACTTCCACCATAATAATTAATGGTGTGAACATTAGAATAAAGGGGAACGTTAGTTGTGTTAGTGAAAAAGTTGTATATTGTGCTATATGTTGTGCCTGTACGGGATTTTATGTAGGAAAAACTGAAAGGAAATTGAAAGACCGTATGGGCGAACATATTAGAGCTATACATGATAATAATGAAACTAACGCTCTAGCGAAACATGTTAATATACATACGTCGCATTCTTTTAAATTTATTGTTTTAGATTCCTTAAATTTGGATGTTAGAGGTGGAGCGTGGCAACCTCTACTAGAAAAATTAGAGTTACAATGGCAAATTAAATTAAATGCACATAATTGGCCAGGATTAAATAATGTGATTTCTATTGCCAGCATTTTAAAATTAAAAAGTTTAGAAAGATAATTAATTGTTTTATCAGTTAGTTTTAAATTTGATGATAATGTTAATGGGTTCTTATAAATTATATATACAATTGGATTGTTGTTTACGATGCATGTAGCACTTTAAATACATCTTTTTTAACTTATTTAACTTATAATTATTTAATATTAAGTATAGTTATTATCTATTTAGGATACAAAAAGGTCTATTCAAAATAAAATAAAATAAATAAATATAATATTACACACATTAACAATTTTAACTACACCTTCGTATAAGTAGTTACATTAAACTGTATAAATTTGGCTTTATCAATTTTGTATGGGTTGGTTTCAAGATCTTTTAGTATCTTTAACCAGGTAGTTCAGTATAAATTTGCCAAAAAAAAACTAGTTTAATTATTTATTTTATTACGGAAGGTAGTATACCCTGCAAGTGATATGCATATATGTTTTTTCACTTGTTTCTTCATTTGTTTTACATTGTCTTTTTAAGGTATAGGAACGTACTGGGTAGCAATTGTTTAGGGTTGTTGCGGATGTTTTTAGACATACACACAATATCCAATACTTATTTAAATATATTATTTTTAGTTAATTAATAATTATGTTTTTTTAAAAAACGTATTAATAGGTTGGGCATACTTATGTATTTAGTGATCTTTGTGATTTCATTATGTTCCGATCACCATTGTTACTACTAATTTATTAATAACTTATTGCACTTGTATTACACAATAAGATACATTGTTTCTTTAAGGTTTGGGGGATAATACAATGTATTATATCATTGGTACATAGTTATTTATTCTACAGGAAATGACGATTACTTGTTTGAAAAAGTTTGGCAACTGCCAAACGAAAGCGCTTACCTTACTGATTGTTTTACTTTGTATGACATTTTAAATCTTGGATTTATTGGAAGTGAAAGGATTATTTCAACTTTTCAGGGAAGGTTTGACAACACAATGTAAACAAGTGAATTACTCAACTGTCAGACAACTGGTGAATGGCTACTGAGGGAATCAAATTCAGAGCTACTTGATGAAACTCCTTCACAGTCCTAAGTCTTATTCGTAGTTTTGAAAATAACTGACAAAACAACAAAACAGCCAGTGGTTGCAATTTAATTACCCCAGAAGATACTGCCAATATGTTTGTGTGAAATCCCACTGCTTTGAATAAAGAATGCACATCACACACACACACACACACACACACACACACACACACACACACACACACACATACACACACACACACACACACACACACACACACACACACACACACACACACACACACACACACACACACACAAAAATCATCACCTTAATAGACGAGCAGTCGTACAGTTGCCGCTGATGGCTTCATTTGAACTAGCCACTCTGGAAAAGTCAAAGTAGCAGACATAGCCCTTCAACACTTCTACTGCCAGAAGTTGATAATGTCAGCTTATTGTGTGACTCTAAGCAAGTCACTTAACCAGGCAATGCTCTAAGGCAAATGGGGAAATTAAAACATTTAATTCGTGCCTTGGATCACATGCTTTGTTAATAGCTATAAACATTTGAACCTACACCATGAACTCTGTTATGCAAACTGCCTTACCTGTCATCATAATGTGACAAGTGAGAACAGGTATAATTCCTAATACTTAGAAATAAACTATACAGAACAGAGGACATTCTGAGATGGTGTCCAACATAACTCAGATATGAGGCAACTGCATGGCACTTGTCAAGTTTTAAGTCATGAAGTATAACTACCTCCTTACCCAACAGAACTGCTATATTCCTCGCAAAAGCAGAGAGGCAATACCGGCTAATTCCAGTCCTTAATTACTTAAAAATGTGTAGTAAGTGGCAGAATATTTTGCAGCATAAAGATAAGATAATTAGATATATTGATCAGTGACTGCCTGACAGTTGCAGCTGAATTACTGAATTGGTTCAGAACAAAACAAATGTAACATATGTAAAATATATTAGTTATTTAATTCTGTAATGGTTTTCCAGTGCTTTGTATGGTTTGATAGGTTCCTATGCTCAGATTCTTGATTTTGAAGTTACTTTTTTATTAATTTAGTGGCTAACAAAGGCAAATTTGTAAAGAAAGTATGCGTGTATTCCTGAAAATATTATGTAACTGTATTTTATCCTGTATTATAAAAATGCAAATCTGGATATGTAAATGTTTTTATTTCCTTAGCAACAAAGTCTACAAATAGCCTTGGCAAATCAACATTTGTCCTTAAAATTCTGGGACCTGTTCATATGCAATTTATATCAATGTATCTGCCTATTAATGTATCTATCAAATTATCCATCTGTATATCTACACACAAACATGCAGATGCACGTACACGTACGCACACACCACCCACACACACACACACACACACACACACACACACACACACACACACACACACACACACACACACACACACACACACACACACACACACACACACACACACACACACACACATCCTGTATCTGCATATGTAATAAAACATAAAGGTAACCTGAATATGGGCATGTGTCTTCCTTCAGTAACTAAGGGTATTCTGATTTCTAGACAGATAGCTGTTTCTTGATATTGTGTATATCATGTGACTGATACATTTATGGGAAGATGTTTTCAATCTTGTTGATGTCTAGGATTTTATAAAATTTCTGTGGAATTTATCAGAGTAATGTAACAGAAGTCTTCATTTTAACATGCGCTGATCACAAAATAACACCCATTCAAGTTCTATTTAAATAGTTGTTCAAGGTTACCCTTTCATTCCTGTTCAACCCACATGCTGACGCAGAACCACATTTTTCTCCATAAATGCAACATATAATGTCAGGCAGTTATAAATAAAGACAAGGTTAGATGCTACAATAAGTACAGTGCTATAATGCCTCATTTTCTTTATTTCTTAGAACTACAAGTGCCAAATATTCTGAACAAAGTACTGGCAATATGGCAATTATCTCAGCTGCTTAAATTGCTATCATACTTCAAAGATGTCTGTTTAGCAAGATGCATATGTTCATTACTTTTTTATGTACTGCTTGTTCATTTTTCTCTATAGCTTCAGGCACCAGTATTCATTTAGACAATGTCCACACAAATATTACAAACATCTAGCATGTATAACAAAATAATGACCATTTTATACAGAACTATTGTACACGCTAGATGGGAAAAAAAGTTAGGGTATGGACATATACAATATAAAGTTTAATATAACAGCTACTAGTAGATGTTTGTCTTTTGGCTTTTCCCGGTAAGGGGTCGCCACAGCGGAACTCCGGTCCACTAATGATTGGCAGTAGATTTTTACGAAACACTGAGGTGCCAGCTCAACACTCAACCTTCAATGAAGGCACGCCCATTTACGCACGCATGTCTTTCAAACGCTACCCAACCGCGGGGAGGACATGCAGACAACACAGAAGGCAGTCCCAAGCCCAGCCGAGAATCGAACGGGAGAATCTCTTGCTCTGAGGTAACAATGCTACCGCCGTACCACGTACTAGTAGATATGGGTTCAGTATAGTGATATGAGTCTGCAAACTCAATGTACCATCAGAAATCACTAAATGTGATGTGTATTTATTTGTTTCTATATATGAATAAAATAAACATCCATACACTTCTAGAATTGTAGTTTAAAATGGAACATTATTCTTTGGGACATATGAAACACATGGTAACTAGGTATTAAACAATTAATTATTTTACATTTTAATTTCTCCATGTCTTTTGGGTTTCTAATACCATGACAGGAATGGACTCCATTCCTAAGTATGATTAAAGTTTGTGAAATTAGTATTGTTCCAGTCTTTAATGTTAGCCAAAAGTGCTCTTCGGAGTACCTGCAATGTGCCCGGAATTGAATCCTTCTGCAGTTCATACCAAGTTAGACGTATCAGTAACATATCTAAATACTACTGTAAATTCTTTTTATAAGATGCATTGTTCCTACTACTAACTGTCTGGGTATCCTTCTTCCACATTGCCCTTGTTTCTGCCTGTAAATCCTGGTATTTTATGACTTTGCCCATACGTAAGATACTGGAATTATTGGGTGTAACAAATTCAATGATCAATGCTACTTTTGTCTTCTTTTCATAGACTGCTATATCTGTTTTTCTCACATCTATTTTTTAACTGTTGGTAATGGATAATCCCTTGTGATGTACATTTCATCATTTTCTGTGTTCCTTGTGGCTCATAATTCCAGTGCTTCTCAGCTACTTCAATATTATAATGTTTACGCAATCCCCAATGCAACAGTCTTGCCATATTATTATAGCAATAAGTGATGATGGTCGGAGTGTTATATTAAGAGTTACCCACGGTTGGTGTGGTTTAATCATGAGGACGAAACCTGAGTGATTAAATAAAGCCCAGTGTGGGTAAATCTTAATATAGCACATCACAGAGTTGTTTATTGCTATTACACAATGACATTATTTAAGACAAAAATGCCTTACTTTTCTTAAATAATGTCTTTGTATAATGACGCCGCAGTGTTCTTTTGATTCTGCTGCATATCATGTTGCCTTTTATGATGTACTGCGCATGCATATGGGACTTGCAGTCCCACACTCACCCAGTACATCAGTGCTTTGGAAAGGAAGCAATGGAGAAAGGAAGGAAGGTCTCTGTTGCTCCCCCCTTTTATTTTTTAATAGAAAAAAACGTTTGGACAGTTTGGGGGCAGGAGAGAGACAGAATGGAGGAAGTATAAGGAAAATCAGGTATGTGTCTTTAGTTTTTAATAACGTATCTGATTTTCATAGTATTTTCTCCATCCTGTCTCTCTCATATGTCTGGACTTCAGATTTCTAATTTTATTTATTTATTTTTGTTAAAAAAATTTTAAAGTTACAGTATATACCAATGGATAAAAGTTCAGGCGACCAGACCTTTTTCCATTGGTATATGCTTGGATTTACAATGGGCATGCTGGTTGGGCTGACAAATCATCATGCTAGTTTTTGAATACTATTGGCCAGTCATTGTATAATATGCCTTTCAGTATACAAGCTCTCTGCCATTAGTGTATCATACCCAGCAACAGTGTGACTGTTTCAAGATCTGTTTTACAGAACCTGCATTTGTCTGTTTCTCCCACATTTTCAATTGACTTTGTAAAGCAACATGTATGTAGTGCACTATCCTGTGCTGCTAATAATAAGCTTTCATATTTGGGTTTGTATTCACCTCTTCATAGCCATTCCTGCATCAACTGACATAAGGTCATTCCTTTTGTACTTGCAACTATATTTATGCTTTTACTTTCTCCACATTTCTTGCCTTATCATGTGATCTTTCTTCCAATATTCTTTCTTTTGTTTTTGGTGCATTCAGTTGCTACCTGATTTTTGTCTACTTCTGATTTGGTTTTCACTACCACTCTATATGTTTCTGCTAAACTAAGCAGGGAAGTTATTTTAAACTTGTTCTCCTCATGTTTCAAACCTTTTACTATGTTTGGATCTATGTATATAGTCCTACGACTGAAGTCTATACATGCAATCAGTCTCGAGGAGGTCCACACCTCTTTCAGAATGAGGAATATATAATGATTGATTTTTATCTTTTTTATTTGTTAAAAGACCTAGACAAGTAGTATGCAACATCTAATGAGCAGCTTAGAGAGTTTATTCTGACTGTTGACAAAAGAATTAAAATAGTAACACATTTCCATGAATCTTATAAATATTTTGGATTTTTTTTGCATTACATTTTAACAATTTTTCACTGCTTTGTGTAAAAAAATGTTGTTGACTGCTTTGAGACATGACAGCAGAAAAAAAAGGTATTCTGCGACAGACCATGAGAGGCTGATGCAGGAAATCCAGATAATTTTACACCAACAGGTTCTTCATGTCCATTCAGCAGGGTAGAGCTGATAATCAGCTAAAGGAAGTATACTTTACAGAGTCTAGTTCAGCGAAAATAACAGCAATTAATATACCCATCAAAGGAATAGACATTTTACACACAATGTCATAAAATAATTAATTTACCCATCAAAGGAATAGACATTTTACACACAATGTTATAAAATAATTAATATACCCATCAAAGGAATAGACATTTTACACACAATGTCATAAAATGAAAACATTATATTAGATAGGGTTGCAGCTGAGTCTTTTCATGCATGGAAGGTGAGGAGGCAAAACCTCAGTATTAAAGTTTGGGAAGAATGCATTCCAGGCAAGTGAATTAGCTAAAATGGCACCCTGCTTTCCATTTTTCAATATTTTGACCATGATCTCATGCACTCTGCATTTTGCCAGCCTCTTAAAAGTGTTCATTGTTCTTAGATGTTGATGGTGATGCTCATATTTTGCAGAACCCATACATTACTAAGGTTAGGAGCTGATCAATATTACTAAAATGTAATCAATTAAAGCCTGATCTTTCAAACAGATTAGCTCATCACTCTGTCAGACCACCATAGTCAGTAAAGGGAAATACAATATTTAAAAGATTTTTTATTTGAGGTATACCTCACAGATTGCACCAATTCAGAGAAAAAGTAATGACATGTATTCTCTTCTCAATATCTTGGTACAGCCTTCAAGCTAGTATATTTAGTGGTTTAGAGGAAACAAATGTATTTTAAATGTAGCTCATGTTGACAGCTTGTAAAGGACTTCTGGATGGAGGTAGGAAGGATTATCTGCTGTACATCATGGTTGATATATTAATTTTTGTGAACTCAAAGTAAACCTTTTCTATTACTTATCCCTATTACATGTTTATGTCAACATACTTTATACAGTTTCCACAGTTAATAAGACAGTATGTGTTAAACAAAGAGTAGATACAAAATTCTGCAATCATAATAATATTTATATGAGAATGCCAAACACAGGTAAATGAAGTTTGGCAACAAACTAAGTTGTCCCGGGACATCTTCATGGGGGAGGTTAGGTTAATATTAGGGGGAGTTAAAGGGGTTGGGGAGGTGAAAGGGTTAAGTGGAGGAAATTAGATAATGATAGGGAGGGGCTTAAGAGGTTTAGGCTAGTGTAGTTGGGTCAAGCAATCACATTTGGCGTGAACTTGCTAATGCAAACTACCTGGGTAGTCTGGGAGGTAGGCCTTTGAAATTGGGAGGTAAGTTGGTAGATTAGCCAAATCATTTTACAAATAAATTTAGTGCAATCACAGGTCCATTATGAAATTATATTTAAAGGGGCAAATAAATGTCAAAAAGCAGTAGAAATTCAAAAGATACCACAGTGATTTATTTTAATATGAGCAGTCTGTTTCAGTTAATGTTAAAAGTGGTTACAAATGCAATAGGACTTATGCTTTCATAAGTCACACCCAAGAAGGGCACGGGCAATTCTAAGTCTAAACATCCACTTAGAATTGACAATATTGCTGCAAAAAAAAAAAAAAAAAAATGGAGTTGGTGGTGTCGGATTGAGGAGCAGGTGGGGATTGGGTGTACGGTGGTGTCCGCGGGTTTGCTGATGGCTTGCTCTGCAGACAGGGAGGTGGCTTGTCCCATTGCATTTGGGGTGTTCTGCCAGGAAATTCATTTATTCAGCATTGTTGGCAGCAGTGGGCTGGTTGGTGGGAGGTCTCTGAGGATGCACTGTCTTCTTTTGATGTATTTTTTGTTCGCAGCTGCTTTTGTGTAGTTTAGGTCCCTTCTGCCAGCTTGGATGCTGATTCTCTGGTGTTTGGACTGCTGTTTCGCATGTGCTCACAGAGTTACATCACAGAATATTTCTGTGCATGGCCGTGGATTGTGTGTTGAGCGGTTTGGTTGCATGCTGCACTTTGCTCGCTTGCAGGAAAGGGGAAGTATGCCATGGTTTTCGTGAGACCACTGCGGGCTTTTCTGTTCATTATCCGGGTCAAGCGGGGGGGGGGGCTCATGACTTGTTGTTGAGTGCTGGATGTGGGGGATGCCACCATTTTGCTTTGGATGACAAGGTAATGAAATGGGAGGAAAAAAAAAGGAAATCTGCATTTGCAAGTTACACTTTGTCGGCATGGTGGTGCATTTCAGATGCTGTGATTCGTGCCTGGTCTTGTGTGGTGGTGTTCCGGATGGACAGGGTTGTGTTTTGCTGTGGAGGTGTTTTGGCCATGATGCAGTGTTTTCGATGTTGGGAGATGGTGGGGGAAAGGAAAAAAAAAAAAAAAAAAAGAATGGGTATCCTCCATGCACCAACGCTGTGGCTTGGGGTGTTGCACATTTGGTGTGTCTCCATTGACATGGCGGGCATTTTCAGTTCAGACTTTGGGCCTGGGATTCCTTGTTTCACTTTGCTGAGGCTATGGATGATTTGCCTGGGCTTTGGGTGGATCAGTCTGACTGTGGTTGCCATGCATGTGTGATGGCAGTGCATGTCTGGGGATCATGGCCATTGGCTCTTGGCTGCACAGATTGTTTGGGTTGCACAGGAGGAATGCCTAGTGTGAGATGGGTGTTGGAAATGTGAGTTGGAAATATAATGGTCGCTTTGAATGTGAACCCATTGGAGTGGAGGGGTGGAGTGAATGTCAGGCAACCAGGGGCTTGGAAGGGTAGTCCATTTAAAAAAAAAAAAAAAAAAAAAAAAAAAAAGAAAGAGGAATCTAGCAAGAAGCAGATGTTTGTCTTCCACATGTATCGATGCTTGGGGTTTGAATGCTGGGCAGGCATGGCGATGGTATTTGGCTTTCCTCATGCACCTCGCTCTGGGGTCAATGTGTCACAACATTCAGGTGGAATGCTGGGAAGGCTGCTCGTTGGCAGGGCAAATCACTGGTCTTATACAGCTGATCATTGCTAGAGGCAAGAACAGTATGGTAGGGAGGTTGTGTCTAGCTTCATGGATGTTTGACTTGCAACTGGATCGGAGCCTGGTTACTTCCCCTTCCGCCTCCTGCAGGGATGATTTGGCATGGAAACAGACATGCTTGTCTTGTTCAACAGTGATCCTTTGCAGTGGAATTCATATTTTGTTGGAAGCTTTGGCAGATGTATCGGAAAGTGAATGGTAGCCTTTGTCGAGGTGTGTCGCAATGGAGATATTGCGACAGGTAGGACCATTTTCTTGTTCTTTTGCACAAACGGGCCAAAGGTGCCACTTCAAATTGTATTTTCTATGGATTGGCACACATTTGGATGTTGGATGTCCAAGCTCTCCACATTAGTGTCAATCTTGGTAGAAGATACCAGGTTCTCTCACCACGAATAAATTCAAGGTCTCAGTAATAAATCCAACTGAAATCAGCATAAAACAGTCCAGTAAAAACTCCAAGAATAGTCCCATAGTAATCCAAAAAAGAAAGTTTATTGAAGTGTGAGCGCTTTCGCGTAGCACCTACTACGCTTCATCAGACAATATAAAGTTGCTAAAAACTTCTACTTATATACCAAAAAAGGCGCCAAAGTTATTATCCATAATTAGTTAATTAATTAAATTAAATAAAATACATTCAATTAGGTTCAATTAGGCTTGGTTCACATTCAATTTAAAATTAAGCTAACATATCGTATTTGAAATTCATATAGGCAACAGTAAATGTCAGTTAAACTAATGTTAGATGTTAAATATTTAATTCAAAAGATGCTATTAACTGAAGTACCAAAAATTACATAAATATATCCTTGTAAATAAAACACAATAATATATAAGATGTAAAAATCTGTTTTGTGAATGACCATGATAGGAAAGAATGAAAAGAGTGGGGGGGGGAAGGAAAGCAAAGGAGTGGGTGGGTGAATGTATGTGTGTGGAAAGGGGAAGGGGGGGGGGGGGAGGAACAAGAAACTGGTACTTGACATTTTTACCAGCTATAAATATCCATTAATAATGATGAATTAGATGCATAAATTTAAAATATGTGAATGTGTTATTATAAGAAGTACAGAAACAGTCATCAATTAGAGCTAATAAAAACACACAATTATAGTGATTCAGATATTATAATATTTTAATATCAAGCAATCACATTTGGCATGAACTTCCTACCCACCTACCCTCCCTCTTTTCGTTGGTGGGGAGTAGGGTTATTTAAAAGTGAGGGTAGGTGGAGAAGAGGGATAGGCTTGCCCTCTTCTGTTCCCCCTCTGATGTCGGGATGTTCATTTCAAAGATCTGGGGGAAGAAAATAAGTAGTTGGAAGAAACTTGCTGAATAGATATGCAAGCTGAGGTAAGGATGGTGCTTATTTGGTGGATGGTAATTCAATGGATGGTGTATGAAGTGAGTTGGAATGCTGCTTCATAAGTAAAGTAAGCGAGCAGAGGCATGGACCCTGCTTGTTGGGCAGGGTGAGTAGGTACGCTGCCCTGATTAACATTACAAGGATGTTATGCTGTATTTAGAATCATATCATGAATAGTTGTAATTAATAAAGTTGGTGATCAAAGCTATGTTATGGAAATTTAATAAAGGTCATCAAATGTCATTTGGTGTGATGTGTATTATTGAAGGGGACCAGAACAAAAGAAAACAATGATATGAAGCCACCAGTAGGCAATATCATCATCAACCACTTATTCTCATTTTCTACATTGTCTCAGGGTGTCATGTCACCTGTTGCCATTTCTCTGGAGCAATGTCACTCTCCTGCCTTCTTCGACACTCATGGCTGACTTTCACAGGTCTTATCTCACACAATCCATCCATCTCTTTACTAAATGCCCTAATTTCTGCCTGTCTTTTACCTCCCTGTCCCAAATCTTCTTCACCAGATTGTTTTCTGCTTTTCTGCATGTGTGTGGACCACTGTAATCTGTTTTCTTTGACCTTCTCGGCAATTAGAGCTACTTTGCCATTTGCTCTGATATCCTTATTTCTTTGTCTGACCCACCATCCCACTACCCATCTCGGCCACTTCATCTCCATCACCTCTTGCTATCACAGATGGTCTATCTTAACTGCCCAGGTTTCTGTATCATACCATGGTACCAGCCATACTGCTGTTACATTTACCTTACTTTTCAGCTTCGTTGGCATTCTTCTATCATACATTACCCCTGACACTCTCTCCCAGATGACTGCAGCCACTCTTATTCTAGGTTTGACATCCTCATTCAGACTTCATATGTTCATAGGTGCATACTAGGCTACTGACCACTAGGGTCTTTATAAGCTTAGCTGTGCACCCCAAATGTGTACCATAAGTTATATGTTTTAGATGTTTTTATGGGTGATTTTTGGTTACAACATGATTTACTGTCCATCAGAGATATGGGCACCAGACCAGGAGTGAATTTTTGATTTCCCATCCAATGGTGCAGTGGTTAGGGAGGGACTTTGTTTCACATAGATGGGGACTCTGTTCCTATGTTCATAGGTGCATACTAGGCTACTGACCACTAGGGTCTTTATAAGCCTAGCTGTGCAACCCAAATGTGTACCATAAGTTATATGTTTTAGATGTTTTTATGTGTGATTTTTGGTTACAACATGATTTACTGTCCATCAGAGATATGGGCACCAGACCAGGAGTGAATTTTTGATTTCCCATCCAGTGGTGCAGTGGCTAGGGAGGGACTTTGTTTCACATAGATGGGGACTCTGTTCCAGAGAAAGGAAATTATCTGAGATACATATATCTCTCTCCAACATGTCCTATTTACATTACAAGCAAAATTTAGGTCTTAAAGCTAGTACTTCTGATGTTGTTTGTTTTGCAGATGTGCAAAAGATTCCTCAGAGTGGGGTCCAGGCATGCCTTGTATGCCAAGCTTAGATCACCTTTCAGTAGTCTATAGGAGACTGGGTATAGAGATAGGAATTTAAGGCAATCAAAATAAGACATTGTGTTTATGCCCTGTATTATTTTTGGAAGGAACCTTTGTAGACATTCCAGTTGCTGCATACGTTTGGTCAGGTACATACTGAAGAGGGCATTTTACTCAATGATGAGTCTGATGAGGGCCAACTATAGTAGTACAATAACTTCCCTGGACCTCTACACTGTGCACTTACTTATAACTTGAGTTACATAGAAGGACTTCCTTACTACCTTGGATACATGTTTGTCAAAGATCAGGTTATTGTCTAGAAGTGTTCTTAGTGGGGTCAACTCTCTCCCAGTCATTTGTTTGTGTTAAACCCTCTTGTAAGATATGTGTCTTTAAGTGATTCTGTGGCTGCTCCCAGTTTACAATCATCAGCAAACTTGGTCAGCCAGAGGCCTTTGAAATTGGCCTTGACTACTGAGAAGTAGATACCAAAGAGAAGTGGGCCCAGCACAGAGCCTTGAAGTACTCCACTGGTGACTGGTCTGTTTTGGGAGGTGGTCTCACCAATCCAGTCCTAACTTCCTGGGTCCTATCTGTGAGCCAGATAGCTATCCAACATGATATATATGGGTTTATGCCTAATTCTCTAAGTTTCTTAACAATGCCTGAGTGAAGTATTGTATCAAATGCCTTAGCCAGGTTAATGTAGGCAGTATGCACTGTTTTGCCTCATCCATTGCCTTGGTGTGCTTTTCAAAGATGTCCATCAGGTTCAGTAGGCATGCCCTTCTTTTGACAAAACCAAACTGGGATGGATCCTTAAAGCTCTTAACCTGTTTCACTATTTTCCCTCCTATTTCAATTCTCAGCTTCTTCTGATTTCCTCCATTTGCTGCCATCATAACTATCTTATCTGTACTCAGTAGTTCATCCTATGTGCATGCAGTTCCCCCATCCATTGCTGATATTCTTGATCTGAGTCTGCCTGTAATGCCACATCATCTCCATAGAGCAACTTTCTGATCTGTTTGGTAATGTAGTCAGTTACCAGTATAAACAGCAGTGGGCTCAGAGCTGACCACTGATGCACACCTTCTCCTACTGGGATCCCCTCTGTGAGAGCAAATACTGTTTGTACTTGAGTCATTTGGTTCTTGTACATAGCTATTCTACCAGTGTTTCTGGGACTTCAAACTACTGCAGCACTGCCCAAACCAGCTTTCTTGGGACCTTGCCATAAGCTTTCTCCAAGTCTAGGAATGCCCCAGTTGGGCTCTTTCATTATCTCCAGCTTCCTCTCAACTATCTGAGTCACTACAAACATCAGGTCTGTTGTGTTGCATCCTGATCTGAATTCAAACTTCTCATCTCCCAGCTTAGTTTCTACTCTTCTGCATTTGCATTTATCAATCACCCGCTCCAGAAGTTTCTTGCAGTGTGATAGGAGTTTGATACCGCTACACTGCCCACATTTGTGGATGTCCCCTTTGTTCTTGTTCACTGGTACTAGTATGCTTATTCTCCAATCATCTGGGATAGGCCTTTCTCTCCACACTGCTATGAGTACCCTCAGGAGCCATTTCTCCCCTAGCTCATGCAGCATCTTTATCATATCTGCTGTGACCTCATCCGAGCCTGCTGCTTTCCTTGATTTCATTTTTATTAGTACCGTTCTTACTTCTTCTGTGATGGGTGGTGTTCTCCTCCTCTTTTCTCAATGTAGGCTGTATCTGGGTGAATACAGCTTCTGTGGAGTTTTCTTCATTCAAATGCTGCTGGAAGTACTCCTTCCATCTGCCTTTCATGTCTTTCAGTCTGGTGAGCAGGTTATTGCTAGCATCCATTATCAAGGGCATCTGACTATCTTCTTCACCTTTCTGTTTTTGTCTTGCAACCTGATAGAGTTTCTTTGTGTTATCAACTGTCACTTTCCAGAAGCTGGTAGAGTGCCTCTGATGCATTGTTCTTTGCTATTGCAACTTCTCTCTTAGCTTCTTTGTTAGTCAACTAATATTCCTTCTTAGCCGAGTACATCTTTTCTATCTCACAATTTTTCCTGCACTCATTTCTTTTGATGACTTCCTGATCTTCTTCATTCCACCACTACTTTTCCTTATGTACCACATTTCCATACATGGCGTGGTCACATATCTGTTCTATAGTTTTCACACATGCTGTTTTGAGGTGTTTTTCTTCAACTCCACCTACTTCCTATTCTTTTTGAGGTGCTAGACCCCTGATTATTTCCTTGAGCTCATGTGCTTTTACTCCATTCAATGTCCAGGTCTTCAGCCTGATCTCTGTTGACCTTAGAGTCTTGTCTGACCATTGCTTACAGCTGATTGTGACTGTGAAGGCTGCCAGCCTAGCCAGATAGAATTTTATAGATAATTCTATCATTTGTAAATATTAATGTAAGACACAGGCTTGTTGTCTTAAATGGAAAAAAAACTGTTGTTAGATGTGGAACTGCAAAAAAATGTAACAACATTGCACTCTGCTGGCAGAAAGCTGACCAAGTAAAACATGTTGTGACCCTTTGATCTAAAGTCAGCTCCAGTCTGTCTAGATGAAGACATTCTTTCTATTGTTTTAACCAAGAGTTAAATTGCTAGATTTAAACATGAAAATGTATTTTTATTGCTTTGCTTCCTGACCAGCTGCAAGATAACACAAGGAGATGTTAAGAATATAAATGTAGTTTCTGCTAGCCTGGGAATCCAGGGAAGTGTGAAGAATGATATAATAGGGACCAGGAATGTGATTTTAAAAACAGAGAGAATGAGAAGGCATTATGCATTTTTTGTCTTGACCATCCAACTCATCAGCATTGCCTGTGTTCTCTATGTAAGTTAATTTAGAAGTTTATTTTCTCTTAGAAAAAGCTAGAAACTAGAAAGATTAGACAAAGTGTTTTTCTGTGATGTCAGGACTGTACTACTGAATTATGTTAAGTATTTCTCTGTGATCTCTGAACTCTTGACTAGCACTGTGTAGTAGAAAGCATTGTATGGTGTTTTTATTATTTATTATTAGATGTTTTTAAACCTTTCAACTGTAGC
The DNA here is from genome assembly GCF_019279795.1 of Protopterus annectens. Lineage (NCBI taxonomy): Eukaryota > Metazoa > Chordata > Ceratodontiformes > Protopteridae > Protopterus > Protopterus annectens. The sequence goes on along the minus strand of NC_056734.1, from coordinate 462,130,293 downwards.
TGTTTTGTGTAGATTTAGGATAAGCTCTAGAGTACATTGCATATTTATAGTGATTACTGTACAAGTCACTGCAAATAAGCATTGACTGTTTAGTCACAGTTACCAATTGGATAATAATATCACACAGTAATAATTGGACACCCTTTTAAGGGCCTTTTAGTAGCTGACAAATATTAGTGGGTGGTGGCAAGTGGTACTAACATATAGTCTGGGTAAAAGGGGCACAGCTGGAGAACCTGTGCCAGCCTTCCCCAGGAGTGTCTGTGTGGTTGTATAAACTCTTGTCAAAGTGTGTGTGTGTGTGTGTGTGTGTGTGTGTGTGTGTGTGCGTGCGTGTGTGTGTGTGTGTGTGTGTGTGTGTGTGTGTGTGTGACAGCTACTTGGGCAGGGACACGAAGTACTGGTTAGACAGAGAGGGTGCTGGAGGTTTTAGCTTGCCCACTAGGTTGAGATCTGGACCCTATAGCTGTGCCAGTGGGGAGTAGTATTGGGGACCTGTAGAGCAAGGGAGCGACCAGCCCTGGACTGACTGTGATCTCTTTGTGATCTTAAGGGAAATTGCACTTTACTGTGTGTATTTGTTATCCTTTCCTCCTATATGAGACACCCCTCACTGGTGTTAGTGGTGAGGATTGAGGCTCCTTGATTGCTGGGCCAGGGCATGGGTATCATATATTAATTGTTTGGCAGTGGTGGGATAGCCACATCACATAATAATTAGTTGGCAAATACTAATTGGCTTGTAGTGGTGTGGGTAGAGTGAATTCCTGTAGCTTGGGCACAGTGAGCTTTGAAGGTGTTTTGTACTCTTAAATCAGCCAGATCACAATTGTTTTATTTCTTTTGTTAGCTTAGTTAGTCAGGGTGAGCAGGCAGCATGTCAGCAGAGGAGTAAGGAAAGATAACAAGGAGCCAGCTGGCAGAGATGTGCCAGACTAGGGGACTGGTGCATGGAAACCTGGCTAAGGCAGACCCGAAAACAGCAACCAGGAGGACAATCAGACTGGCAGTAGAGATATAATACCCTCGGAGAATGGACAGCTCATCCTTTCTGCAGAGGACTTAAAAATCCATCTGGAGCTAAAGAGACTTTAGTTGGAGGCCAGGCGTGTGGAAATAGAAGCACCTGAGAGACTGAGGTGTCTACAGAGTGAGGACAATGAGAAACTGCTACACCTGGAGACTAAGGAAAAGGAGAGGCAGCGGCAGCATGAGAAGGAAATGCTAAATCTTCACCAGAGACATGCAGGTAATGTGGAAGGGAGTAACTGGTCCCCAGAAGCACAACAGGTCAGTAAATGTCTTCCACAGTTTAAAGAGGGGGACAATTTTGATAGTTTCATTCATATATTTGAGAGGGTATACAAACAGTATAGTGTTGACCAAAGGCTCTGAGTACGCTTCCTGACCTCCTTACCCCATGGCAAAGCTGTAACTGTACTGTCAAAAATGTCTGATGTTGTATGTTTTGATTGTACTGCTGTTAAAAATCATTTGTTAGAATTGTTTAAGCTTACACCTGAAACATATAGAAAAATGTTTTGTGAGCTTAGACGCAAGACAGATGAAACTGTGTGTGAATATGTTGCTGAACTGGGCACTTATTTCCATAGGTGGGTGAATGGATGTCAGGTCACCACTTTTGAAGGGCTGGCAGATGTTTTGGTGAGGGAACAAGCCCTTAGCACTTTGCCTGAGGACATGAGGATCTGGTCAGCTGATAAACAATGTGCTACTTCAGATGAGTTGAGGAAGAAGGGAGACCTATACCTAGAAAGCAGGGCAGCACTGCACAGGAAAGGGACCCCCGGTACTGCTCATGGGTCTAAAGGAACCCATGGTGGGCAGCACAGACTGCCCCAACAGAATCTGCCAGTAGCAGGGGAAGCCACTAGTCCAGATACACGTCCAGGTGCTAGGGTTAAATATTTTGAATGCAACCAGTGGGGCCATGTGGCATACAGATGTCCACAGAGGTAAGTTGGGGAACAAAAGGTGAGGGAGCCAGTAAGTGGGAAAGACAAAATGCTAGTAGTAGGTTGTCTTGGGACAACAAGGGTACCAAACTACCACCATAGGTTATATCCTATTGTAGTGAATGGCAAAGAGGCCATTGCCAAGACAGACACAGTCTCTGATATAAACATTGTAAAGCCTGCAATGGTTACAGAGGAGCACTACATGCCTGGACAGTCTACTCCAGTCAGGGCTTTAGGAGGGATCCCATTCCAAATACCTTTGGCTAGGGTTCACCTGGACTGAGAGGGTGGAAAAGGAAGCCAGCAAGTAGGTGTGTTTGATGATATACATGCATATGTCCTGATAGGGAATGGTTTTGATAGTGCAGTACCCTGTGCTTATGCAGTTACACACAGTCAGGCTTGGAGTCAAGTAGGTAAGTCTGGTAGCCTGGGAGAGACCTAGACAGACTACATACTTGCAGCCAGGATTGATGAGGTGGTTACTTGAGGGAGAGAGCTACTCTGTAGCAGTGAAACTGAATGTGAGCCACAGCTGCTTGTGGGTACTGATGGTCCCTTGGATAGAGTGACTGCAAAGGTAGAGGTGAGTAGTAGTGTCCTGGTTGACAGTTTGGCACAACTGTCAGAGGATGCCAGACTTCCTGTGGAAGGGGAGCTGGGAAGGGTTACAAGGAGAGAGTTGAGACAGGCTCAGCTCTCAGACCCTACATTGCAAGGCCTGAGGCAGGTAGCTAGGGAGGTACCTGATTCTCAAGGAAAGGGAGAATCTGTATACTGGGACAAAGGGTTACTATACAGAGAGTGGACCCGTTTGAGAGGGCTAGAAGGTGAGAGAGTACAGCAGTCGGTAGTGCCTAGAGCCTACCATCTGACACTTCTAGCCATAGCCCATGATATTCCCTTTGCAGGTCATATGGACATAAAACATACAAAGGGACATATTATGCAGAACTTCTATTGGCCTGGAATTTCCAGAAATGTAACAGGGTACTGCAGGACCTGTGAGCAGTACCAAAAGGTAGGCAAGGCAGGAGATAAGGTAAGAGCCCCTTTCATGCCTTTGCCTATGATTGAGGAGCCATTTCAGAGGGTAGCTATGGATATTGTGGGTCCTCTGAATACACCAAGTTCCACAAGGAAAAGTATATCATAGTGGTAGTGGATTATGCTACATGATACCCTGAGGCAGTGGCTTTGTCCTCTATTGAGGCAGAGAAGGTGGCAAATGCTTTGTTAGAGATTTTCAGCAGGGTATGTTTCCCAAAAGAAATACTGACTGACAGAGGTGCCAATTTCATGTCAGATCTGCTGGCTTGTCTGTGGAAGTCCTGTGGGGTGAATCACATGAAGGCCACCCCCTACCATCCCCAGACTAATGGTCTTGTTGAGAGGTTCAACTCTACAATCAAGTCCATGCTATGGACATTTGCAGATCAGTTTAAGAGGGAGTGGGACAAATATTTGTCCCATTTGTTGTTTGCTTACAGAGAGGTTCCCCAGAAATCCACAGGTTTTTCACCCTTTGAGTTGCTGTATGGGCATAGGGGGAGGGGACCTCTTGATTTAATTTGAGATGAGTGAGAATGTGAGTACATGTCTCACAAGGAGTCTGTTGTGGCATATGTCCTAAACCTTAGGACAAGGCTCAGGGAACTCATGGTCTTGGCCCAGGAGAACCTGGCAGAAGCCCAACAACAGAAAAAGGTATGGCATGACAGGAATGCTCAAGCTAGAGAGTATGCTGTGGGGCAGCAGGTAATGTTTTTCATTACTGTCAGGCACAACAAACTGCAAGCAGCTTGGGAGGGACCATATAAGGTGTTAAGAAAGGTAAGTGATGTTAGCTACATGGTGGAACTGCTAGGGAGAAGGCAGGGGCACAAATTGCACCAGGTTAACATGATGAAACCTTACCATGATAGGGAGGCCCTTGTGCTGAGCATTTGCAGTGGTTTGCAGGAGGAGTCTGAGGGAGATCTGGGGACTGATCTCCTCAGTGAGGCTCAGGCTGATACCTCAGTGGAAGGGGTAGCAATGTCCCAGCAGCTATCTCCTACCCAGGTTCGAGAAATCCGGGTAGTGTTGCAGGAATTTGGGGACATGTTCACTGGGAAACCAGGATGCACCCACCTGGGGCAGCACCAGGTGGATACAGGAACCCAAAGGTCTATTAGGCAGGCCCCTTTTAGAGTGCCTGAGAGAGTCAAACAGATTCTGAGGGAGGAGGTACAGGAGATGTTGGAACTAGGGGTAATTCAAGAGTCCAACAGTCCATGGGCCTCCCCAGTGGTGCTGGTGCCAAAAAAGGATGGCAGCACCAGGTTCTGTGTGAACTACAGGAGATTAAATAGTCACACAGAGTCAGATGCTTACTCCTTGCCTAGGACAGATGAAGCCCTAGAGCAGCTGGGTGGGGCTAAGTATCTTTCAACCATTGATCCTACCAAGGGTTACTGGCAGGTGCCCTTGACTCCTAGTGCTAGAGAGAAGTCAGCCTTTGTGACTCCATTTGGCTTGTATGAGTTCAACAATATGCCCTTTGGGATGAAGGATGCCCCAGCAACTTTCCAGAGGCTGGTAGATCATATCCTAGCAGGAGCAGGAGGGTTTGCACTTGCTTACCTTGATGATATTGCCATCTACAATCATTCTTGCCCAGAGCACTTTCAGCATGTCAGGGAAGTTCTGGACAGACTACAGAGGGCAGAGTTGACCATTAAACTGAGCAAATGTTAGACGTGTATGGCAGAGGTCTCCTATTTAGGACATAGAGTGGGGAGTGGTAAGATCAGGCCAGACCCTGCCAAGTTGAAGCCATTCAGGCATGGCCTGCACCTGTTACCAAAAAGCAGGTGAGGGCATTTTTAGGGACAGCAGAGTACTACAGAAAGTTCGTCCCCAGTTATAGTACCATAGCTGCTGCCCTCACAGACATGACAAGTAAGAATAGGCCAGATAAGGTAGTGTGGACCCCAACATGTGAGCAGGTATTCCAGATGCTTAAAGAAGCTTTGGGAGGATCCCCTGTGTTAGCCAGTCCAGATTACAGCAAAGAAATTGTTGTGCAGGTGGATGCTTCAAACCATGGGGTGGCGGCTGTACTTAGACAGATTTCTTCAGAGGGGGAAGAGCACCCAGTGGTTTATCTCAGTTATAGGCTCCAGCCCAGGGAGGAATGCTATGCAGCTGTAGAAAAGGAATGTCTAGCCATAGTGTGGTCACTGCAGAAACTTCAGCCTTATCTGTATGGAAGGAAATTCACTGTTATGACAGATCACAACCCGCTAACATGGTTACACAGAGCCAGCCAGCAAAATGCCAGTTTGCTAAGATGGAGCCTAAGGTTGCAAGCATATGATATGTCATTGCAGCACCGCAGTGGGATTAGCAATGCCAATGCAGATGGTCTTTCAAGACAGATGATGGGGTAAGGTATACTCAGATAGACCTAACTCTCTCAAGCAACGTTTCTCAGGGGTCACTTGAAAAACTAGCTTGAGTTCTCGGGGAGGGGATGTGAAGGCTGCCAGCCTAGCCAGATAATATTATAGATAATTCTATCATTTGTAAATATTAATGTAAGACACAGGCTTGTTGTCTTAAAAGGAAAAACAACTGTTGTTAGATGTGGAACTGCAAAAAATGTAACAAAATTGCACTCTGCTGGCAGAAAGCTGACCAAGTAAAACATGTTGTGACCCTTTGATCTAAAGTCAGCTCCAGTCTGTCTAGATGAAGACATTCTTTCTATTGTTTTTACCAAGAGTTAAATTGCCAGATGTAAACATGCAAATGTATTTATATTGCTCTGCTTCCTGACCAGCTACAAGATAACACAAGGAGATGTTAAGAATGTAAATGTAGTTTCTGCTAGCCTGGGAACCCAGGGAAGTGTGAAGTATGATGTAATGGGAACCAGCAATGTGATTTTAAAAACAGAGAGAATCAGAGGGCATTATGCATTTTTTGTCTTGACCATCCAACTCATCAGCACTGCCTGTGTTCTTTATGTAAGTTATTTTAGAAGTGAATTTTCTCTTAGAAATATCTAGAAACTAGAAAGATTAGAATAAGTGTTTTTCTGTGATGTCAGAACTGTACTACTGAATTATTTTAAGTATTTCTCTGTGATCACTGAACTCTTGACTAGCACTGTATAGTAGAAAATATTGTCTGGTGTTTTTATTATTTATTACTAAATGCTTTTAAACATTTCAACTCTGGCTGTTTTGTGTAGAGATAAGTTAAGCTCTAGAGTACATTGCATATTTATAGCGATTACTGTACAAGTCACTCCAAATAAGCCTTGACTGTTTAGTCACACTTACCAATTGGATAATAATATTACTCAGTAATAATTGGACACCCTTTTAAGGGCCTTTTAGTAGCTGATAAATATTAGTGGGTGGTGGCAAGTGGTACTACTGTATAGTCTGGGTAAAAGGGGCACAGCTGGAGAACCTGTGCTAGCCTTCCCCAGGAGTGTCTGTGTGGTTGTATAAACTCTTGTCAAAGTGTGTGTGTGTGTGTGTGTGTGTGTGTGTGTGTGTGTGTGTGTGTGTGTGTGTGTGTGTGTGTGTGTGTGAGTGTGTGTGTGAGCTACTTGGGCAGGGATACAAAGCACTGGTTGGACAGAGAGGGTGCTGCAGGTTTTAGCTTGCCCACTAGGCTGAGATCTGGACCCTATAGCTGTGCCAGTGGGGAGACTTATTGGGGACCTGGAGAGCAAGGGTGTGACCAGCCCCAGACTGACTGTGATCTCTGTGTGCTCTTAAGGGAAATTTCACTTTACTGTGTGTATTTGTTATCCTTTCCTCCTATATGAGACACCCCTCACTGGTGTTAGTGGTGAGGATTGAGGCTCCTTGATTGCTGGTCCAGGGCACAGGTGTCACAGTGTCAACCAATGGTTTATGCTGTGGACCAAATGTTTCATGGGAGATGACTTTACAATCTCTGATTTTACCCCACTGCCTTTCCTTACTAGGAGGAAGTCTACCTGAGTTGCATGTTGGCCATTCTTGTATGTGATCTTATGACTGCATCTCTTGCTGAACCATGTGCTGTCCACCATCGAGCTATTTACCAGATAGAAGTCTATAATGCTCTCTCCTTCTTTAGTCCTGTTGCCCCCACCCATGTGGACCCAGGCAGGCAGTCCTCATATCCTATTTAGTCTGTACCAATATGTACATTTGGGTCACCCATTATCAACACCAAATCATGTTGTCCTACTTTATCTGTTTTATCTAGTATGTCCTGCAACTGTTGATTGAATGCATTCTTTCCTCACTACCGCAAACCTGTTATCATTAAATAGTGCTTTATTCTTACACTGAAGTCTGATTGCCATGAGTCTGTCACTAATTCTGATAACATCCCTAACTGTCTTCTGAAGCCTTTTCCTCACCACAATTCCTACAGAATTTCTAATCTGTCCTTTTTTTAAGTACTGTCAACCTCCTGAGTAGTAGACTCTTCACCAGCAAATATCCATGCCGGTTTTTGGTGACATTTGTCAACAAGACCAAATCACCTATAGACAATTTGTACACCATCAAATGGTTAGCCCTGACACAGTATGCAGTATGCCATCTGTGATGTATGTTTTCCTATTTAGGTGATACTGCAAACAATAGCTGATGCCCAAAGTGGCTGGTCTATACACCCCTTCCCCCACTAGGCAACATCGAGAGTCTGTAGTGCATTCTTGGGTGAGTTTGAGGTGGAACTACTCAGAATGTTTTGGGGATGTTGGAGGAACACCACAGAGACACAGGGGGAATGTGTAAACTCCATACAGGCATTAGCCAGATATCATGATCGAACCTTATTCCTTGTGCACAGGAGGTGAAGAACTTAAACATTATGCCAACTGTATTCTTAGGCTATACCTCAAGCATCAGAAACAGATAATTTAGGTTAACAATGAACAAACAAAACAAGAGCAATAGATATGTCCTGTCTGTTTATACTTAGCATCCTGATGCAATAAATGCTAAAAACAGTTGCAATCCAACTCAAAACTAGACTAAGTAAGGGAAGCTATCTGAAACAATGTTTAGTTTGCTATCACCTAAGAAATGGTTCCAAAGTCTTAGATTAAGTCCAATTCCGAATAGTGCACTGATTCCAGAAAAGATTTGGTTAACAGTGTTAATGATCACATCTACTAATCCTATAATTTCCAAGCACAGAGGAGTTAAAGGAGTTCAAAAAACAGTGCATGCAGGACATGACAACTCCTTATCAACAAGCACTGGTTAAAGTGGGAGGAAAAGTGCAAATCTTGTGAAAAATACTTCATAAAATAAGGGCATTATCAAAATACCCTATTAACAATCAGAGAAAAGTCATACATGAATTTTCAAGATAAGACTGAGGAGGTAGAGTTGTGGGGCATGGGAATGCTAGGAAGCTGTGGCATCACAGTTATGCTTTATATTCACATTTGACAACCTCCACGCAAATATCTGATGACTGAATTAAGAGACAAGCAGAAAGGTACGAACCACTTTTGGGTGTATAATTAAAGATGGAAAGATTGGGACAGGAAAATATAGAAATAGCTACAGAGAAGGAAGATATGTAATGCAGAAAAAAAGAGAGACAGTGCATCTATTCAGGTTTCTCACACCCTTTCTGAAACTGGGCTTAGAAGAGTGACAGATAAATGTATGAGGATATGATGGCAACTGAAGGTAGAATAATTCAGCAGGAGTGCATCCATATATTGATTTTTTTTAATTTATTTTCCCCACTACCTTCCAAACACCAACTTTTACTTTATTCAGCCAGACCCTTTCATTCCCCATGGGTTGGAGCCAGTAATGGGAGACCATCATCCAGGCGGTTATTAGTTTTGATTTTTTTTTTAGGAATACCCTACTGCCTTCCCTCTAGTATGTGTTTGCAGATGTTGGTCATGTCACTCCCATCTCCCATCAGGCTCTTCCAGTGCCCAGACCACTATTCAAACTCAAGCTGTCTAAGCTGCAGTCAGGGCTCCATGACTCTACATTGAGCTAATATATCTAGATATTGAAATGAAGAGAAATTCCTTATATTCCACACATCTGTCAGCCCAGTAGATGAGATGCAATGGTTAAAAAAGATAGGTATTCAAAAGAAGGACTAGTGAAGAAATTTATAAGAAGGTGAAAGAGTTCAAATACTCCCCCGAAAAAAAAACTGCAATGTTTTTTTTTTTTTTTGCACTTAAATAATTAAGGTATTTCTAATTAATGCAAACCACCACTGTGAGTAGCTGATGGCCACTGTCTCCTAATTTGTGATTATGATAATTGTTTTGTGGAGGTATGTCATCTGTGTCTGTTTGTGCCACTACCTTTAGTCACCAGAAAATCTTTTGACCGTGACTGAATAAATATTTTATTCTTGAAGCCAACAGTCAAGTATCAAAATATGGTGCCCAGTCCATTGCAGCTGCTTTTTGAGGATCACTGCATTAGTGATGGTCACAATGGATTACATGCAGTTTGCCCATTAGGTACATGGGATTTTCTGGAATGTCATTAACTGCACCTTTCTTTGGTCCTTAAATTAAGACATTAAGTCACCAAGTTTTTAAATCCATAAGGAAGAATAGCGATGGTAACCATAATATACACTTGTATTTTTATTTTCTTTCATAGGTTGCACACAACAAAGATGGCCTGAAGCAGTTTCCATAATGGACATTTTTTGTTTTGGATCATGTACTGAATCTCACTGTTTATATTTGCTAACAGAAACATGAGACTTAGCAGAAAAAGAAGATGCTCACTTTTCTCTAATATTTGACCTTCAGTGGTGATATGGTTATTTGCAAGGTTTTGAGCAAGTCAGTAGAGCAACTTGGGTGTTCATCAAAACCCAAAGGGTGAAGGAGATTCAATTTTTGAAAAAGTATCCAGTGTTGGTTGAAGATCAGTCTTGGCATATATAGGAGTAGCACCAGTATTGTACAGTCAATGCCAGATGCCTTACAAACACTGATCTTTGACAACAGATGCATGAGAAAGAAGAGCTTTCGGTCCATTCTGTATTCAATGTCAAAAGTTAATAGATAAATGATCTCTGGTGACAATAGCAGTGACTGCCAGGAAGGTGGTAAATTAAGCTGGGGATAATGACATATCCTTTTTTGGTCATCTTTAGATTTTGAATGGTTCTGTCTTTAAACTACTGTGAGGAATGCTTGTTGTCACTGGCTGAGCAAAAACATTAGAACTCTTAATGAAGCTGGTATGACATCCAGTCAAACAGCTAACTTCAGCAATTCCTTAAGACTGATTTAAGCTAAAACTTCTGTCAAAAAAGTGAGTATGGTACTTGTTCCCATGTTATTCCTGACACTTTTATAGATCTAACTGGCAGCAGAGATAAAATTTACAGTCACACAATGGTCAGAATTTAGTCTAATTTTTGGCAATTTAGAAGTATAAGGATGGGGATTGTTCCGAGACTGGGGAGAAAGGCAATAATTCTAATGATTTCCAAACACAATGGCTCCTCTCCATGCCATTAACTAATAACTACATTGGCAGTTTTGGAATCTCAGGAATTTCATAATTGTTTTCAATATGAATAATAATATAATGGATATATAGTACATCTTATTTATTTAATGAGAACAGTGTCTGCAATATATTCTCTTGAAAGATCTCAAATATTTTTTTTTTTAAATATTTGTGACAGAGAACTCAAACTTCAAATCTCTATCAAGTGTGCCTTCCATTTGGTTTGAATGGCATAAATTTTCATTAAGAAAATCAGGCTATCGTGAGAATGAAGGGGGCTGAGATTTGAGACCTTATAACCTAGAAAACATAGTACATGTCAGGTATAAATATATGACTAAAGCTCCTTGGCCTTGTCTTTTTTCATTTATTTTTTATTTCATGGATATTTATTTGACTTTCTTCCTTCATCTGATGTTATGACTCTCTTGCTGGCATCAGCTTGCATCTTGCCATCTGCCGTAGACTACTCTTTTCTGACTGAACAGGCTTTAAATATGAGAACTGTATTAATAGCGCAGTCATGATAAGACCTGCTGCAATCAATGACTTTGGCACATCAGGACTAGATAATAGTCTTAATATCCTTCCACTCTGTACCATCTGCTAACAAGGTAAAAAATCATGCTTCAAGATATTGATAGAAATTACCCTAAGCCATACTTTAAGGGCTTTTATTGTTAGGTTAGGATGCTGAAAATTAAGGACAGATGCTATCAGACACAGGTACCTGGCACTCAGCAACTAATGTTATGGTCCTTGTTATGAGTCTTTTAGTCAAATGCTCCAAACTTAATGAGGTCAAGGAAGTGTCAATGTTTGGCTCAAGGATGTATATGGTAGAAAAATATGTGTTTTCCATTTTATGGTGATAGTTTTAATAACCAGAACATGCTTCTTAGATTATTGCATGCTAACAACCACTGCAATATGCCTTGACTTCCTTCTTAATGATACCATTGCAAAGATGTAGGTCATACTCAACTTTAGAGCTGAAGCTTTTAAGAACGGACTTGTCTTTATTTGGGATGTTAGGATTTCTCCACTGTTGGTACTGAACACATTGGTTTAAGTGTCAGGAGAGGTGTGCTGTATAGACTCGTGTGTTGAATGTTTCTAGACTTGGGTTGGAGGATCATGAGATGTCCACTAATGCCTGTGTACAGCTCTGTAATCTTGTTAATGGATTTGTTCTTAACCATAAGGTCAATACTATACCACGTATGCACAATTTGTCAGAAAATGTCCTTTGTAGAAGAATACAAAATCATCACCCTTTTCTGTCAGTGACATTCGGTTGGTCTTCCTATCTCTCTGTGGACAGCAATGTGAATTCTGTCTCGTGCAGTTTTCATGCTCATGATAGCAGCTATTTCCTGGCTATGTACTATGTTGCTGATTCAGTAAATTAAAACATGATTCTTGCTTCAACTTTAGGGAGAGGGTTGCAGCTAGATGCATCTCTCTAGCCAGGAGGAGTGAGGCAGACATAATTTAAGGCATAAAATCCACAAACTATTTCATACCACTTAAGTGGCACTACAAAAACTCAAACTGAATAACTCTTTAAAATAGTAACAAGATACAGTGATAAAGTTAAGGACTTTTGTTCTCTATTTTTGCAAAGAACATCATTATAAAAGTAACCTTTACACATATTGTTTAAATAAACTTATGCAATGTGAAATCATATGACAACAAATATAAAGCTGATGTTTCATATCTAACCATACCTTTTATAAATGCAAAATTCATTCAAATGTTATAAACTTGTAACAAAATTCATTCAAATGTTAAAAACTTGTAACAGATATATAAAAAAAGCTTAAAATTGATGCACTCTAAAATTATTTCAAATAAATTGTGGTCTTATTCAGAATTTAATATTGATCACCTTATTGAGGCCTGGTGGTCGATCTGTTGCCAATTCAAATTGCCATTTCACTGCAAGAATGCCCTCACTACACATAAAGTTGTGCACAAGCATTTCAGAAAATTCACATTTTCTGTTCTGGGTAAAGTTACCACAGTTCATGATATAAAGAGTAAAAACAAGCACCCACCTCATAATGATAAATCCTTGAGCTCCTCAGAATCAAACATGAATACCATAAAATAGGAATCCAATGAAACCATGAGTATCTATAAAAAGTTAAAATTCATTGTACAATAGTAAAACACAAGTAAACTTTCACAATAATGCTTCATCAGGCTTAGTTCAAACATCAGTAAAATATTTTTATAAAAGATGATACAATGTCATAATCAAATGCCATTAATCAAAGTCATATAGTCTCACAATTACCTTAAAGGTATACATACTTAAATATGATCATGCAACTCTTGCAATGCAGGTTTTAAACTACCCATCCCATTAAAACTTGGCAAAAGATTCCTAGGCAGTTTAATCTGTTATTATTGTTATATGTGTTTTTAATCTAACAAACTGTATATATCACATTTTTACCTGAGATTTATCAGTTCAATTACATAACTGTTATTTTGTATTTAGTATTTTCATCTCATTGTATATATTCTGCTGTTAGTTATGATATATAAAACCATATGTATGTACCTCTGTGGAACTTTTCTCCCCAGGCCTCCACTGAAAATGGACACTTTATGGCCCAGTGGACTTTCCCGGTAAACAAATGCAATTAATAAATAAATAAATAAATAAATAAATAAATAAATAAATAATCTACTCAAAATCTTAAGATCCGTTTAAGCTCTTCATCACATCTATCACCTGACTCTGGCACAGTTCACATTCAGAAATCTGTTAAGATTCTGTTGCAGCATTTTTTTAACATAAGCAACTTTTACAAATACATGTTTAATACAAGCATCTGTACAAACTAACATGACAGTCAAATGACATAAGATTATTTACAAAACTGCAGCCAGTCATGCTGGCATATGCCACACATGCACTGGCTTACTTCCTCTGGTACAACTGGCAATACATCACAACATCACATCTCTCCCATACTTTGAAGACTCAAGCTAGTTTTTCATGTGACCCTGGAAAAATGTTACTTGAGAGGAATGGGCCTGTCTGAGAACACGTTAACATATACCCTGTCTTGAAAATCCATCTGCATTGGCATTGCTGTAATCGGGACTGTCTAATAGAGGGGGTCCTCCCAAAGCCCCTATAAGTTTTGGAATGGCTGCTCACAGACTAGGGTCCACACTACCTTATTTGGCCTGTTTTTCCTCATCAGGTCTGTGAGGAGAACAGCTATTATACTATAACTGGGAACAAACTTTCAGCAGTACCCCACTGTCTCCAAGAATACCCTCACTTGCTTTTTGGTAACAGGGGCAGGCCATTCCTGAATAGCTTCCACCTTAGCAGGTTCTGACCTAATCTTACCACTGCCCAATCTATGTCCTGGATAAGAGACCTCTGTCATGCCCACCTGACACTTACTGAGCTTAATGGTCAACCCAGCCCTTTGCAGTCTGCCCAGGACTTCCCTGATATGCTGACGCTTCATTATGTTAACATTGTACAATTTGCGCCCCTGCCTCCTGCCTAGCAGGTTTACCATGCAATTAACAATACTAACATTTTTTACTATTTTGAAGGATCCCTCCCAAGCTGCCTACAGCTTATTGGATCTGACAGGAATGAGCACCAAAACCTGTTGTCCCACAGCATACTCTTGGGCTCAAGCCTTCCTGTCATACCAAAGCTTTTCTGCTGTTGGGCTGCAGGCAGGTTCTCCTGGGCCTAACCCATGAGCTCCCAAGCCATGTCCTGAGGTTTAGGATATATGCCACAACAAATTCCTTGTGGGATGTACACTCACCCTCCCACTCATCACAAATGAAATCTAAAGGCCCCATCACCATATGCCCATACAGCAACTCAAAGGGTGAAAAACCTATGGATTGCTGGGGTACCTCTCTGTATGCAAATGGTAAATGGAGCAAATCTTTGTCCCACTGTCTCTTGAACTAGTCTGCAAATGCTTGTAGCATAATATTTAGTGTATGTTTATCCTCTCCACAAGACCATTAATCCTGGGATGGTAGGGGGTAGTCTTTAAGTGCTTCACCCCACAAAGCTTCCACAGACAGGCCAGCAGGTCTGACATTAAAATTGGCACCTCTGTCAGTCATTATTTCTCTTGGGAAACCTACCCTGCTGAAAATCTCCAACAAAGCAGTTGCTACCTTTTTTGCCTCAATGGAGGACAGAGCCACCGCCTCAGGGTATCTGGCAGCATACTCTACTACTACTACCAGTGTATACTTTTTCCCTATGGAATTTGGGGTGCTCAGAGCCCCACCATATCCATAGCTACCTTCTGAAATGGCTCCTCAGTCACAGGCAAAGGCATCAATATAGGTTTGGCCTTGTCTCCTGCCTTGCCTACCTTGTGGCACTGGTCACAGATTCTGCAGTACCCTGGTACATCCCTTGCAACCCTAGGCCAATAAAAATTCAGCATAATATGACTCTTGGTACACTTTATACCCGTATGACCTGCAAAAGGGATATCATTGGCTATGGATAAAAGTGTCAGATGGTAGGCTTTGGGCACTACCAATTGCTATATTACTTTACCCTCTAGCCCTCCCTCAAGGGTCCACTCTCTGTACAGTAACCCTTTACCCCAATATACATACTCTCCATTTCCTTGAGCATCAGATGCCTCCTTAGCTACCCCTGTCAAACCTCATAAGGTAGGGTCCAAAAGCTATGCCTCTCTCAACTCTATTTTCATGACCCTTCCTAGATCCCCTACAACAGGAAGTCTAGTATCTGTTCACAATGGTGTCTCCCTGTCAGCTTGAGTACTACTACCTATCTCTGTCCTTGCAGTCACCTTGTCCACAGGAACATCAGTACTTACCAGTAGCTGTAGCTCACTTTCATGCTCACTGTTACAAGGTAGCTCCCTCCCTGAAATAACCACATCACTAGCCCAAGCTTCAGGCCTGGGGTCTGCCTGGGTCCTCCCAGGCTACCAGACCTACCTGCTTGTCTCCACGTGTGACTGTGTTTAACTGCATGCACACAAAGTACTACATTATCAAAATAATTTCCTATTAAGGCATCTGTAGGGATATCCTCAAACACACATACCTGTTTTTTCCCTTTTCACCCCTCCCAGTCAAGGTGAACCCTAGCCAAAGGTATTTGGAATGGGGTCCCTCCTAAAGCTCTAGCTGGTGTGGACTGCCAAAGCAAGTACTGCTCTTCTTTAACCATTGCAGGCTTCACAATGGTTACGTCAGAAGCTGTGTCTCTCTTCGCAATGGCCTGTCTTCCATCCAGTAAGATAGGATATAAATTCTGGTAATAGTTTGGTACCTCTGTTGTCTCCAGACAACTTATCATTGGTACACTGTTATTCCCACTTGCTGGCTTTCTCACTTTTTTTCCCCACCTTGCTTCAGTGGATATTTGTATGCTACATGGCCCCTCTGGTTACATTTAAAATATCTAACCATTGATCCTGGCCATGTATCTGAACTAGTGGCTTCCACTGATACTGGTAGACTCTGATGGGGTGAGTTAGGCTTCCCACAGTGGGCTCCCTTATATCCATGTGCAGCACTGGGTATCCCTTCCTTGTGCAGTGATGCCATGTTTTCTAAGTAGAGATCCCCTTTTCTCCCCATCTCACCTGCAGAGTTACATTCTTGGTCTGCCAACCAGATTCTCATGTCCTCAGGCAAAGTGCTAAGGGTTTGTTCCCTCACCAAAGGTCTGCCAGCCTTTCAAAAGTGATGACCTGACACCCACTCATCAACCTATGAAAGTATGTGCTTAACTCAACAATATAATCATACACTTTCATCTGCCTTGTGTCTATGCTCACAAACCATTTTTCTGTAAGCTACAGGTGGTAACTTATAACAGTTCAATAAATGTTGTTTTACTTTTTCATAATTTAATCAGTCAGTATCAGACAATTTAGAAACAGCAGTTACAGCTTTACCATGAGTAAAGGGGTCAGGAACTGTACCTAGAGCTCTTCTGCAACATCATACTGTTCACATACTCTTTCAAATATATAAATAAACTTTCAAACCCAGTATCATCTGTAAATTGTTGCAGAAATATGCTGGCCTTTATTGCTTCTGGGGTTCAATTATTCCCTTCCCCATTACCTCCATGACCCTGCCAAAGAGTCAGTATCTCCTTTTCATATTGATGATGTTTCTCCTTTTCTTCAGCCTCTAAACATTTCTCTTTGGTATCCAACTGTTTGGCCTCCAGTTCATACTGATACTGTTTCTCCCTTTCTTCAGCCTCCAAATGTCGCAATTCATGCTAACTCTTCTTCTCCCTTTCTTCAGCTTTCAAACATTGCAGTCTCTCTCTCTCTTGGGTCTCCACTTCATGTCCCCTTAACTCCAGATGGATTTCTAAGTCCCCTGAGGAAAAGATGAATTGTTCTGTTTCTGAAGACTGCACATCCCCAACATTGGACTGGCTATCTCCCTGGTTGCTGGACCATGCCCCAGCTGTGATTAAGGCTGAAATCATATCTTGTTTTGTCAAGCTGGTATGCACCAGTCCTCTGGCTTCACACACCTTGGCCTACAGGTTCTTTGTCAGCTTGCTATAGTCTTCAGCTTATATCTTTGCTTGCTTTCCCTGACTAAACTAACAAAAGTAAATAAAACTGTTGTGACACTGAAACTCTGAAAGCTTACCTTGTGGCTGTTGACAGTACACACACCCTCAGTGACAACTGCTTACAAGCTACTGAAGTTTAACCAATCCCACAATTCTGACAGCAATATGTGAGGACCCCTCTTTACTCCGGGCCAGTTATCAAGGAATTCCAATCCTTACCACTGACACCAGTGAGAGGTGGTCACTAAGAGCAGGGCAGGAATGAATTTACATAGTATTTCAAATGTAGCTCTCTGCATCCAACACAGTTTCCACCAAGAGCTCACAGGGAACACACTCCACTAGGACTGAACTCTCTGTCTCTCCAAATCTTAAACAAGACCTCTCTTGGAGCACTGTGTCCCAGTTCCAAGCATCTGGCACACACAATTGAATATCTGATTTTTCACACACACACACATACACACCTCGGAAAGGCTGACACAGATTTACCAGCTGTGTTTTCTCTCTCCAGACCACAGGGTATATTGCTGTCACCAGCCAAACACTGTAAGTCTCGTACAAAGGGGTAACCAATTATATTGTGCCAAATTAATACTGATAAAAATGGCAGAGTGTGACCAAAGCAGCAAGACTTTTCAGAGTGGCCACAGTGATGCTGAAATAAGCACAGGCACTCTCAAGATATTAAAATATTCAATAAAAGACCAACAACAAGAAAAAGGTATAAAAATGTTTAATAATGGATAGTAAAAATAGAAACCAGGAAAATACTTAATATTTAGTTACAGTAAGCATCAGAGTTTTCAGTCACAGGAAATATAAAATAACACAGTTGGATAGAATCTCACATGCAAAAAAAGAAATAATACTAAACTAATCTCACTGTACTTTTCCTAACTAAACTAAAGAGAAACTGTTCCTAAACTCACTTAGTATCGCAAGGCAAGATGAAGTGCTGAGATGCTAATTTCAACAAGGCAAGATGGAATACTCCACACACTGAACTGTACAACTAACAAATGAACTGTGATAACTGACAAAGATATTTTATATATCAGATTCCAAAGAAAAACAAATTGCTGCTTCCAGAATTCTGTCCTTCACCCCTTTATATAATTACAACACATCTAGTCACCTGACTCTGGCAAAGTTCACATTCAGAACTCTGTTAAGATTCTGCTACAGCATTTTTAACATAAGCAACTTTTACAAATACATTTTAATACAAGCATCTGTACAAATGAATGTGACAGTCAGATGACATGATTATGTACAAAACTTCATCCAGTCATGCTAGCATAAGCCAGTTAAACAGATAAAGGAGCATGGAGACTCTAGAAAATGCTTTTAACTGAAAACAAATCAGTAATATGATACACTTATCAGCAGGAAATTAGAACAAACAAACAGATGTTTAACAAATGGAGAAAAATTCCAGTTAATACCTTGCACACAGTGAAACTAGCTAGAAAAGATTTACAGACAGTGTGGCAGTCCCATACCCAATAGAACCAATATGCTCTCCTCCAAAAAATGAAGCAAATCTGATGGTCCCCTGCCATAAACAATTTATGTATTTATTTATTTATTTTACATTTGTTGACCAGGATAGTCCGCCTGGATTCATGTCCATTTTCAGCGGAAGCCCAGGGAGAAAAGCTCCAAAACTAACTCTACAACAGAAGGAAGAAACTGGTGCGGAATAAGGTGAAGTCTCAAGACTGGAAAAACTCTCTTATCAGCCTCAACAGAAAGTTGAGATCCCTCATCAAATCCTCTAAAGCTAGCTATGAAAACAGAATTGCAGCAGATAGTAAAGACAACCACAAGGCCATCTATAGTTATGCAAAGAATCCCCACGGCAATAACCAGATTTGCTCTGAGCTACTGCACAATGGTACTTCCTATACCGATACTGCCAATATACTGACTGGCAGATTCAGTGCCAACTTTACCTCTCTCCCCCCCAAAGGACCAATCACAATACCAGTACATTGCCATGGACCCAGTATTACTGCTGCACAGGTTAAAACAGCACTGTCCAAAGCCAATAATACAGCTTCTATGGGACCTGACAATATTTCTGGCTGTGTTCTACATGAACTACAGAGTGAACTGGCACCACACCTGTGTGCCCTGTTCAATCACAGCCTCACCTTAGGCTTTGTCCCTATCAAATGGCACACTGCTACGGTCATCCATTTCCACAAAGGAGGAGTGACTACAGATCCTGGGAACTATCGCCCCATTAGCCTGACAAGTCTGATATGCAAAGCTATGGAACACATCATTATGGACCTAATAAACAAGGATATAGGGAATCTCCAAACTCTAGATCCCAAACAGTTTGGTTTTGTGAAGGGTAGATCATGCCTGCTCAACCTAGTCAAGCTGTGGGTGAAGGCAAGGTGGTTCAAACAACCTACCTTGATCTGGCCAAGGCCTTTGATACCATTCCCCACTCAGTAATCATAGAAAAACTCATTAAACTAGGCATCAACCCCAATATCACTAGGTGAGTTGCAAACTGGCTCACAGATAGAATCCACAATGAGAAATTAGCTGACTCAAAGACAGACTGCTGACCAGTCATGAGTGGAGCCCACAGAGTTCGGTCCTGGGTCCTCTCCTGTTTGGTATTTACTTCTCTGAAGTCCAGGCCAACACGAAGGGACTCTGGCTGACAAAGTTCGCAGACGATTCAAGTTGGGAGCTTTATTAACTCTTCACATGATGTTGACATCCTGAAGAAGGGCTTCACTGAAAACAACGACTGGTGTCAGAACCATGGCCTTAAGCTCAATAGCAAAAAATGTGTCATCATCCCCTTTGGGAAAAACTTGGTTCCCATGAATTACCACATCGATGGTAGTCCACTGAACACAGAAGGTATTATAAGAGATCTGGGAACACAGGTTGACAGCAACCTCTCTTTTGACCACCACATTGCCACTGTAGTCAGAAAGTCCTTCTATGTGGAACATCTCATTACTAAGGGTTTTGTATCCAGGAAGAAAGAGGTCATTGTCTCCCTCTACTCTTCCCTCATTAGGCCAGTCATTGAGTACAATGCCCCATTTGGCATGTATCACACTAGACACCTGCAACAACTAGAGAGGCCACAACAGTACCACACAAAGATGATACCAGGCCTTAAACAGTTGCCCTATATGAACAGACTCAAAAAACTCCAACTATTCTCTGTCTCATATCACCTACTTAGTGGCGATCTCTGCTTGACTTCCAAAGCCATGTCTGATCCAGCTCTGTTAGAAATGCTACATCTAAAGAAATCCCAATCCCTCCACACCACATGCTTCAGAGGCCTCAACTTCATTACCACAGTCAACAGAACATGCTGGAGGGACAGATTCATAACCTAGAGTCTGCCCATGCTATGGAATAGACTTCCCATACATGTCAAACAGAGTGCCTCACTGGCCTTCTTCAAGAGAAATCTTTGTGAGTAGAAAATTCACCCCCGGGGATCACTCCAGTGGGTCTACTCGACAGAGGCACTGGGAACTAATGTTAGGTGGCATGATGCTAGGGTAATCCTATGGGCTAGGCTTGTAAAGGCTCTAGGGCCATTAGCCTAGTAAACACCTATGAACCTATGAACCTATGAACATGCACTGTCTTACTTCTCCTGGTACAGATGGCAATTCCTCACAATGTCACAGAGAATGCCAAGTAGTTCTGCTAGATGTTGCTTTAAATTGTTTAGTAAGTAACGTGGGATGTTATCAGGTCCCATGGTGGCTGTGTTTTTGACCTTGTATGACCTGTTCTTTGGAGATAGTCAGTAGTGGACTGTTGTCAAGAATGCTTTGGTGTATGGCTGGTGGGGATAGGGGGTGAAGTTATTGCCAAATATGTCAGCTAGCAGGTTGGCAATTTCCTCGGGTACAGTGTGAGTGGTACTGTCCACTATAAGTTTGGCACACGGCTGGGCATTCCCTTTTAGGTTTCGGACATAGCTAAAGAATGACTTATGGTTGTCTTTAGCTAGGAATGCTAATTTAGTCTCATAACTAGCCTTAGAAAAATTGACAAGATATCTGCTTTAAAAATACAAAACTGTTCCGCTTAGGCAAAAAGCAACTCGGCGCTTTATTGAAACTTTAAACGTTAAAATATTTCAAACGTTTTTCGTTTAAAGCAATGTTTAAACTTCTTCAGAAATTGGCAAACATCAGCATACTTTAAAGCATTTGTTATATAAGAAGCAGTTAATGAGTGCCCGCCATAATTCAAACCAGTAAAAAAATCCTTAAAAAAGGGGCAACATTTTTTTTATATTGGAAAGACGGAGCGGAGGCTAAGAGATAGGGTGTATGAGCATTTAAGAAGTATTAATTTACAAAAAGAATGACAATGCTCTATCAAGACACGTTATTGAATACCCCAATCACAAATTTTGCTTTAAAGTTATTTACCAACTTAATCAAGATATGAGAGGGGGTCCATTCAACTTACTTTTAGAGAAAAGTGAATTGTTATGGCAAATTAAATTGAATGCTTTCACCTACCCAGGTCTGAACGAAAAATGCTCAATCATGAGCTTGTTAAAATTAAGAAGCTTAGAAAGATAATTAATCACATATAAGAACAGATTACTAATATCAATATAATAAAACAGGATATAACATTTTTATTATAATATTATGCATAATATTAATACTTAAAGTGTTGCATAAAGTGAACAATTTTGTGATAAAATACTTATCTCATCTCATTTCAATTCAATTTAGATAGATATTGACATGTAAGATATTCTAAATTATCAATATTTATCTATTTGGCAAGTAGGATTGGTTTCTGATTATAAGTACAATTATATATATGAAAAATTTTCAATTGAATACCAGTTAATAATCAATCCTAATGATTACTTCATGAGTTAGTTGATGAGTTTATGTATAAAGTATAAATATATAAAAAATATAAAAAGAAATTTATATTTTTAACTAATAATATGAATTGTTTATGATAGCTGTATTATTAGCGATTGCTCTACCTAACTCACTGCACATATCTAAGGCCTTATTATTTTAAAATGAATTATTTTAAAATGAATTGTTAGGATGTCGTATTATTCAGTAAGAATGTGCTTTTAAGACGTCTGATATTCATTTTCATTGTTATTTGTTTTACATTTTATAATTAACGTTATAAACGTATATAATAAAATAAATTAATACCTAACCCAGGAAATTTTAATCAAGAATACAATTAAAAATTAAAATTGAGAATATAATCTATATAAATACGCTTTTATGTTTAATTTAAAAGCTATGTTTTAAAGTAACAACTGTGACTTTAAGGATTTTTTTACTGGTTTGAATTTTGGCGGGCACTCATTAACTGCTTCTTATATAAGCAAATGCTTTAAAGTATGCTGATGTTTGCCAATTTCTGAAGAAGTTTAAACATTGCTTTAAACAAAAAAACGTTTGAAATATGTTAACGTTTATAGTTTCAATAAAGCGCCGAGTTGCTTTTTGCCTAAGCGGAACAGTTTTGTATTTTTAAACAGTACGAAGATATCTGCTTTGCTTGATCAAGCTGTACAAGATATTCTTCCTCTGTTGGGTAAATTCCCTCTTTTTCTCAGATATCAGTTTCTCTCTTTTGTTATATAACTTATTTATACTTACAGTCCGCCAGGGTTGCTTGTTTTTTCAGGAGGACCTGGTTTTAGTCCTGTCAGGTACAGCTTGGTCAATACATTTGTTTAAGTGGCTCTGTAGGGCATTTGTGTACTGTTCTGCATAGGACTCATTTTTGGCTGTGTTAGCAGAGGCTTTGAAACTTTTTATATCATCTCTTAGTAGGACATATTTTGTTTGGGAGAAATTTTTGTTTTTTGTTTGCTCATGTGGGGGTATCAGGTCTGACCTTTACTTCAAATGAGACTGATTATGGCCTGACCTTACCAGGGAAGGCAACACACAGGGGGTAGTGCAGTGACCTCTCCATGTTGGTGAGCACTAGGCCTAGGACATTTGATCCCCTTGTGGGGGTGCAGACTAGCTGTTACAGGGTATCTGAATTAAGAAAATCTAAGAACCTCAGCTCAATCATGTTTGTGCTCATATAAGTTGCCCAATCAATGGAAGGATAGTTGAACTCTCCCATGATCAAGGTGTTTGGCCTTATACTGAGTGACTCTAGCAAGTCCAGGTAGGCAGTGTAATTCTCCTGGTCAATGGTGGGGGACCTGTAGCTAGCAGTGATGTGGTAGGGTATTTTGCCTATAGTTATTTGGACCTGGAGAAGCTCAAGAGAGTCGTACTGTTTTACCAGCCTTGCGGTGTATTTGGATTTAATGAAGATGGATACACCTCCAACTTTGGTTCTTTCATGCTCGTTTTGAGGTCTGAATGTGTGAAAGGCATTGTAGCCTTGTATGGCTGGAGTGCTGTCTGTGGCCTTCAACCACATCTCAGTGACTGCACAGACATCAGCATCTTTCAAGGTGAGGAGTGCTTCCAGGGAGTACAGTTTACTGTTTAGGCTCCTAGGATTAAGCAGCATGACCTTTAATTTGTCTCTAGTGGATTTCTTTACATTGGAAGTTTTGTTGTTTTGACATTGCCTAAAAAAGGCACTATGCGGGAGGCAAGCATCTTTGCCTGTATCCTAAAGCCTTGAGGCGACAGATGAAGGCCATCTTTGACAAAGCAGTGTGGTCTGTTGAACATTTCTTCCCAGGCTGTCAGATACTGGATCCCCTTGGAGTGACACCAGAAAATAAGCCAATTACTGAAATTAGTATATTTTTGTCTGTATTGTGGCATCATCCTAGGTGAAGGTAGATTGCTGCGTAAGGCTAGGGACATACCTGCCTGAGACACATAGTCTGAGAGTTCAGTCATGTCTCTCTTCATATAGTCCAGAGAGGTGCATCTCAAATCATTCACTCAAGCATGTACTGAGACAGAGTCATAATGGTAATTGTTGCTAAGTGACTTGAGTGCATGCATAATTTGATGGATCCTTGTACCTGACAGGTAGCTGACCATGACCTCCTTGTCCAGCCTGGTGAAGGGGACATCTGTGTTTCACTATTGAGTCACCTATGACTAGAACATTAGGTTTTAAGGTGTTTTGCCTTAGGGGCTTAATTGTTGAGACACTATGTGTGTTGTTATGTGTAGTGGTGGATTCTGTTTGTGTACCAGTATGTGTAGGTTGTTTGCACTTAAGAAGTCCCTGGACTTTTGGTAGGCTCTTGGTGAGTACCTAGCATATGTGAGTTTATGTGTCTTAATCTTATATTGTGTGAGTGGAGAGATGTATGTATGCTAACAACCTGCTCGATATCTTGTTAATTGTTACATGAGAGGATTTATTCCAGCTTTATCATAGAGTTACATCTCTCACATATTGTATTTGTTTGTTTTAGGAGCAAGTGGTTGTCAGTATACATTAGGCAATTGCTAAATTGTCTCAGGATGCCCATGTCAATAAGGCTGGCTGGAGAAATGTTGTAAAACTGTCTATAGTAGCAGGTAAGTCTTAAGTACTACTTTCTAAGAAGGCAAATTAGATCAGCTACTGCTCTGGGATTAACAAGGGGACTTATTCTATACAAGATCAGGGATGGAAAGTGGGATGATGCTACTCAGTGCTCATCGGAGTTGCCTGCAGTGCAGAAGTGTGCAGCTGCATTGCCTGCAGAGAATCAGGGAACTTGGGAGGGTTTCACTTACTGGTGTTTAGTGAAAAATAATTTCTAGGCATTTGCATCTATGCAAGGCACTACTAACCCCCGTTGTGCAGTGTGCAGTTACACTCAAATGTGATGCATATATACAGTCGAAATTAAAAAAATTATAAACTAGTCTACTAATAGGAAATCACACAATGATTCTTCCTCCTGCAAAACCTAGCTCAGAGAACGCCATATCCACACTATTCTGCAAAGGGGTGCAGGGCAGCCTTCTTAATGTAAGATGGCTGGATTTGAGTTTAAGTGTATGAAAAATAGGCTAGATTCTGCAAGTATGGATCTAGTCTATGCTAACTAAGCAATATGTCAGTGCATTCCGGTAATGATTTTGTATATAAAGCAAGTCTACATGACGAAACTCACTGGCAAATATCCAAATACCCACTTTTTTTGGTTCAATCTTTACATCCCAGCCAGCAATGATTTTAGGCATCCAGCTGTGACCTATTGTGCTAACCTTATCTGAGCTTTATGTTTAGTAGAACTGCCACAGCCTGACCTGTTATAAGGAATATCTTTATTATGAAGGAAGCCCACAGTTAAATCAGAGTTGTGGATTACCAATGTACTGAGAAGTGAATTGGAAATTGGATTCTATTATATTTTCTGTCTGTCTGTCTGTCTGTTTGAAGAATTAGGTGATGTCCATTCAGTCCCCTTTTGTGTTTGCAATGTCTATTCAAGGAAGGCAATGCACAGGTCATTGAGGGTTGATGATGATTTATTTGTTGATGTCATCTCAGGTTCACTTCTCCCAAATGTGACCATCTCACAACTGCCCCCAAAATCTACTGGAAACTCAAAGATTTCCATGCCCCACAGCAATAAAAAAAGTAATCCCTTCTCTCCAAAATAGGGAAGCATACCAAATATTTGAGTAAGAGACAAATAGAACATAATGCAGTTAATCTATTGTCAAAATCCAAACTCACTGCCTAATAAAAACATAATCAAACAAGTCAAGGCTGATTTCCCAGACACACTGCCATGTTGTCTTATAACCGTTAGAACTGAACAGCTTCTGTTTTGTTTCAGCAAACTAATTATATAACATTCAAAAAATGTACCTATTATGGTGTAAGATTAATTGGTTTTTAGTTTTGAATACAATCCAGAGTACTCGTGTGAATAAGGACCATTAATCATTGCCTCCAGTCATCATGGGCATCAGCAGATTGCAGTAGACCTTGAAGATTTTAAAGGATCCTTTATGGAACAAGCAAGTATACCAGAAATACCATCAGTGCCCTTTTTCTCCTTACTCAAACATTTAGAACAGTTTTTGGTTATAATAAGTCAAACAGAGGCAGAAATATTGATGAAAGCTCCCTTTTTAATGGGGTATTTGAACTCAGTAGGGCTTGTAAAGTACTCATTAAAAATTAAACTCATATCCAAAGAAGAAATGCACACCAAAATTATTACATATAATAGTTCCAACAAGAAGAATGCCTTTCATTTCTGAGTTATGGTACCTATAATAAACTTTTTTATTGTCCTTGGCAGAGGACAATTAAGTCTAATAAGGTGAAGTGACTTTGCAATTAGCAACTTTAAGTGCCTTGTGATATGATTTAGCTGACAGTTAGTAAAACTGCTGGGAAAGCTTATATATAACAGGCCCAGGCCACAAGTTAAACCTGGGTTATTTGGGTCATAGTCAGGGCTTCATGTCTCTCTGCCATGGATCTGACTAGAACCAGTCAAATTCTGGCAATCAGCACCAAATCATCAACAGCATTGGAAATCAATAGCAAATATACTGAAAATAATAAAAAATAGGAGTAATACTACCAAAGTCTAACATAACAAATAGGAGTACTACTACTAAAGTCTAACATAACAAATAGGAGTAATACTATCAAAGTCTAACAAAAAATAGGAGTAATACTACTAAAGTCTAACATAAAAAATAGGAGTAATACTATCAAAGTCTAACATAAAAAATAGGAGTAATACTACTAAAGTCTAACATAAAAAATAGGAGTAATACTACTAAAGTCTAACATAAAAAATAGGAGTAATACTATCAAAGTCTAACATAAAAAATAGGAGTAATATTACTAAAGTCTAACATAAAAAATAGGAGTAATACTACTAAAGTCTAACATAAAAAATAGGAGTAATACTACCAAAGTCTCACATAGAAAACAGGAGTAATACTACCAAAAACTACCAAAGCAGCACATGCTTTTTATGTGTGCAATAAACTTGCTTACTTATCCCTGAGGTTTAACTTACCAAGGACTCAGCTCACCAAGTTAAACTGTTTGGGCTCCAACTCACCAAAGAAACTCAAATGTAAATATTCTCTCCAGGGAATTTGCACTGTGTGGATGGCAAGTCTTTACACTCCAAACTTTTATATATATATATATACATGTGTGTGTGTGTGGGTGTGTGTGTTTATGTGTGCGTGTGTTTATATATATATATATATATATATATATATATATATATATATATATATAGATGTGTGTGTGTGTGTGTGTGTGTGTGTGTGCGTGTGCATGTGTGTGTGTGTGTGTGTGTGTGTGTGTGTGTGAAACCACCCCAGCAGTTATTCCTAATGGAAACAAAAATCTGCAAGTTTATCATCAGAGATTTGAAAACACGGATGCAACGAAGATCAGCACGTCACACTAATTACAACAAAAATATAGGGCGCTGCTACCAGATGACACGACTAATGACCTAACGGCCGTAAAGACATTCAGTGAAGTTGTGCATAGCATGCAACAGGTGGCTTTATCAGCTTACAGCCTACAGATTACTAGGAGAGCTAAGGAGATTCATTGAGAAGTGTGGAAGGGTGAGTATAACCCACATGTGAGCAGGTGGTGTGAATGTGTCGTGTCAATGAAAGTAATTTTGCGGAAGGATGTAATATACTGTTTTGAAAACTCAGTATCAGCTTCATAGTGCTACTAACATATTGATGGCAGTATTAAATGTGAATATTATCATGACAGCTATAAGGTGTAATGTATTAGGGTTAAGTGACAGTGAAGAGCTTCCTGCTATAATGGAAATGTATGAACTGTGCATATGTTGTTGAACGTCAAACAGTTGTGCTACAGATAGGTTATTCTGTGGTTGACATTGCCACTAGATACATTAACATATTGTGTAGGCGTGCTGTAACAGCTGTGTGTATAGGTATACTTAAGGTCAGTAAGAAATTTCCTGTCGCCTATATGCAGTATCCCCTATGTATTGTTTGATGAAGCAAACAGTGATATAGTTGACATGGAGGATTGTTAAAGTTGTGAAATGCACATTTGAAAAGCATACTGCATGCTGTTATGTACCTGTGGAGATGTATCCGATGCCTGTATAGTGTGCTCTATAGTGACTAACAGTGCCATTGGTGGACAGAATACATGTATCAGCTTAGGTTACTGTCTCTAATACTCTGTAAATAGTAGTGGGAAATAGTATTTGTAAGCCAGTTTAGTGTAATAATGGCTCTCCATGAGGAGATGTAATCCATTGTTATTGCAGTCCCTTTGGCATGGGTTGTGTACATGATAATTGTGATATATACGAGTGATACAGGCCTGTATCACATAATACTATTGACATTCATTGTTAGTAATCACAATACTGTTGTTAATTTGTAGGTGTGCTCAGGTACAATGACTGACCAACCAAATGTGAGTTATCCTGGCATTATTGGCACTTTGTATGGCACAGTGAAGTCTCAGAAAGGTCGCCCAATCCTTTGTATTGATGGTTATCAGTACTACCTTGAAAAGAGTAACCCTGAGAAGAATTACTGGTGTTGCACTCAAAAGGCAAGGAAGAGGTGTAAAGGCCATTGTATAATAGAGAAGTGTACTGGTGAGGAGAGGCTACTGAAAAGCATTGCATATTTTCATGCACCAGATGTGGTCAGGGTAGAGCAGACTAGGGTATGGGAAGCCTTTAAAAGGCATGCTGAACAGACTCTGGAGGATCCATGTAGGATTGTGTCCAAGGTTCTGGCAACCACATCCACTGATGTAGTGACCACCTTGAGGAATACTGATGCACTTAAGCAATGTGTACATAAAGTAAGGCGTAGAAATAGCACAAATCCCAAGGTAGACCTAGCAAGTCTGAAATATTTAAGCCCATAGATGATACCATTGAAGTATGGCCACTTTAACATAAACACAGTGCACTCTGCAGCCATACCTATGATGTTGTGCTTCTCACTACAGAGGGTAATCTAGGCCTGCTTTGCAGTTCTGAGTATATTCTTGTTGATGGAACCTTCCCCATTAGCATCAGGGAGTGTAAACAGTAGTGTATGCCATCCTACCGTCCAAATGCAGGGAGTGCTATGATCAGTTCTGGGCAACCCTGATGGCATTATGTGAGGACTTTCATCTACAGTTCCAGCCCAGGATGGTACTAAGTGACTTTGAGAAAGGTGCAGTTAACAGCATAATGAAGCATCTACCAAACAGTATGGCCAAGGGTCATTGGTTCCATTTGTACCAAATTATCTGGAGGCAGATCCAGAAGCTTAACCTGACACAGGTTTATAGGTTCATAGGTTCATAGGTTCATACTAGGCTATCTGCCCGAGGGCATTTATAAGCCTAGCCCATAGTTTTGTGGCTTACGCCACCCCTTTAGTTTGGATAGGTTCATAGGTTCAGTTTGGATAGGTTCATAGGTTCAATGGCACAGATACTCAATTTGCGCTGCTATGTAAGCAGATACCTGCACTGGCATTCATACGTACAGAACACATAATGGACACTTTTACATCTCTGGAGGAGGTGTTGGGTGAAAAGGGTGTGCCTCTATGTGAGTTCTTCAAGAATAACTACATTTTTAGGGAGGCCAAGATGGTATGGCATGAAGGGTCCCACCTCAGAAAGATAACCTCCACTCTTCGATGTCCCATTTTGGAATCAGGCTGAGACATGTACCATGGGCTACTCTAGGAGCCAGAACGCAGTTGAAGGATGGCACTGTAGGCTGAGGTCTCTATTGGGTAAAAAGGAACTGTACATCACAGATGTACTGCATGCCATTTTTTGGAGCACGACCATTTAGAGGATGTTAAACAGAAGTTTCTATGTTGTGTCCCAGCATCTCCGAAGAAACGTAGGCTGTCTGATGAAGAACATATGATACAACGTCTGCTGGCTAAACAGGATGATCTAACACCATTAGGCTTTGTACAATTCATGGCACACCATTACTCATTCTGATATACATACAAATACCTTTAATGTGTGCTATATCTCAGTGGAATTGCAGTACAACTTTTGCTGTTATCATTACACTTTGGTTATTGGGACGTGGATTGCCTCTTTGATTACAGAGCACTTGCACTTGATTGAAATCACTATTTGAAGAAGGGAGACATGTTTTATGTGGAAATTTAATGCACCTACACAGGGAAACAGTAATTTAAAGCAAAATCACAATATTTCAGTGTTTTACCGCAAATCGGACGTAAATGTCATGATTCGACATTTTCAACATTTACCTCTGTTTTACAGCCTTAATTACAGTCGGTATTTTGTAATTTCAGTGGTTAATGTCGATTATTAATACCTTATTTTTTATAAATTTCGACTTTTTAATAGTAAACCGATTGTAATATACATTATCAACACTGAAACCATCACTGGTTACAAAAAAAAATTAAAATTCCAACCTAAATTAATTTGAAAACTTCTATTTTAACGGCATTGCCCTATACTCACCTTAAAAAGCTAAGATTCAGTTAATGAGTCCATCAAGCAATAGCTATGCCACCTCATTTACACTGTGAGCATTTAATAGCACTGGAGGGCAATGAAGTGCAGCTATGGATAAAATGTAGATACTAAAAATACTAAAGCACACCAAAGAGAGATAGCTTCCAAACTAAAATATACAAGATTGCCAACACTTAAAGCCATTTAATAACACAATAAAAAACAAATGCAGAAATTAAAACATACACCAGTCGATAAGCACTCTTGTCCTGTTAAAATCAGAAGAATTATTGAGATAGTTTCCACTCAGCAACTTTCAATTAAAATACCAAAAAGCAGTGGTCACCTGATCTGATAAAAAATATCATCTATAAATACTAAAAGTGACACTGATCACCTTTAAAAAAGTAATTTAAGCTATCACCTTGGCTGTCAATATAAAATATTTTCAACCCACTAAAAATAATTAAATAAAACTTATCTACGTGAGGATTTAAGTTTTAAAATACTTGAAATAGAGGTTGTGTCTTTAAGTCCTGGCCAATGATCTGCATTCAAGACTAGTTGCCAATATAATTCTTTTGCTTCCAGGAGGAGATGCAAAGGACCACCCCAGGGTTTTTAACCATTTGTTCAACGAGTAGGAATTTAAAAGAATGGTCTGTAAAATCAGATATATGTTTAGCAAAGAACTTGAGAATACGTGAACATTTAGCTGCTATTAAAACTGGAACATCGACAGTTTTTTAGCTAAGCATAGCTCTGTCTGTGTGGGGTTTCAAAAATTTTATTTTAGTGTTTTAGAGCAAGATGATTCAGAAGTCTTTGTTTCAGGATTTAATAATGTCTTGAGGTCTGGGAACTAAGGTGGTAGATTATGCCCAAAGCAGATGAATTCCTAGGCCTCAATGAAAGTATTAACATTAAGTGTTTACTAAAAATTAAATAATTTTAGGAAGACTGGATGTGAGTGTCTAACATTTAATGTTTTTTTTATATCTTAGAGTTTTATTAGATGTTTTTTATTTATTTCCATGATGTTTCTACAAGTATTTTAGTAAATGTATTTGTTATTTGATGGAGCAATATGGTGGGTGGGGATTGTGATGATGCTACCGGATTTAATGATGTGACTGGCTGCTGGTAGTTTTGCCGGAAACAAATTTTATATTTAAATTGATTGTTTGATTAGAAGTTTTATTTCTAAAGAAGTTCCATCTGAATAAATTCGGAACAAAAGCGCTAATGTTTTGGTTCCTCTCACTTGTCCAACACTTCAGTAGCTTTTCAGACAAGTTTTTGATGGAGATTAGTGAATTACCTTGGTCTTCAGGTGTTTGGTTCTAATGATGAGCCATACCAAAAATCTTAGTTCTTCAGACTAGGGCAATGATTGTGTTGATAAAATCTCTGTGTGATTCCACTGGGAGACAAAATAGAAGTTAATAATCTAAATAAAGTCTTCAAAAGCAAATGCACTGGAAACTAGACAGTGCTATGACACAGCTAAACCATCAATATGCAGATTAATACTCCACAAAAAATGAGTGAAATTAAATGGTATGTTCGAGACAACTAAGATGTACAAAGTTTTAAATTGTTATAATGCAGGCACAAACGCAGACATTTCCTTCAGCTCATTTATGGAAAATAATGCTAAGCATTCATGCAGCTTTCCAAAATCAGTACTGCACTGAGGATAAGTAAGACAAACAGAATTGCTTTGCAGAGTTAAGAATCAAGCTGCAAGCAAAATTGTGCTTATGCCCAAATTAGTACAAGGATTACCAATCAATTCTCTCCATTTCATCTTCAACTGCTAACTACTACATCATGCTGAAAATAAAGTCAGTCAGTAGGTGTTTCTAATAAGCCCCTGTGGACATCACTGGTACTCATTAAAGGAATTTCACAGGTTGCTACTACAAAACAGAGCCTTGTTCCATCTCAAGAAACTGCCCTTGAAGATTAATAAATTGTATTACTACATCACTGAGATACATTTTTCCTCAGTCAAGGGGCAAATATATCCACTTGGGGGCAATAAGATCAGTGCAATCTCATTAAAAGACTTCTCTTTTATTTAACTTATGTTAAGTGCAGTACTTACAAATTGGAAGCATCTTCTATGTGTTATCAAGACTGAACATACATTGAAAGCCTTTAAAATAAACTAAAAGAACACCTCCATCCAGGGAATACTCCTCTTTTAAAGGCAATGAGTAAAAAGAATAATCAAATAACTTCTCTAGTACTAAGTTACAAGGTAGTTACATAGGTAGAAAATATTTCCTTAGTAGCTGAAACAGACTTAAATTATTGCTTTACTGCGAATAGTAATTCATCTGTTTTATAAATACTTTACTTATAACATAAACAATGTGCTTGCAAATCCCAGTCAGTGTTCTAAACTAGCTGAACAATTCTTGCTATTTTATATAACTGAAGTTTGATTCTCCCTCTATTGTTGTCTGATACTGAATTGTAGACTGATTTTGGAATCACTGCATGTTACTTCATTTGCGATTCACTACTTGCTACAGAACTCTAATCCCTAGAAATATTTATTCTTGTGTGTGTAGGCTTTCAATAGCATGATTGACTACCAACTTGTTTATATGAACATAATCCACATTAGAGAAATAGCACCCTGATTGGGAACAAATGTTCTCCAGCGGGGTGTTAATGTACAGGAAATGCTCGCTGAAAAATGAATCTGCCACTTCATGGCAGTATATTAAGCTGCAGTGAAGCTCGGACTGAAAGTAATCTAACTGCTGACATTATTTTATGGTCACTAAGCAGCACTTTTGCTCTTTAGCGAATGCAAAAAAAAAAAAAAAAAATTAGAAAAATATGTGTGTGTGTGTGTGTGTGTGTGTGTGTGTCTGTGTTTATGAGTGCATACGTGGATGAGAGTGAGAGCGAGATCGACATTATTTTACACTCCCTAAGCAGAGCTTTTGCTGTTTAGTTAGTGTAAAATAAATCTAAAAATGAAAAAAAAAGTGAGTGCATGTATGGGTTTCTGTATGTGTGTTTATGTTTCTATCTGCTTGTGTGAGTGCATGCGTGCTTGAGAGCAGACGTTTTTGTATGTGGGCATGTGCATATGTGTGTGTGTGTGTGTGTGTGTATTTGTGTGTGTGTGTATATGCATGTATGCATGTATGTATGAAGAGTATAAGTGACTGAGCAGTGGCAGCAGTAGTAATTAAGAGGTTTGCATACCTCTTGACCTCTTAGCTCAAGATATCTGGATAAAACCTAAAATAAAGGGGGAACAAAGGCTCAAAAATAGAAACAGATTTTAAACATTGCTCTTATAAAATTACAAAGTTGCTTGAATAACAGGATTTGTTTTAGCATGCATTTTCTGAAGGAAATAAAGTCTGAAACTCAAATGTATGTCATTATTTAGTGACTTCAAACCCCAATGACTGGCAACAAACCATACATTTTACTAGTAAGGGACCAAAAAAATGAAGTAAATTTCTGGATTTTTTTTTTTGAAAATGTTTCATTTGGAATGTAAAATACTTCCTCCATCTCCATTTACATATACTACAGCAAGTTTGAAATATTAGGTGGATGAATTATTTTGTATCAAAAATATATAGAAAAATAGTAATAAAAAATAATTAGTAAGTAAAACACAACAATTTTACATACAGCCCATTCTCTAAGCACAATAAAGTGTTCCAGGGTGTGTATTACTGTGTAAATAATGCCCTTCCACGGGTATAAAGGCTCTCTGTCTGTGGTGACGGGCCTCATAACACCCCTGGGCAGGCATTATTGACCAATAACACACATCCTAGTGGGCATTATTGCTTGCTTACTGCATTAGATATTGACCGGTATACTTAACACTTGGATGTTTGAAGATACGTTGCCCGCTAATGATATGTAATCATTATACATTCTTCTCAGATAACATTTGGTTTTCAGCCCAGGACTTGGTTCATAGGATCATAGGTAGGTACTAGGCTATCAGCCCTAGGGCCTATACAAGCCCAGTCAAAAAGGTACCCTGGCTTTTGCCACCCAAGAAAATTATTTCCCTGTGCCACTGTCGAGCAGAGCCACAGAAGTGATCCCCAGGGTGAATTTCCTATTTCCCATCCAATCATCAAGATTTTTCTTGAAGAGTGCTAATGAGGAGCTTTGTTTGATATAAATAGGTAGTTTATTCTGGAGTATGGGAAGTCTCTGGGACAGGAATCTATCCCAACGGCATGTTCTGTTTATTGTGGTGACAAGGTTTAGGTCCCTAGAGCATGTAGCTCAGAGGGATTGGGATTTCTTTAAGTGGAGCATGCCCAACAGCTCTGGGTTTGACATAGCTTTGTATATTAGGCAGAGATCACCTCTGAGTAGGTGATATATGACAGAGTAAAGTTGGAGTTTTTTGAGATGGTCTGCGTAGGGCATCTGTTTGATGCCGGTAATCCTCTTTGTGAGGTATTTCTGCGGCTTTTCCAGTTGTAGTTGTCTTGTGAGGTACATACCAAATGGGGCATTGTACTCTAAAATGGGTCTAATGAGTGATGAGTAGAGGGGAACAATGACCTCTTTTTTTTCTGGATGAGAAACCTTTTGTGATGAGGTGTGCCACAAAGAAGGATTCCCTGACTACTGTGGCGATGTGATTATCAAAGGAGAGACTACTGTCCACCTGTGTCCCAAGGTCTCATCACACTTTTGGTGTTAAGTATACTACCACCTATGTTGTAGTTCATGGGTACAGAGTTTTTACCAAAGGGGATGACAATGCACTTTTTGGCATTGAGTTTGAGACCATGGCTTTGACACCAGGCATCTATCTCAGTGAGGCCCTTTTGTAGGATGTCCACATCGTTAGGAGTTTCGATTATGGCTCCTAGTTTGCAGTCATCTGTGAACTTCATTAGCCAAAGACCTTCTGTGTTAGCCTGTACTTCATAAAAATAGATACCAAACAGAAGAGGACCCAGGACTGAACCCTGTGGTACTCCACTTGTCACGGGTCTGAAGTTGGATTTGGAGTCTGCTACTTTCACAGTGTGGGTTCTGTCAGTGAGCCAACTGGCAACCCATTTTGTGACATAGGGATTTATACCTAGTTTAGTGAGTTTATCTATAATTCCAGAGTGGGGGATGGTGTTGAAAGCCTTGGCAAGGTCTAGATAGGCTGTGTGAACCACCTTACCCTCGTCTACAGCTTTGGTGACTGCTTCAAAGAAGTCTATCAGGTTTAGGAGACATGATCTGTCTTTTACAAACCCGAACTGGGTGGGGTCCAGAGTCTGAAGATTACCAGTGTCTTTGTTTATAAGTTCCATGGCCTTGCAGACCAGGCTCATCAGGCTAATGGGGCGGTAGTTCCTGGGGTCCGTGGCTGGCTCCCCCCTTCTGGAGTTGGATAACCGTCACTATGCGCCATTCAGTGGGTACAAAGCCTGAGGTAAGGCTATGATTGGACATGGTACTTAGGTGCAGTGCCAGTTCGTTCTGTTGTTCATATAGAACACAGCCTGGGATGTTGTCTGGTCCCATGGATGCTGTGTTCTTGGCTTTGGAGAGTGTGGTTTTTACCTGTGCAGCTGTGATTACAGGAACTTTGCATTCTTCCAGTATAGAGATGGGCTCTTTAGGGAGTGCGAGGGGGGTAAAGTTAGCACTGAACCTATCTGCCAAGATGTTGGCAATATCAATTGGGTCTATATATTCAGTGCCATTGTGCTGTAACTCAGAGCAGATCTGAGTGTTGCCATTGAAATTCTTGACATAGCTATAGAATGCTTTGTGGTTGTCTTTAGAATCAGTGACAATTTTGTTTTTGTAACTAGCTTTGGAGGATTTTATCAGGGATCGCAGCATCTTATTAAGGCTGACCAGGGAACTCCTCCACTCATGGGATTTTACTCTCTTTTGCAACAGTTTCTTCCTTCAGTTGTACAGTTTGTTTATGGCAGGGGACCACCAGATTGACTTCCTTTTTTGGAGGATATCGTGTTGGTTCTGTTTGGGATAGCACGATCCATGCACTCGCGTAAGTGCTTATAAAGTGCAACTGTGTAAGATTCAGTAGTCGTAACTGTATTGTCCATCTGTATGGGTGTCATGAAGTTCACCACTTCTGTCTTAAGAAGCATGAAGTTGGCTTTGGAGAAATTTTTTACCATGGTTTCCTTAATGGGGGGTGGGGACAGGATGTGGATATGTAGGGTAATTAGCTTATGGTCAGATCGGACCAATGAGGCTTTGACTTGAGGTGTGGAACACCAGTCACTCATGTTGGTAATGACTAGATCTAGGATATTGTTGCCCCTGGTGGGGGTGTGGATAAGTTGATCTAGGGCATTAGAGTTTATGAATTCCAGAAAGCGTTGAGTGAAGGAGTTGGTACATGAGTAGTTTTCACAGTTAATGGCGGGGTAGTTGAAATCACCCATTTTTAGAGTGTTTGGTTGAACCCTAATATTTTCCAGTACATCAAGAAAAGAGGAATGGGAATCCTGGGGCATGGTGGGGGATCTGTAGCAAGCTACAATTTGGATTGCAGTTTTGCCCAGAGTTAGTTGCACTTGGATAACCTCGGCTGCATTATGCTGAGCAACTAGCCTGAAGGTTAAAAAGAATCAGCTAACCAGTACAACACCACAGGTAATAAATATAAGTGAAAAAGTAAACGAATGAATAAAAAATGGGTAAGCTAATGAGTTTAACAAATATTGCAAAGGGAATATCATTTGAACATACAATAATGCAAATGAAATTAAAGCTCTCTCTGGTACAGAAGATGATGAAGAATGTAATGTATCATTTTAAGCATAACAGTTATGGAAACATTATTACTAAACTGAGAAGATATGTTTAAAATTCAGTGAGTTATTGCTAAGGAAAGAACAAGTCATTGTTTCATCATACTGCAATGGGGTCAGAAGCAATACACAACTAGCATCAATCATACTCATGGCATTGATTTTTCTCACATCTGGTAGGGATTTTCAAAATTGTCTCTGTAAGTATCTTATACAATTTAATCTGGAAGTCTCCTACACATCTCCTTAATATAAAATTATGACCCAGCCCTAGAGGGATTAATTCATGGTATCTCTGCATTACATGCAAAAGCTACTTTTTGTATGTAACAGGATATTTGACTGCAGCCCAGAAAACTATTACTATTTCATTGCTGCAGATATATACTTCACATGGCCTTGTTTTCAGCAATTTATAAAGGTATTGCACAGGTAATGTATACTTTGTGTAAATTCCCCTAGGAATAATACTTATTTATTTATTTATTTGTTTATTTATTGTCTTTGTTGACGGGTAAAATTCTGACTGGAAGAAAAGCTCCACATTTAAGTTACTTATGATGCACATTTATAATTGCAGTGTAAAAACATCTATGCATGAGCTTATTTACATGATTTTGAAATATTTTAAAATATTTCTTACATGAACATAGCATTTTAACAGAAAAAACAATTGAGAAATTTAAATATCTTGGCTAATTATTGAATAGAGAAATAACATAGCTGCAGGGTAAAGATCCAACTGGGGTGTCTTTGAGTTTAGTAATAATTTACAGACAGACAAGTAGAATATAGCTAAAAAATCGATGAGTTATATGAAAAGAGATGTTATAGAAATGAGCAGTAAGATAAATGGACAGAGGAAGAATTGTAGTTAGTGGCGGAGTGTGAGAGGAGGAGGATGAGTAAGAGTTTAGGAAATAAGTGCAGCATGAAGAGGAGCAATAAGGTACAACAAGTTTGGAAAGCAGAGTAGCTGTAAGAGTTAGAGAAAAGTAATCTGAGTAAAGCTAGCCAGGTAAGCCGGAAGAACAGAGACATCTTTGGCATAGGTGCTGTTTAAGCAAAGTTTTGAAACTATTTAAGTTTTCTATCTGTTTTAACTGTGTGGGGATTTCATTACAGAGTTTTGACACATAATGAGAGAAGAGAGAGTCTTCAGCAGTGTTGGATGTCTTACTGATACATAATAAAAGTTTATTGCTGCAGCAAAGGTCTCTAGTGGATGAATAGCACAGTAAAGTATTTTGTAGTGCTGCACATTTGTCTGAAGAATACAATAGGTTGTGGGCAATGGTAGTGTTTGGCCCTATAAAGGGAGATGAGTTTTTACTGAGTTTTCTTGATAGAACATGGTATGTGGTGATAAAAATTTGAGTTTGTCATCTCAGAGTAGTTTAGTTTGGCCTATGGTTTGTACCTTTGTGTTATTACTTGAGATACTATAAAATGTGCATTTATACTTAATATGTTGCTGTGGAATAAATAGCATAAGTTTTTTTATGGCATTAAGCAGCAAGTTAGAATTTTTTCCATATTTCAATGTCAGAGAAAGATTTTTGAGTGATTTTCTGTAATTTTGTTATTGATGGGGCAGAGCAGATAAGGGTTGAATCACTGGGATACTGTACGAGACTGGTAGGTGTTGTAACGGTATGTTATAAAAATAATAAATAGAAGCAGCCTAGTACTGACCCTTGGGGAACACAAACAGAGATTGGTTGAAATGCTAAAAGGTTTTGTTATAATTTAGTTGCCTACTGATGATTTTCATAAATAACTGTGAATCCAGGAGACGGACAGTTAAGTGAGGCCTAAAGTTTCCAGTTCAAAAAGAAGCTTTTGGTTGGTCACTGCGTGAAATGCTTTTGAAAGGTCAAATAAAACTGAAGAAGCAAGGTTGCCCTCATTTCTGTATTGGCTTACAATGCTGATGAAGTTGAGGAGGGTAGTAGTAGTACTGTGGTTGGGCTTGAAACCATGCTGGGTGTTGGAGAGGAGGTTACGTTGGTTATATGTTTCATAAGCAGAGAGTGAATACATTTTGCTTGGATTTTAGAGAAGGGTGATAGGACAGCAATATGTCTATAGCTTGTTCATAGGGTCATAGGTGATTACTAAGAGCCTTTCAAGCCTAGCCAATAATACCCAGGATATGACAATATTATATCTTAATTCCCCATATAGAGAATGGAATAACATCCGGGTAGTGGGTCTTTTTTACGTGTTGGAGCCCTGAGCCATTTTACAGACTACCTCTGTCCATAAGGGACATGGGCAGCACCGCAGGAGTGAATTTATGGTTCCTTATCCATTTATCCAAGTTCTTTTTGAAGAGAATGAGGGAAGGGCTTTGTTTTACGAGGATAGGAAGTTTATTCCATAGATGATGTAACTGTTGGGATATGAATCTGTCTCTCCAGCAAGTTCTGTTAGAGTCCCAAATAAGGTTTAGGTCCATGGATCCCTCTACCCCTCTCTTGTTAACTCTGTTGAAGTACCTCCTTTGTGAAGGGATACAATAATGGATTTTTATCCAGATGGCTGGGACATAGTTTTCATTATTAACAGGTTGATTAGAATGGAGAGAGGAAAGGCTAGTGCTTCTGCTCCTGTATTGAGGAACTCGGTGGGAAGGTTTTTGTCAACTGAGGTTGTCGCTTTTAATTTGGCTAGTATTTTTTTTTTTTATGATTGATGCTGGGACAGACTAAAAACTAAAAGAGAGTGTGTTGCTTTTGAAAACAGATGAAAGTTGGAGAGGTGAAATGAGGTGGTCATTGATTAATGACTGAACTACCTGGATAAAATGAGTATTGAACTGGGTGGTAATGGACTCTTTGTTGTTGGAATTAGATGGACAGGGTGTAATGGTATGGCCATGGTGTAACAGTTTATTTAAATAGGACCAAAAATACTTGGCGTTGTTTTGGTGCTTTTTTTGGAGATTATTGTAGTATGATTTCATGTCAGATTTATTAAACATCTTAGCACTGTTTCTGGGATAAACTAAAATTTTGGTAGGCATTAATCTTAAACCATTTTTTTGATGTTTTATCTCTTTACAGCATGAGCTGTTTGGTCTCTTTTTGTCAGTAATGATACTATATTAGATTTTACCCTTCTTGTCCTAACTGGAGCTAAATCATTTAGCATTTTTAGGAAGGTGTAAATGAAGTGAGTAACTGCTTCATCTAGGGGCATTACTTATAATACATTCCAGTTGTGGTGGCACAGGGCTTTAATAAATGTGTCTTTGTCAAATTTGGTTAAATTGTGTGCTTGTTTATAGATTATTTGCTTGGATGAACCATGTTGCTGTCTGATTACATAGTCTGAGAGGTGGTCACTTATAGTATCTGGTAAGCAACTAGAGAATTTTATATTATGGGGTTTGTTTGTCAATATCCAGTGCAATGTGGACTGTCTGTTAGTATTTTTGTTGATTCTGGTGGTGGAACCTATTATTTGGGTTAAGCCAAATAGGTAAATAGAATACTTGGGGTTGCTGCTATGTATGGATTGTCAGTCTATATTCAGGTCACCTAAAATGAAGATTTCCTGGTGGATTTTGCCAGATATTCAATGTAGGATATTTTTGGCAGTGGTTATGTTGTTGTTTGGTGGGATGTATACTGCTGAGATGCATATAGATTTCTTTTAGTTGATTTTGAGGTATGCAATCAGAAGTTCAACAGTATTACATTTTGGGATATTTAGATGGGCTGGAGTTATTTCTAAGTTGTTTTTATAAATAATAGCAGTAACACCTGTTCTTTAAACATTTCTGTCCATTCTAAGTATGTTAATACCTGGAGCAAAAATCTGTTGACAGTTATATATCGTTTTAGCCAGGATTTGGTGGCACTTAGAATGTTTGAGGAGTAAAAGTCTGGACATGTATGAATATCATGAATTTTGCTGCGGTTCTGCTGGTTCTGAGGTTAATATTAAAAGCATAAGGTTGTTTTCATTACCGGATGAGAAAATTGCATTTGGAGCATTGAAAAGTAATGGGATGGCAATGGCTGTGGCGGGTAGTTGATTACTATCTCCACTAAGTTTCAGGATGGAGGTGGGGTAAGGAGAGGTATGGAGCCATTTGTATTTGCATCTGAATTTCAGTGCTGTTGATAAAGTGCTAGTCTTAACTGTTAATGTGGCTATAAAAGAACAGATTGGAGCATGTATAATGGTACAGAGAAGTGAGATGGACAAGGAGAGAAAGAGGGTTTTTGTGATGCAAAGTATGTGTATTTGTGATAGAGCTGGGATATGATGGCATATTATGGTAGTGAAGTGAGCTAATGTTGTGAGTGTACAAAGCAGTAACAATTGACTTACTATCATTGTGAGTTGAGATGGTGAGCGTTTAGATGTAGGTAGACGAGAACGTGGGGGGTTGGTGGAGGTTTGGTAAGATGATAGATGTGTGGTATATTAATGAATGGAGTGTTATGAGAAATGGAGAGAAAGATGTGTGGTAAAGAGTGTGGAGATTTTTTGCAGGTTAGTATATAGATAGTGAAGGTAGTGGAGAGTGGTTAGGTTGTGTGCAGAAAGCTGTATAGTATGACTCTGTAGGCAGGGAAGGTGAAGAAGTCAACAGTGTATAGATGGGGGAGAAGACCAAAATGTGTTTTAATGAGAAGGATAGTAGTCCATATTATAATGTACCAGAGTGTGCTTGTGAATGGATGGATATAGATGCTTGTAAGCATGTGTGTAGTGGGCTTAAAATGTCTGTAAAGAGAGTTTTAAGTCTGTGGAAGAGGCTGCAGCAGGAAATGACAGAGGACAGAAACTGGAAGAGGATTTTTAATGTATATGTCTTTGAGGGGTGGGTAATAAGTATTAATTATAGGAGGTGTCAAGAGGGAGAAATGTAATGGTCCAGGGGGTAGTTGGGGAATTGGGGATGGGATAGGCAGGGAGTGAAGCATACAGAGATAAGCAATCACAGTAGCAGGAGACAATAAGTCTATGCAGTCGATTTTACCATAAGTAATGGTAGAAAGACCCATTTAAAAATCATGTACATATTTAATTATGGATAAAAATGCCTTAGTTATTAGTTGGGGAGATGCAAACTCATCCCTGGCCCAAATTAAATTAGCTAATAATAGATAAACTATTAGAATGTGAGGAGGTGGGGGATGCAGTCACATACATTTCCTTAACCTGAACTGATACAATTGCTTTTGAAAACAATTAACTGAGGAGAAGAAGAAGCTGCATGTCATGCTAACAAGTAATTTAGCAGGGACTGCTAGCTCAGTTACCAAATAACAATATAGAGATACAGAAGAGTTAACTTTTATTTGCTACTTTACATGCCTTTTGCAAGATGAAAAAAAGTAGAATGTTGTACTCAGGAGGTTCATTGGTTGATGTGCAATGCCTTGTTATGTTTTGTAAAAGAACACAAATTCTAGCTTGAAGTAACCTTTTGCAAGTTGAAAAAGGAAAGTAGAATGTGGTACTCAGGGGGTTCAGTGGTAGATGTGCAATGTCAGATTGTGTTTTGTAAAAGAAGAACCCAAACTGTAGCTTGAAGTAACCTTTTGCAAGTTGAAAAAGGAAAGTAGAATGTTGTACTCGGGAGGTTCATTGGTTGATGTGCAATGCCTTGTTATGTTTTGTAAAAGAACACAAATTCTAGCTTGAAGTAACCTTTTGCAAGTTGAAAAAGGAAAGTAGAATGTGGTACTCAGGGGGTTCAGTGGTAGATGTGCAATGTCAGATTGTGTTTTGTAAAAGAAGAACCCAAACTGTAGCTTGAAGTAACCTTTTGCAAGTTGAAAAAGGAAAGTACAATGTTGCACGGAGTGTCCAGTGGTACATGTGCAATGCCTTACGTTTTGTAAAAGAACCAAACTTGTAGCTTGAAGTAGCTGGCTGTGAGGAAAGACAAGTTACTGTCACAGAAATAAAGAAGAGACAGAGTGTAGATAAAGGGAATACTGTAATCTCAGGTCACTAGCTGAACACAAGTTCAGTAATCCCCTTTACTGTCCTTTTCCATCCTTGTACCTACAAGCCATCTAGTTCTGGCACAACCATGCTTGTTTGTTCCCAGGGTAAAAACTGGTTAGAGTACAGCCATCACCCAAGCAACCTTGAGGGATTTCCTGTCATTAGGTTTCCTACTGCTTCCCACTACCTAGGTTTTTGACAAGGCCATTCATTTTGCACAAATTATAATATGGCATGATACTTAAAATATTCCATCTGTACTGATATATACACCTGTACATGAATAATAATTTGGATCTATAACAAGATTCAGTAAACACCTGCCTAGAGCTCAGAGTTAACAAGGTGACCCTGCAATGTTACCAGCTGCATCATTCACAACAATGCAGTCACCCTATGTGACAGCTTGTGGGGTGGCACAAAAACAGAAAGCACTGATGTTATTAATTTTATTTTTTTTTTATTTACTCCCATCTAAATAGCCTTTTTGGCTTCTGAACTCATCTTTACATTTTATTAAAGGTATGAGCTTCAGTCCCAACATTAAACCAGAGGGTATCCTTCTAATTGATGTACTGGGTGCAGATGGTAGCACAGGGATTGTTTTAGTGTGTTGTTTAGAATGAACTTCAATGTCAAACAGGAAACAAGTAGTAGCTGCAATAGTCATGCAGTAAGCAAACTGTTGTTTTTTCTTTCTTTTCCAAAAGAAAAGAAAAATAGAAGATCTGACCAGTTCAGCAGACACTCTGACTTTGTTTATTTTTATTCTGTGAGATGACCACAAGAAGAGAAGCTTGCAAAAAACTCCAACTATTGTCTGTCTCATATCACCTACTTATTGGCGATCTCTGCTTGACTTACAAAGCCATGTCTGAACCAGCTCTGTTAGAAATGCTACATCTAAAGAAATCCCAATCCCTCCGCACCACACGCTCCAGAGACCTCAATGTCATTACCACAATCAACAGAACATGCTGGAGGGACAGCTACATAAACCAGAGATAGCCCATGCTATGGAACAGACTTCCCATACATGTCAAGCAGAGCACCTCACTGACCCTCTTCAAGAGAAATCTTGGTGAGTGGATGGGAAACAGAAAATTCACCTTGGGGATAACTCCAGTGGCTCAACTAGACAGAGGCACTGGGAACTAAGGTTGGGTGGCACGATGCCAGGGTAATCTTATGGGCTAGGCTTGTAATGACCTCAGGGCCATTTGCCTAGTACACACCTATGAACTTATGAACATATGAACAGCTTGCAACATGTACCATTGATTTCTCATTATAGGATCATAGGATCATAGGAGATTACTAGGCTAATGACTCTGGGGCCCTTACAAGCCTAGCCAATAGTTTATCCCCAAAAAAGAAACCTCAGTCAGCACCTGTGTCCCCTGTCAATGAGGGATACAGGTGGAACTCCTGGGACAAATTTGTGGTCGCCCATCCACTCATCAAAGTTGAGCTTGAAGAGGGTCAGCAACATACTTTCTTTGAGGTGTATGGTAAGTCTATTCCAGAGACAGGGGCAGCCTCTGGGAGACAAACCTGTCTCTCCAGCAGGTTTTTTTAATGTCACATATTAGATTTAAGCAGAGAGG
This sequence comes from Protopterus annectens, assembly GCF_019279795.1. NCBI lineage: Eukaryota > Metazoa > Chordata > Ceratodontiformes > Protopteridae > Protopterus > Protopterus annectens. The sequence goes on along the minus strand of NC_056734.1, from coordinate 462,085,350 downwards.
TACATACCAAATGGGGTGTTGTACTCAGTTATTGGCCTAATGAGGGAGGAGTACAGAGAGGTAATAACTTCTTTTTTTCTGGACGCAATTCCTTTACTTACGAGATGAACCAAGTAAAAGGATTTTCTGGCCACTGCTACTACATGATGGTCAAATGTGAGATTGTTCTCAACTTGGGTACCCAGGTCTCTCACTACAGGTTGTGTGCTTAGGGGGTTGCCACTAATGTGGTTATCAGTAGGGGCCATGTTTTTGCCGAATGGTATGATAATTCATTTTTTTGCATTTAACTTAAGGCCATGACTTTGGCACCAGTCATTTGTTGCTGTGAGACCCTCTTGAAGTATGTTAACATCATTTGGGGAGTCAATGACAGCATCCAACTTAAAGTCGTCTGCAAACTTGGTCAGCCACAGGCCTTTTGTCTTTGCCTGAACCTCTGAGAAGTAGATGCCAAACAACAGGGGTCTGAGGACAGATCCCTGGGGGACACCACTAGTGACAGGTCTGCTGTCTGAGGTAGTGGCACCTATTTTGACCTTGTGGCTCCTATCAGTGAGACAGCTGGCCACCCATCTGATGAGACTGGGATTTACGTCAAGTTCTGTTAGCTTTGCTGTCTCTGCTTTGACTCTCACCATTCTCTTGTTTTGCATTATAGTTTACGCTAACTGTCATAAAACCTGGGATTGTCTGGTAAATCACTGACGATTAAATGAGTCAGTAATAGCAGTCATTAGACTTCTATGCTTCTTAATATTCAGAAAACACATACCGATGCAAAACCTGTTCTTAAGTAAATCAGTATAATATTTAAAAACTGTCCCTAATTTGGGCCTTTGCCCCCCATTATTTTTGGATTTTTCCAAAATTCTAGAGCAAAAAAATTGAGAGGTATGCTCTGATTGATTTTGTTTTAGTACTTTGTAAAGGGGGGGTCATATAATTCATTAAATAATGAAGGGCATTTGAGTTTCAGACTTTACAAACTTCAGAAGAACATATACAATGTCTGTTATTCTGGAAGCTTTTTAAGTATATAACAGAACAGCAATACTTAAGTCACACCCAGATTATCGCCTTTTGATCCGTGTTCCTTCAGCAGGTACTATCACTCTTAATTTTTTATTGATTCCCCTTATATTTTTTATCTGTTCCTTGTATGAGTAGAATTCAATTTGTGATATTTTTTTCTGGCAAATTTTAAGCAGTGCATTTTCTAAATAGTGATAGACATTTGCCTTTTAGACTTCACAGTCCTCACAAAAATAAATGCATGCTAATACAGAATCTATTATTCTAGCAACTATGTATATACATACAACAATATTTAAAACCTGTCACTCACTTTTGTCTTTTGTTCCTCATTATTTTAGCAGATGCCATTGGTCTTAACTGTTACTGATTTCACCACATATTGTTAGCATATTCCTAACAGAATTCAGTTTGTAGCTTTCTGGAAAATCATTAAAAGACTGTAGTCCCTAATGTGGAAGTTAGCTTCCTCATTAACAATGAAGTCTGCATTTTAATGGGCATTTTGTCTCCTACACAGTTATTTTGAACTATAAACAAATACCAGACATTTGGGTTTCAGACTTCACACTCTTCAGAAAGCACATACTAATGCCCAATTTATTATTTCAGCTACTTTCTAAATATAAATAACCAGTATTTAAAAGGTGCCCCGTTATTTTAGCACATACGCTGCTAACATGTTTTGAGGATAGTAAAGTCATAACATCTGCCTCACAGGTTTTCAGTCTGGCTTGCTTTAGTGTTGACCCTACATATTTTCTTGCTCTGGACTCTACCCACTGGCATGGTGTAGTGACTCTATGTGTCTTTACTATGACCAGTGGGATGTGCATTTATTATGTCAGTGTGCATGATCTGAAGTTCTGGTTTCTTTGAGGTCATGGCTTTTTGGGATAGAGGTGAGAGTTTTGTGGATGTAGTTTTCAACACTTTTGCATATGTAGTGTTTAGTGTGTGTGTGTTCCCACAGAGTGAAGCTGTTGCTGAGAGCTTATCCTGAATATTCTAGATGTACTTACAGCTTTCAGTCTTACACATATCCAAGGTCTTCTCAAATGCACTGTAGTTTGTGTGAACATTTATTTTTTTATTTGTTTATTGGAAAAGATTGACTGAGTCAAAAAGTGTCCATTTGCAGTGGAGGCCAGAGGAGAAGAGCTCCACTATCACAATCTATCAAAAATCAATTACAGATATTTTAAATCACAAAGTATCATGTAACACTATAAAACACAAAAGTGAAAAAAATGCTGTAATAAGAAAAGCATAGAACATGTGTTTCATAGTTGAGTGCAATGAAAAACAACCTAAGTTGAAGAAAATATTTGAAGTAAAACTCATTAGTCATATTATTTGTTACACAAATTAGTATGCGATAAATGACACTTGAGACAATTTTAATAAGATATTTAAAAGAGATATGGGAGACTCCATGATTAGAGACACTGATGGGAAATTGAGTGATGTCTTAGCATGAGACAAGGGGCTCATATTAGGGTTATAGAAGGAAGTAAGGATAGAGAGAAAAGGAGATTATAAGACTGCAGGGTAGGGTGTCTTTAGGTAGCTTAGGTGAGTATGGAGGAAAGAGAAAGTAGTAAAGGAAAGGTCTACTGAGAAAAAGTGGATATGATAAGGTAGTGGGAAAAATAAAGGTAAGGTGGAGTAGGAGGTTGGGGAGGGTTGTGAGGAGGGACTTAGGTTAAAAGGGATGGGTGACGTGAGTGAAGTATAATGAGTAGGTTCAGCCAGGACTGGTACAAGAGAAGGTCCATGATTTTGTAAAGTATTCTTCTAGGAAGCATTTAAAGGTGGATAGTTTAGAAATAATTCTGGTGGTTAGAGTTAGGAAGTTCCAATTTTTTACTACTGAGTATGAGTATAGGCTTTGTCCTGAGGAATTATCTGGTTTATTTATAGTAAGAAGTTGTTTGCCTTCTGATCTGAGAGTTCTTTTAGGGAAATATATGCTTCTTTGAAGGGGTAAGAGATGGGCAGGCTAATGGTTTATGAATGATTTTATGTATTGTTATAAGTTGACTATAGGTGAGATGAAGTAGGAGTTCCAGCCAGCTAAGAGTATGCAGATCTTTACAGGGATGGGTAAAGGGGGTTGAATTAGTATAAAACAGACCAAAGTTTGTGAGCCAAACCACAAAATGCTCACTTTATTGAAATAACATTAAGCACTTTCATCCTAAAAAGGACTTCATCAGAATAAAAATGGTAAAATAAAAAAATACTATATATGGACAATAACTCCTCCCACACAAAACTCATTATATAACTAATTAAACAATAAAATTGAATGGTTAATTGATAATATCTATAAAACTAAAATTACAACACCTAAAATAAAATAGTTAAGCATGTTCTCAATGGTAGAGAATATGCTCCAAATTCAAAGGCGTACTAAAATAAAATGTGAAGTAGAAAAAATAACAATTTTGTGCATAAGGAACAGGTGGCAACAAGCATCCCCAAGCAATGTATTAGGCCTAGTACTTTCAGCTCTCCATTGCACCGCACAATTACTTTGTTAGAGAAAATTTCTAAGGCTGATATTAGACATGTTTTACATAACAACAGGATTTATTGTCTGTTTAATTTGACAATGGATGAGCAGGCCCTCTTCAGGCATATTACGAACAACAGACAGATCAGACTCATGAAGCCTTATAAAGGTGGTTTTTTGATGGTCATGAATACCAACAACTACATCAATAAAATGCTTGATATGCTTTATGGTGACACTTTTGATGAGGTTTCAATCAGTAAAGGAACATAGCTTATTACAGAATTGATGTGATGTTAAATGACTTCCTTACATAAGGTTGTATTTCTCAGAGAGATTTTAATTTTTAAAGGTTATTGATCCAAAAACTCCAACTATTTTTGGGATCTTAAAGATGCACAAGGATGTGGTTTATCCACCCTTGCACCCCACTGTAGATGCATTTTTTTCAAAAACTTTTACTAGCCCAAATTATTGACCATCAACTTAAGGAGGTAGGTGAAAACACTGTGCACCTGCATAAAGAATTGTGGGTTTTTTGTAAAAAGAATCTCTAAGGATGTATACAGTGATGGCATTAGTTACCATAGATGTCAAGGACCTCTTTTCTGTTATCTCACATGATTTGGGTTTTGAGTGTTTTTATGAATTCTTATGTAGCAACAGTAATTTTGATCATGGGAAGATTAAGCTACTGAGAGATTTAATGGAGCTGGTCCTAGAGAACAATTTTATATTTTGAGAGGCACTTATTTAGACAATGCACAGGAGCCACCATGGAGGCTGCATGTGCCCCAATTTTTGCTAATCTTGTGATGGCCAAATGGGAATCTAATTTTGTTTTTTTTTCATCTCCTTACAATGATGTGTGATCCCTTTATGGTCGTTACTAAGATGATATCATCATTTTTTGGACTGGTAAGCTGGAGAAGCTAAATTCATTTTTTGTTATTTGAACACCACCACTGAATTCCTTTGTTTCTCCATGCATTACTCCCTTGATTAGATTAATTATTTGGACTTGACCATTTCCAAAAACAGAAATGGCCACTGTTTCAAATCTAACATTCATAGGAAGCCAACATCATCAAATTCTCTGCTGCACTTTACCACTTGGCATCCATTTCACCAAAAGAAAGCACTGGTTAAGGGCCAAATGGTCAGACTTGCATGCATGATTTCACATCAAGAGATATTCATACAAGGGAGTGTTAAACCTAGGAAAATGTTTGACATGCATGGTTATCCACCTAGTTTTATCAAAGCGATTGTTGATGAGGTTACAATTAAACAAGAATAGTTTATTTTCTATCCCTTGATAGGGAAGGGGAACTTCACTATTGGTCATGATGTCAACCAAAGGCTTTAGGTAGTTTTAACAAGGTCCTGGTTTTTACATATAATCTTTACTTTTCTGATATTAAAGCAGTAATAATAAAAAAACTGGAAAATATTTTCAGTGGTTGGTGAGCAATTTCTGGGTTTGGGTTTCTCTCCCAATTTTGTTTAAAAAAATGATTTTTGTTTTAAATCCCTTATAGAAAGAGTGGGATCCATCCCTGCTAGCTGCTGTATGAGGAAATGTGGGCACTGTAACCAATGTTACCACTTGGAAGGTTCCTTATTTCACATGGCTGGTTATGATGAAGCTTTTTTCTTTTTTGAAACAAAAATCTATAGCTTCAGGGCAGGTGTATATTATGTGACACAGTGCAAAGACTACCCCAGCTTTTATACTGGGAAAACTGAAAAACATTTAAGGTTTAGAATTTACTAACATATGTATGATATTAATAGGAAGGATGACCATGATGCACTTTTTAAACATATTAAGTCCAACAGCTGTCATAGATTTAAATTTTATATCATTGACAGTATAAGGCTTGATGGTTGGAGTGGTCTTTGGAAGGATCTGTTACAGTGAAAAGAGTTAAGGTGGTAACTTAAACTTAATTCTACATTTGATTAGGGTTTGAAAGATATGGTTTCTGTCAGCAGCTTTCTTTGATTAAGAGCATCATTTTACATTTAAATTTATTTGCATTTCCTGCTTCATTTTATTTTTATTGAATGTTTCTTTTTTAACAACTGCTTTTATGGTTTTGTTCTCCTTTTCTTATGTACGTTCAGAGTTGGCACTGTCTTTTTATTTTTTTTTATTTTTAAATTCATCTATGGGCATTATGTTGCTTCAATACATTTGTAGTTTCAAGCTATTATTTTTATTATACATACATATATACATGTATGGTCAGAGTGATATTTTAAGTCTTTATAGAAAAAAAATATACAAATTTGTTATTTCTACTGCATTCTGTTTTATTTTAGTACATCTTTGAATTTGTAGCATTTTCTGTACCATTGAGAACATGTTTATTTGTTTTTTGGTGCTGTAATTTTAGTTTTATGGATGTAATCAATTAACCATTCAATTTTCTTGCTTAATTAGTTACATAATGACTTTTGTGTGGGAGGGGTTATATTCTATATACAGTATTTTTTGATTTTACGATTTTTATTCTGATGAATCCATTTTAGGATGAAAGTACTTAATATTATTTCAATAAAGTGAGCAGACTGCAGTTCAGGTCTTGAATTTTGGTTTGTTTTATTTCATTTTTTTGGCTCATTAAGTTGAATTAGTAACAAACTTGTAAATTTTGTTGTGCCAGCTTTCAAGTTTATGGATGATTGTAAATTGGTTAGAACTGGTGCTCCATAGAGAAGGGAGGGTAGAAGCTAGTTTTAGCTAGAGTAATTTTTGTGGTGTGCTGACAAAATGTGTGTTTCTGTATAGCATGCCTTGTTTTCATTTTTTTTATACTGCTTTGGATGTGGAGGTCATATTTAAGATTATCATCTATTATAACTCCTAATTGTTTGGTATGGTGAACTAATTCAATTTCAGTACCATTTGCTGAAAAGATTTTGAAGAATGCATTCTCAGGGGTGTGAGTTTTGGGGTAAAGAGGAGGAGTTTTTTTTTTTGGGGGGGAGGTAGAGTAAAAGCTGGGCTTTTGTAAGCCAGGCTTCAATGGAGATGATAGCTTCTTTTGTGAGTTCTTGGGGAGTGAATTAAGGTGTTTGAAGAGCAGATGATGGTAGAATCATCTACATATTGAATCAGGGTGCCTTCACAAGAGGATGACTGTAGGTTATTGATAAAAATATTGAATAGTAGAGGACCAATGATGGATCCTTATGGGACTCATGTAGAAATGGCTTGGTATGCAGAGATGGACCATTGCCATTTCAAAGCTTGTTGTCTGTTTGCAAGGTAGTAGACGGATATGAGATACGTATTGTGGAAAGCTGGTTGAGGAATTTACTGTGAGATACCATGTCAAAGGCTTTTGATGGATCTAAAAATACTGCAGATGCAAGTTTATTAGAGTAGCAAGCTTTACTGACAGTGTCTGTAAATGATAGTAATGCAGTAGAAATGCTGTAGTCTGGCTGAAATCCATGTTGTGTATTGGTGATTAGCTTATTTTTGCAAGAGATAGGGGAGAAATCATTCATATATACATCTTCCAAGGATTCTGTAGTCAGGAGACAGGATGGCTATGAGACAGAAATTTGTAATCTCAGTGGAATTACCTCCTTTGTGTAAAGGGATAATATGGTCCATTTTCCATCTGTTAAGGACAAAACATTCTGTAATTGATCTATTATTAAGAATGCTAATTGGGAATGCTATTGCATCTGCAGTTAGATTTAGGTATTCAGGTGAAGATTGTTGACTGAGGAGGATCAAGGTTTTAGTTTATATAAAAGCTTTTTTATGGTAGTTATAGAAACTAGTTTAAAGGTAAAGTAGGTGGAGTTGTCTGTGTGTGCATGTGTGTGTGTGTGTGTGTGTGTGTGTGTGTGTGTGTGTGTGTGTGTGTGTGTGTGTGTGTGTGTGTGTGTGTGCACGCGCGCATGTGTACTGGAGAGCTTGCATTGCAGTTAGGTGAGTTTTGTGAAGGAAATGTGCTAGGGTCAAAGGTGAGTGAAGCTAGCTACATGGAAGGAGTTGTATTAGATAAATTCAAGGTTAAATTGGCTATGTACTCTATGAGGTATGTGTTTAAATAGGTAGCTGTTTGAAGAGGGGGAATGTCTGGCTATAGGTTGGGATCCTGTTTTGTACCTGGGTTGATTAGAAAGGATATGGAGGACCAGAATTTTTTAGTGTTGTTTTTATGGCTATCTTGTAGGCAAGTATAATATGACTTTTAACTCTACTAACTTGTTTCTTGACTTGGTTTCATAGCTGCCTGAATAGTTACAGATTTATGTCATTTGTATTCTTTTGCCAGTTACTCCTTGCTTTATCTCTGTCTTTCATAAGGAGTTTCCATTGGTTAGTGAGCCATGGGGTATGGTTGTTTTTAATTATTTTTGCACACTTTGGGGATAACATTTTACGAATATTTAGAAATGATGCATTGAAATATTCAGCTGTATCATTTAAGGAGTATTTTTAGGATGGACCAGTTAACTGCCTTCAGAGCTTCATTGAAAGACGCTTCAGAAAAGGTGGAGAGATTATGGGTAATTTTAAGCTTATGTTCTTTTGTTAGTTGTGTAATATACCTGTTGGTGGTCACTTAGTGTATTTTGGGTAGATTGCTGGGGGCATTTTTGCCATATTTTGTTGGGTTATTAATAAGTTGAGTGAATCCAAACAGGTTCATGTTATTGATTGCTGAATTTGCAGATAAAGACTGCCAGTCATGTTTACATCACCCAGGAGGATAATTTCATTGGTAATGTATCCGCTATCTAGGATAGAATGTTTTCAAGTATTGGAATTTTCTGTCCTGGGGAATATATAGAACACCACTGCATATGTTCTAGGCTATATTAAGTTTAAGGACTGAGATTAGGGTTTCTGATTTTGCAAATTTTGAAATGTTGCCGTATAGAGAGTTACTGTCAGCATATTTGGGAAGGTAGCATCTATTCCACTGGCTTTTTTAAGTGTTCTATCGAGCCTAACAATATTATAACCAGGAGGTAGTATTTCAGCATCTTTTATTTCAGGTTTTAGCCAAGTTTACATTGTGGCTATGATATCTGGGTTATGTTGAGTCATCCAGGCATGAAAATATGTGATTTTGTTACATATGTTTCTAAGGTTTAGAGTGACTATATTTAAACTTTTAGGGTACATTATTTGGTTTAGGAGTTGGTTGGGTCCTCATTTGGGGGTAGATATCACCACTTTGATGGATGGTGGAAAAAGATGATTTGTTTGTTATGGCATTTATAGTAGATATGGGTAGAAGTATTATCTTGACAGTGGGACTGACATTTGTCAGTATTTTTGGGTTACAGCAGTAGAATGGAGTTATGGGAAATATGCTTGAAGAGATTTTTGAGTAGCTAGTGGAAAGATGGTTGATAGGTTAAGAAGAAGCAGTGGTTGAGGTAAGCTTATTTATTTTTACTACTGCTGGGGATGTTAGGAATAAAAGGGAGAGGATGAATAAAGTGATACAGGAGGGGGACAACATAGCTAGTGTTGTAAAAATCTTGTATGGTGAAGTGAGACAATGATCAGTAATAATTGTGTGGAGAATGGGTAGGTTTTGATGGGGAGAGAACAGACTGAGATTTGAGAAGGAATTTAGAACAGAAATGGGTTGTGATGATATAATGACAACAGTTTGTGATTGAATATTGCAGTCAGGAACAGGATAGGAGAATGATTAGAGGTGTTGGAGTTAACAGAGGTATAAGTTTAGATGCAATAAGGGTAGATGGGAATTGGGAGTAGATCAAGGTAGGGGAGAGGAGAAAGCATGAGCAAAGTGAGGGATGAACAGAGAGTGTTGGCCCATGGTAGAGTAAATACCAGGAAAACAATCTGTAAATAAAAATGCAGCAAGACAGGAAGTAAGAAGTCCATAACTTTAAAGGACGTGACACAAGTTGCTAGATTATTGTTAAGTTACACCTAAGTTAACTGCAACAGGCAGTATTGCAGTATGTTTTGCTTGAAATGAATATAAGAAAAGCAGGTAGGGGGTGAAATTTATGCCATGGTCATTATATTGTATTTTAACTCTGTTTTTGGCCAATTTCTGTTGTTTTTTTTTAGGAAGGCTTTAGGTATTAGAAGACACATATCTGTTAGAGTACAGATTGTTGTTATAATAGTTGGGGGTCCGCTAGGTGTGTGGACACTGACCTCTGAATTAATTAGCTTTAAATGCACTGTGCAGATTAAGTCTAATTTATCTTATTTCTAACAAGCAGTTATACTTAAAAAGTTAATATACATAAGTTTTGAGTGACATAGCTCATATATTTTATGAGTCCTGGGTGTGTTTCGAAAGGCTTTAGTTTGATTTGCAGCTGGATATACAGTTTGAGGTCCCTCAGTGAAAAACATATCTCAGTAGGCTAAGGTATGGAGACTACTTAGTGCTGAAATGATAGATTAATACTAGGCAGCTACAATAGGAAAAATTTAAAAAGGATACAAAGACAAGGTCTTTAAATTCTAACTGCTTAAGGTGAATCATAGCATGTAATTTTATTGTTATGGGCTTTATTTGTTTTTCCCAAGGAAATTTTTATCTGTATGGTGGGAGATTATGGCCCCCATTTTGGAGAGGTGCCTGCAAATGTCTGTTGAAGGTAGTCATAGTTTGAGATGGGCATGAGAGAGTTTCAAGTCCATTTGCCATGTTATTTTGGTAAACAGGTCATTAGCAGTACACATATAGGAAGCCAGTCTTGAGAGTCGTGAGTAGTCATTACTTTTTAAAGTTAATTTGTCAGAGATTACAAATATCTTAAGGTTATCTTAGGGTGTTTTTTATTATTTCAAACCTAGTATTGCAATTACTTGCAGGTAATTATACAATGATGGCTCATTTGTATTCAAAAAGGACACCTGAGTGGCCAGCCCATTCAGCGTACTCATTGTAAATTGAACATGTGCCAATAGAACAAAGTCGGGTCACTGAAGTACCATTGAGTGGCTGGACATTCTATAGGAATATGCTGAGGGACAGTGCAAAAAAGAAAATAAAAATGAAGTATGTTCTCAAAAACAAAGAAACAGAAACATACTTGATTTATTTATTTATTTGTTTGTTTGTTTGTTTTTGTTTTTTTTTACCAGGATACTCCACTAGGCCAGTAAGAGCCCATTTTCAGTGGCATCCTGGGGAGAAAAGCTCCACAAAAAGCATGGACATAAAACAAGTATTTAACAATTTATTAAATTTCCACAGAAAAACATAAACACAGACAAATAATTAACTCACCCAGACTCTGCTACACTTTGTTGTGAGGGAAAGGTTGGTTTGCTTTTTATTTGTTGTATTTTGTATTAGTTATTGCCTTTTTATATTTTGAGTGCTGTGATTTGTTTTCTTTACCTTGTGTTTTGCTTGTGTTCTGCTTTTAACTGCATATTAAAACTTCAAAAGACACCACAGCTCTGTCTCTTGTGAGTCAGGCAGAAATTGTTCCTCACCCCCCACCACCCTGTCACTGTTGTGTTCTTAAATACCACTCTCTTTCTAGTTGCCTGCCTCATGTTAATTTGACCATATATCTCATTTCCTCTCTGCTTTCACTGGTTTGTGTGAGTAAGCACAAAATTATCATTTTGTGAAATGACTCACCTTCAACTATTTGAATTTATTGGCCATTCTACTGTATTCCATAGTACCGGAATACAAAAGTGATCATCCCCTTTCAATTTATCTTGCTGTTTTAAAAATAGTGACTCTCCACTAAAACTTAACTTTTTAGACAGGTAAAACTTAAGTTACCTACTTTCACATCTGACTTCTGTAGTGCACACTACAGTGTTTAGGATAAACCATTTTTTTCATCTTACCTTTAAGCAACCCTGTGACTAGCACTTGCTCAACTATGTGCTGGAAAGCACTTGGAAGCCTTAAACTGATACAAGCACTCAACTCTCTTTATTAATAAGGAGAAATTAATCATAGGCACTAAACAGCCTATAATTGCAAAGTTGAAATGCAAAAAACACCAATCAGAACCAAAGTGTCACATAGCTCACAACACCAGTGTGCCACCCAACAACAGCCCCTAAGGCAAAACAACGTACCTAACACTTTAGTCATAGGTGACTCTATAGTCAGGCACACTGATGTCCCACTCACCAGGCTGAACAAGGAGAAAATTACAGTGAGCTGCTTGTCAGGTGCCAGGATCCGCCACATAACTCATGCACTCAAGTCACTTCACAACAAGTACAAATATGACTCTGTCATTGTCCATGTTGGAGTGAATGACTTGAGACATACCTCCCTGGACTACATAGAGACATGGAAGAGCTCTCGGATCATGTGGCTCAGGCAGGTATGACCTTAGCACTGAGTAGCATCCTGCCTTTGCCCAGAAGGATACCACAATATAAGGACAAATGATTGACTTCAACAATTGGTTAAGCTTCTGGTGTCATTCAAAGTGGATCTGTCTGCCTGGGATGACATGATCGACAGACCACGATGCTTTGCCAGAGTTGGTCTGAACCTGTCACCCCTGGGATTCAGGTTACTGGCTAAGGTTCTTGCCACCCCTATAGTGCCTTTTTCAGGTAAAGTTCAAAGGACTAAACCACCACCGTAACAGGTACAAGCTTGCAAAATCTGAAGGTAATGCTACTCAATGCTAGAAGTTTCAACCTCAAAATGCACTCTCTCGAGACACTCCTAAAAATGGAGAACATCGATATCTGTGCAGTAACTGAGACCTGGTTCAAGGCTCCAGAGAGCACCCCTGCAATACCAGACTACAACTCTTACCACACTTTTCGGCCACCAAACCAGGATCGAAACACTAAAGGTAGAGGAATGTCCATATTCACCAAGGATATTCACACCACCAGGTTAGTTGCCCAACACAATGCGTCTGAAATTCTCCAGGTGCAACTAACACTAGGTAAGACTGCAATCCAAATTTAGCTTGCTACAAATCCCTCATCATGCCCCAAGATTCTCACCACACCTTTCTAAACAGTGAAGAAAAAGGCAAACTGGTTCCAACACAGCACTCTTTAATAGCAACACAACAAGGTAAGCGCTTCCACGGATTACATCCGCTTCCTCAGACCAAAATATTAAAACTAAAATCACATCTTTAAACATTCTAGCAGCCAATGAGGCACACTAATCACTAAACCAATTTAACATATTCATTGCCTTGTCTAAGCAGTGAAGAAACTAACATCAGTGTATAAATCAGCAATACTATAAAACATACATTGCAGCTCAAATATTGCTAAGTATATAATTAAAACTGACTCTGGTCTATCACATAAACATAAATATAAATTCTAAAATGTATCAACATTTAAATATACTAAAATATATATATATATATATATATATATACATACATACATATAATAAAATCTGTCTAAAATATGTATATAAAACTGGTCAATCTTGTGGACATATAAAATAAAAACTATAGCAAAGATATATATAAGAAACCAAGGACATAAGCTTGGTACTACTTGGTCAATGTTTCAGTGCTCTAGCTTTTAGGGCTTCAGAGATACCTTACTATTGAGACCTGGTGGTTTGTCAGCTTGATAACGTATAATCCACTTCTGTTCCACTGATTCTGTCTTATTATTAATGTCACCACCTCTAATACTATCGTGTATGTACGTACCCATGCAGGAGATGTATCGCTTGTGTGTGTATACATGGGGGGGGGGGGCACTTTTGTACATCCACAATTAGGCTTTGAGATTAGCACCATTTTATATGCTGATTGCCATACCAAGAACGTTGTATATTTTTGTTTCTGTACTATCTGTTTTTCATTCTATATAGGCAAAACAAATAGAGCCGTCAAGGAGAGAATTTTAGAACACCTAAGAGACATTAGGAATGCTAAGGAAACAAGTGCGTTGGCCATGCATGTTGCAAAAGAAGGCACTGCAAATAAGTTTAAATTTTTTGTTCTAGAAGTCATACACGATAGTATTAGAGGTGGTGACATCAATAATAAGACAGAATCAGTGGAACAGAAGTGGATTATACGTTATCAAGCTGACAAACCACCAGGTCTCAATAGTAAGGTATCTCTGAAGTCCTTTTTAAAAGCTAGAGCAGTGAAACGTTGACCAAGTAGTACCAGGCTTATGTCCTTGGTTTCTTATATATATCTTTGCTATGGTTTTTATTTTATATGTCCACAAGATTGACCAATTTTATATACCTATTTTTAGACAGATTTTATTATAGGTATATATATATATATATATATATAAAATATATATATATATATATATATATATATATATATATATATATATAAATATATATATAAATATATATATATATATATATATATATAAAATATATATATATATATATACATTTTATATATATATATATATTTTAGTATATTTAAATGTTGATACATTTTAGAATTTATATTTATGTTTATATGATAGACCAGCATCAGTTTTTATTATGCACTTAGCAACTTTTGAGGTGCAATGTATGGTTTATTGTGTTTCTGATTTACGCACTGGTGTTAGTTTCTTCACTGCTTAGACAAGGCATTGAATGTGTTAAATTGGTTTAGTGATTAGTGTGCCTCATTGGCTGCTAGAATGTTTAAAGATGTGATTTGAGTTTTAATATTTTGGTCTGAGGAAGCGGATGTAATCCGTGAAAGCGTTTACCTTGTTGTGCTGCTATTAAAGAGTGCTGTGTTGGAACCAGTTTGCCTTTTTCTTCGCTATTTTGCTGTTTGCTACATTGGTTCCTTTATCGGTTCAGAGGTTTGTTCTGACTTTACTACCTTTCTAAACATACTGGAAAATATTAATATGCAACCAAACACCCTAATACTGGGAAACTGCCATTAACTGGGAAAACTACTCGTGTACCAACACCTTTGCCCAACGGTTCTTGGAATTTATAAATTTCAATGCCCTGGATCAACTAATCCATAGTCCCACCAGGAGCTCCAATATCCTAGACCTGGTCATTACCAACATGGGAAATCGATGCTCAACACCTGTGGTTACCCCCTCGTAATCACCCTTAACATCCACATCCCACCCCACCCCCAGTAAGGAAACCTCCATAAAAAACTTCTCCAAAGCCACCTTCATGCTACTCAAGTCAGAAGTGACAAACTTCATGACACCCATGCAGACAGGAACTGAATGTTCGACTGCCGAGTCCTATACTAAGGCACTGTACTACCACATCCACTCATGCATGAATCGTGCCATCCCAAATAGAACCAAAATGCTCTCCTCCAAAAAAACGAAGCCAATCTGGTGGTCCCTGCCATAAACAAACTTTACAACATAAGGAAGAAACTGTTGCAGAAAAGAGGAAATTCCCAGGATGCAAAAAACTCCCTTACCAGCCTCAGTAAGAAGCTGAGATCCCTCATAAAATCCTCCAAACTAGTTGTAAAAATAAAATTGCCAAAGATTCCAAAGACAACCACAAGGCATTCTATAACTATGTCAAGAATCTAAATGACAATGCTCAGATCTGCTCTGAGCTACAACAGAACAGCATTAAATATACTGATCCCAAGGATATTGCCAATATACTGGCAGATTAATTCAGTGTCAACTTCACCCCCCTCTCACCCCTTAAATGGCCCATCTCAATACTGGAAGATTGCCAAATTCTGGTAATAACAGCCACACAGGTAAAAAATGCACTTTCCAAAGCTAAGAATACAGCATCCATGGGACCAGATGACATCCCAGGCTGTGTATTACATGAACTACAAAATGAACTGGCACCTCACCTAAGTGTCATGTTTAATCGTACCCTCACCTCAGGCTTCATGGCCACTGAGTGGCGCACAGCTACAGTTATCCCACTTCACAAGGGGGGATCCACCATGGATCCCGGGAACTACTGCCCCATCAGTCTGGCAAGCCTGATCTGCAAGGCCATGAAACGTATTATCATGGAACTTATAAACAAAGACATTGGCAACCTTAAAACACTGGACCCCACCCAGTATGGGTTCGTGAAGGGCCGATCGTGTCTCCTGAACCTGATTGATGTCTTCAAATCAGTCTCCAGAGCCATGGACGAGGGTAAGGCAGTCCACACAGCCTATCTGGATTTCGCCAAGGCCTTTGACACCATCCCCCACTCTGGAATCTTAGATAAACTTACTAAGCTGGGCATTAATCCCTACGTCACTCGATGGGTTGCCAACTGGCTTACTGACAGAACCCACACTGTAAAAGTAGCTGACTCCAAATCCAGCTCCAGACAAGTGACAAGTGGAGTATTTCAGGGTTCAGTCCTAGGACCTCTCTTGTTTGGCTTCTACTTCTCTGAAGTACAGGCCAACATGAAGGGACTATGGTTAATAAAGTTTGTAGATGACTGCAAACTGGGAGCCATTATTGAATCCCCAAATCATGTGGATATTCTACAAAAGGGCCTTACAGAAACAGATGCTTGGTGCCAGAGCCATGGGCTCAAGCTCAATGCCAAGAAATGTACAGTTATCCCCTTTGTCAAAAAACATGTACCCGTGAATTACCACATAGGTGGCAGTACACTAAACACTGAAAGTGTGATAAGAGACTTAGGGACACAGGTGGACAGTGGTCTCACCTTCAATAACCACATCATCACAACAGGCAGGAAATCCTTCTATGTGGCACACGTCATCACTAAGGGATTTTCATCCAGAAAAAAGGAGGTCATTGTCCCACTGTACTCATCCCTCACTAAACTCATTATAGAATACAACGCCCCATTTGGTATGTACTGCTCAAGACATCTGCAACAACTGGAAAGGCAGCAGAAATACCTCACTAAAAGAATTACGGGCCTAAAGCAGATGCCTTATGCTGACCGCCATAAAAAACTCCAGCTATACTCTGTCGCATTTCGTCTACTCTGAGGCGATCTCTACTTAACATACAAGGCCATGCCAAACCCAGAGCTGCTGGACATGCTGCACTTAAAGAAATCCCAATCCCTCAGAGCCACATGCTCCAGGGATCTAAACCTTGTCATCACAATAAACAAAACATGCTGTAGGGATAGGTTCCTGACCCAGAGACACCCCAGACTCTGGAATAGACTGCCCATACATGTCAAGCAGAGTACCTCTTTGGCCCTCTTCAAAAGGAACCTTGATGATTGGATGGGAGGAAGGAAATTCACCCGGGGATCACATCAGTCACCCTGCTAGACAGGGGTCCAGGGAAGTAAATAGTGTGGGAATAAATAGCCAGGGAATTGTTATGGCTAGGCTTGTATAGACCCTAGGGCCAATAGCCTAGTACCAACCTATGAACCTATGAACAATTACTTAAAGTAAAGCTAAACTAAATGTGTCAATTAGTTACAATTAATAGAAACTTAAGTTACAGAGTGATACAAGAAATAAGTAAAAGGCCGAGATTATATAAACCTTTGTCCAAAAGAATAATTAGGTTATCTTAAGACATTTTTAGGTTAGTGTTAATTTGGGATGGCTATAGAAGAACATTCCGACAAGTGAACAGGAATCAGAACTTTTTCATGAAATAGAGGTAGCCAGGATTTAAAGGGTGGGGGCTTAGTGCAAGTGCAGTTCCAGGACAAAGAGAGGTACTCTTGTAAAAAAGTTTTGAATGATGCTAGGATTTGATTAGTTCAAATTGTTAATGGAAGGGCATCCCAGGCTCTGGCTACAGAACAAGAGTATAGAAGCTGACTGGCAGGTAGGTTAGGTGTGTGCACCAGCAAAGGTTGTTGATTTTTAGATTTGGATGATCTTTTGGGTAGAAAAATACTAAATATTGATCTAAGGGCTGGACAGACTAAAGGTTTGTAGATTATTTTATGGACAGTTGTCAAGTGCAAGTAGGAGAGATAGTGTGGGAGTTCCAGCCAATTGACAGAGTGTAGAGTTCTGCAGTGGTGGGTAAAATGTATACCATTTGTAGCAAACTTGGCAATTTTGTTATAGCATGTTTCAAGCTTAGTTTTTAGGGAGGATTGTAGGCTAGTGAGTAATGGGGCACCATAGATGACAGAGTGAAGAAAATAAGTGGTAGCAAGGGTTTGTTTAGTGAACAGGCTAAGAAAGTGTTTGTGCTGATGGAGAATACCTAATTTCTGGTATGTTTTGTTAATATTATGTTATATCTGCAGGTCAAATTTTAGGTGTTCATCTATTATTACTCCCAGTAGTTTAGTGTAAGTAACAACTTCGGTTATTGTGCTGCTTTAAGACTTCATGGTTAATTGAGTTTTGTTTAGGAGACTTTTTTTCTTAGGGGTAAATAGAATTAATGTGTGGATTGACAGATGATTGTTGCTGAGCCAGGTCTTTATGGAGGTAAGGACCAGCTGAGTGATTTGTTGAAGATGAGACATGGAATCAGCAGAACAAATGATAGTAGTTGTCTGCGTATTTTATGAAAACCCCCTGACTGGATGAAGACTGAAGACTATTAATAAACATGGTAAATAGGAGGCAATCTAATATAGAGCCTTGGGGAACTCTGATAGAGGTGTGACTATATGGAGTGAGAGAGTTCTGCCAATTAACTGCCTATTGTCTATCCAATAGGTAACTTGAGAAACAGTTAACAGGGGGTGACCAATTTTTGAGAGATGATTTAGAAGTAGGGTGTGAGAAACTATCTGAAGCTTTTGATATGGCAAGAAATAGGAAAGAGACCATTTTGCCTGAGCCTCCAGCTGTGTTGATTGTATCAATAAAAAATATTAAAGCAGTGATAGTACTGTGATCTGGTCTAAAACCATGCTATGTAGGAGATAGAATTTGGTTGTTAAGAAGAAAGTTTGGTTGTTAAGAAGAAAGTTTAGCAGTTATATATGTATACATCTTTCAAGGAGCTTAAAGATGGGAGAGTGGATGGCTATAGGATGGTAGCTGATGATATCAGTAGAGTTGCTGTCTTTGTAGAGAGATAGAATAAATGCCTTTTTCCAAAGTTTTGGGACATATGATTCAATAACAAATCTGTTGACGAGTACACTGGTGGGGTGGCAACAGTTTTGGCTTCTAGTTTTAGATATTCTGTGGAAAGGTTATCAGCTGCATTGAAGCTAGATTTGAGTTTGAGAAGTAGTCTTATGGGTTTAATGGTGAAGGTGGGTGTAGGATGAATTGTTACCTCACAAGAATTGAGAGAGGACATAGAGAAAGGACGGTAGAGAGGAGAAGATAGTCTTGATGGTCTGTTATAATTAGAACTATTTGAGACTGGGTCACAATGGAGTTGAGGAAAGTTGGCAGTGATGTTTGATATACTAGTAATAAAGTGAGAGTTAAACAGACTGGCTATGTATGATGGAGTTTCATTGGGATATGGACATGGATTGCTTTTAGTGCCAGGGCTTAGGAGTGATGTAATGTCCAGAATTATCTGGGGTTCTGCTTATGATTGGTTTCAAGTTTTAGATAGTACTTTTTTTGTCTTTGGTTACTTGTCTTTTTACCTGGTTGTGAAGCAGCTTGAATTTCAACATGTCTGGAGGGTTTTTATTTTTTGCAATTGTTTCCAAATGTTGTCCCTAATTAACATTAGCTCTTTTGTTGGTTTAGTTAACCATGGGGCATGGTTGTTTTGATTCTTTTTACTTGAAGAAGGGCAAAGCTGATTAGAATTTCTAGAAATATTGCATTAAAGTAATTCACAGCATCATCTTGAGGTAGTACTTTTAGGATACTCCAGTTCAATTTTTTTAGTAGATTGATAAATGTCTGTGGTTTGAAGTTGATCACATTCTGTATTTGTTTATAATGATGTTCCTTTTGAAAAGAGGGAACTGTTCTATGGACAAAGGCAGGGAGATGATCACTAAGTGCATTTAGAAGAGTACTGGCTGTAGTGATTTTACTTGGATCAGTAACCAAAATCCAATCTAGGATGGAATCTTCATTATTGCTCCTATTGAATCTAGTTGGAGTGGTGATGTGTTGAGTGAATTTAAATAGGTTAATTTTGAGGATAGGAATTTAGAGCCGAGGTTTAGCCAGTTAATACTGACATCGCCCAGAATGATGGTTTCTTTTTTAATTGTATTAGAGATCCAGACAAGGATCTCTTCCAGAATAGGTATGTTATTACCAGGGGGTATATATAGAACTATGATACATAAGGTCTTTTAGATTTGTTTATTTTTAGAAAAGAAATGAGAATTTTTGTGTTAGAGAATTGGGGAATAATATTTCAGTACAGGGTTGTGTTGCAGGTGTTGGGGAAATGGGGTACAATACCACCTCTTTTTTTGTGAAGTCTATCTGACCTTATGGTATTGAAGCCTGGAGGGAGAAATTCAGAGTCTTTTATATTAGGTTTAAACCAGGTCATAGTAGCAGCGATGATTGTAAGATACCTAGGCATGAAAGTTGGTAATTTTGTTATTGATACTTTGGAAGTTTAGTGTAACAATATTTAATGATTTATAGGAGTTATAGGGGTTAGATAGAGTTGATAGATTTGTGGAAGTAAGTACTGAATTAAGGTAGATATCACCGCATTAGGGTATGTTTGAAAATCTTGGAGATTAAAAGGACAATAGTTGTTTTTTATTTTGATCTGCTAAGGTGATTCTGATGGTAGACAGTAGTGCATTTTAATGGACGCATTATCAATTGGGGAAGAGCAGTGGCCCTATTTGAAATAGGTTAGGAGATATATCTGGGTAGCTCTTTGATGGGTTAGATTGGAAGGATGTGACTGATGTACATTAAGAGGGGAAAGGAGGTAGAGCTGAGTGCTGTAAGGTTTCATAATAGAAAAATAAAACAGGAAATGAGAACGAAGCAGTATATTTAAACTTGTGAGAGACATTAAGGGAAAGGTGGTATGAAGGGGTTTTGTTGATAAATTTGGATTACAGTTAAAGAGAAACAAATGCTAGAGTGCAAAGGTAGAATATAATAGAAGAGATATGGGGAATGTGAATAAAAATAGTGAAGTGATGTAGAATATGATGGAGAGATATGGCTAGCTAGGGGACACTAGGAAAGGAAAGAATGACAGATAAGAAATGAACAGTTAGGATTAGGAAGAGTTTGAGTACAGGATGAGATACTTGTAGGGAGAGGTTTGATTATGGATGTGAGATGTGAGCAAATAAATATTAAGTTACTGTTAGAGTGTGGGTAGCAACAAGAGAGTAGGAGTGGTGGGAGGGCATTAAAGAAGGCAGTATATGAATAGAGGAAATTAGAATAGGTGAGGTAAGTCAGGGAGGTAATTGACAAGATAGAGATTGATCTGTTAGGAGTAGTGGGTGGAGTTATGTGATATAAATTTAGGTATAGTGGGGGTGGGTGAGAATTGGGTGTAGGGTAGGAGAATGGAGTGAGACCAAGCAGCACAGGCAGCACTTGACCTGTGTTAAACTGTGAGAGAAGAAGAAAAATTATCAATAAGGCAGTTTACGCAGTATACATGTTTGGAGAAAATATGTCAGAGGTGGTGGGGTGATAATATTCAGAGAGCTGTGTTAATGTGGTATTCTACAAGTTTAGTGTAAAGCATAGAATCAGTTCATCTGAAGGTAAAGTTATAATGTAGCAAATAGGAGGCTACTTATATTAAAATGGTTCCAAAAATGTGTAAAAAGTATTTAAAAAGTTGGTTACTTAATGCATAAAGATAGTCAATAGCAGGAATAGATGAGAGAATAAAGGAAGCTAAAGTATATGGGTGGCTAAACAATTTAATAGCATTGAATTTAAAGACAGGAAGTACAGAGCTACTTGGGCATAGAAATGATTAAGGAAAGTCACATCTGAGGTACTCTGCTATGCCATCCTTAAAAGAATGCTATATGTTAGTGCTACCACTGTTATTGCTGAATGTGAGGTACTGTGATATTCTGATGATGAATAGGAATATAAAAATTAAAATTTAAATATTCAAATGGAAAACATTCAAGTCTTTTGTGGTGTGGTTCACCCACCAGAAGAGCAAGGTGTAAGGACTTGTTTTGGAGTAAGTATCTGTGTAGCTGACTTCAATAGGTAGATAGTAGCCGGCAAGCATACTGAGCAGACGGTTCTTATGTCCTGTCTAAATAATTAAAGACAAGAGGTGTGAGCCAAAATATTTAAATATGTATACTAGACTGGAGACAGGAAGTTTCATGAATGTTATGCCATTAAATATATTCACTATTCATAAATTGGAGATTGTAATTACTACAAAAGTTTTAACAGTATAAGATATCTTTATGTTAAAGCTAGAGGCAAAATGAGTCACAGGGTAATGTTAAGTAATGCAGTTAGTACACTCTGGGCAAGGGGAACTAAGTGGAAAAAAGATAAGCTATTTGGCATGAGTAAAGATGCGAGCTGAATCAGGTGTTGGTGGCTAAAATAATAATAGCCATTTAAGGGGAGACAGGTTCACTAGGTATAAGAGAACATCCACTTATTGTGATAAAAAGTCCAAAATGAGAACTGCAGAAAGAAGGGAGAAAACCTAGAAAGGTTTACCTGAGTAGAAGCCAGAAAAACTAATACCATTAAATCATTCTGCCTCTTCTTCCCTTTTGTTAACTTCCCACAGCCCGTCCCTGGAACACTGTGCCTCCTGTGACATAATAACATTCTGCTCAGTATGCTCTCCAGCTCCTGTCTACCTATTGAAGTCAGAGATGTAGATACTTACTCCAAAGCAAGTCCTTACACCTAGATCTTCTCCCAGGCAAACTGTAACACAAAAGACTTGACAGAAATGTGATGATAGGAAGTACTGCCCACCATGCCAGGAGAAGTAAGACAGTGGAGGTATGGCTTGTACCAACACAGCTAGCTGGAATTTTGTAAATAATTAGATGTCATTTGTATATCAAACTGATTTGTATAGATGATTAAGCTGAAATATATTTGTGATATTTGCTTCTGTTAAAATGTATCAACTGTGTACCCTGCTGGAATAAAATGAAATGTACATGTATTATTGTAACTGAATTAAATGTATATGTTTTAATAGAGGACACTGGGACAACAAAGGTTAACCAGTTATATTACTTTAAGAAAAATAAGGGAAATGTAAATCAGCTGTTAAACCATTAAAACAGCAACCCACAGTACTGAACAGAACTGGAGTCGGTGGGTCTGGAAGAAGCCTTTGTTCATTATCTCAGTAAAAGGAAGGGAGGCCCCAGGCACTGCAATAAACACTTAAGATGTGTATTTATAGCATCTATGCTAAATTCCAGTCTCAGCTTTAAAAGGGATTACTGTGAGAACCTAGAGTCAGGTCACCAGATGAGGCCATTCTGCAAGCCATCTTGGATATCATATTTTACAGAGTAATCTCTGTGAATGGAGTATTCTGTTTTGGGGAACTTGACTAGAAAGACTGCTCACATGTTTCATTGTGCCTTGCTCTATCAAGTAAATTATTAGGGCATATTAGTCAGGAATATAGTGAAGCTTAGTTTAGATATTGTTTTTCTTTATTTGTATGAGACTATCCATCAATGTTATTTTCAATATTTCCTGTAATTTGAACTCTGGTTTACTGTGAATATATATCTAGTAATTTTACTGTTCTTTTATTATTTATTATTAAATATATTTAAACTTGTTATTATGGCTGGTCCTTGTAAAATGTATTTTTCCTTTGAGAGTATTATTTATTTGGTTACACTGTGTGGGCCACTTCAGAAGGTGTAGCTATCTTGACCAAGTACTACCATCTGTATTAGCATTAATATTACACAGTATAATTGGACACCCTTTGTTAAGTGTCTTAGAGTAGCTGATTGTGGAGTATCTGGTGGCAGTGATAACTACATTATACTCTGGGTAGAAGGTGACACAGCATGTAAATCTGTGCCAGCCTTTCCCGTGTGTGTGTGTGTGTGTGTGTGTGTGTGTGTGTGTGTGTGTGTGTGTGAAAAATCAAATCTCACAATGTGTCCATGTCAACTACTTGAAGCAGGGACACCAAGCACTGTGCTTACAGAGAGGGTGCTGGAGGACGTGGCATGGACACTTGGCTGAGGATCTAACCCTACAGCTGTACCAGTGGGGTATATTATTGGGAACCTAGAGAGAGAGAGACAGATATACTGAAATCCAGACCCTGGGTTGAATGTGTTTCTTCTGTGCTGCTAAGAGAAAGTTGGCTTGAAGGAGAGAGCTGCATCTGGAAATACTGAGTGCATCCATTTGTATTCCAAGTGCATTTCCCTCTCCACTGTCAGTGGTAAGGATTTAGGCTCCTTGATTACTGGCCCAGTGTGGGGGCATCACATATCGGTTGACAGTGGTGAGACTATCACCTTTCACAATAAGGACCCACTGGCCAGTATGCTTGTCAGTTCCTGTCTACCTAGTAAAGTCAGTGACTCAGAAACAAACCCCAAAGCAAGTCCGTATATCTAGCTCTTCTCACAGGTTGACATGAGACCATTTTCCCAGTATGCTCACTAACTCCTATCTACCTGTTGAAGTCAGCGATGCAGATACTTACCCCAAAGCAAGTCGTTCCTCCTAGATCTTCTCCCAGGCGAACTACACCAAAAAAGACTTGTCATATGGACCCTCTGCCCAGTACACTCACCAACTCCTGTCTAATTTTTTTGTTCCTACTCACTAGCAGAATACCACAGTACCTCACTTTCTGTGATAACAGTAGTAGCAGTAGCATATAGCATTTTTTTAGGAATGGCAAAGTGGAGTTCCTCAGATGTGGCTTTTCCTTAATCATTTCTATGCCCATTTCCCTGCCCAAGTAACTCTGTACTTCATGTTTTTGAACTCACTGCTATTAAATTGTTTAGTCTCCCATATACTTTTGTTTCCTTTATTCTCTCATGTATTTTTCCTGCTATTGACTGTCTTGGCACATTAAGTAACTAACTTTTTAACACTTTTTATGCATTTGCTGGAACTGTTTTAACATAAGTAGTCCCCCATTTGCTAAATTATAACTTTACCTTCAGATCAACTGATCATATACTTTACACTAGACTTGTAGAATATTACATTAACATAGCCCTCTGCATATTACCACCCCACGACCTCTGACATATTTTCTCCAAACACGTATACTGCATGAGCTACCTTGCTGATAGTTTTTCTTCTCCACTTGCAGTTTATCTCAGACCAGGTGCTCACATAGTATGTTTAGTATTTAAGTCCAACATTCCCATCACCCTTTCAGCCACATAAAAATTATCTCCTTTCTGTTTGGCACCATTTTGCCTCTCCTTCCCTTCTGTTAACTTCCCGCAGCCTGTCCCTGGAATGCTATGCCTCCTATGTAAGTCTTTAAAGTTTTGTAGTTACTGATCTGTATATCATCTTATGCCTGTATCACCATTATTTTACACTACTTAAAGGTATTGAATAGTTAACCTGCTAGTATAAATGTTTTGTGTGTTTACCACTGCTGATAATAGCCAAAGCTATTCTACCTTTAATAATTAACTGCTTTCAGTGTGTTTGCTTCACCTATTTAAATGAATTGTAACTCTCTTCAGGTTAAACTGCTTTAACTTAGCTCCTGTGTATGTCAGGCACTATCTGTTATTTAATGAAATCAATACAGTATGTGCTATGTGGTTCATTGAATGATTTAAAGGTATTAGTTTTCTGGCTTCCGCTCAGGTAAACCTGTCTAGGTTTTCTTCCCTTCTTTCTGAAGTTCTCATTTCAAACTCCTCTCTTATCACAATAAGTGGATGTTCTGTTATACCTGCTGAGTCTGTCTCCCCTTAAATGGCTAGAATTATTTTAGCCACCAACACCTGATTCAGCTCGCATATAAACACATACCGAGTAGCTCATCCTCTCTCCACTTACTTCCCCTTACCCAAAGTGTATTTCTGTGCTGCCCCTCATAAAATGCCAACAAAAGAAAAAAACAGCAATAGAGATTCTCTTTTCTCTTTTGCTTCTCCTGCATTGCACTGACGTACTGTGCAAGCATTGGGATGCAAGTCCTATTCACATGCGCCGTACATCAGTAAAGAAGGATAAACATGGAGGACCACTTCTGTGCTGTTTTACAAAGACATTCCCCGGGATTTAAGAAGCTCGGCACAAGGACGGTTTTAGCCTTGCGCCGAGCATCCTCACTACAGATGGTGCAGCAGCGCCATATGAATATGTATGAGGGCGTACTGCCACACCCTTGACATGCACAGGAAATGTGTACGAGTGAAGGGGGCGTGTACAAGTGCTCTACGGAGGCGTAAACATGCCCCAACAGTTGCAAAACCTACAATGCCTACTAATAGAGCCTGCCTTTAATAGTAAGTCAGTAATTCAGTGTCCGTGGATACCGAAATGTATGCTAATCATACAAGAGTGTCCACGAACAGTGAAATAAAATCAAAGTAGTAAACACACAAGCACATAGTGGAATGTTAAGCCCTGTCCCAAGAACTTTCACAATTAGATTCCCCGTGTCCCTATTATACATTTGAATTGCTGCAATATCAAAGGTGTAAGCAAAGCGCAGTGTGTTTGCGTCGCTGCCATCTGCCGAGTGTAGCTTACACATCAAATTAATTCAAATAGAGAGAAACATGCGGAATCAACGTAAATGTAAATAGTGTAGTGTTTAGAGCATCTGCCTAACGAACAGGCATTCAAGGTTCGAGCCCAACAATAACAAATATCATTTTCCATGTGGGATGAATGTCGCTGACATAAGAGTATTGCATGAGATATTTAACTTAAATATCATTCAAGCAAAGTGGCACTGTCATAATGAATAAGGCACTAGTAAGCAGGTGTAAGCACAAATAAGCAGCAATAAACACATATAAGTACCAGTAAGCAAGTCTGAGTGTGCTTGCGCAGCTCTAAGCAGTGCCCAGCATAGGAAATGTATATAAGTATGTACAGATATATAATATATATATATATATATATATATATATATATATATATATATATATATATATGTATATATACACACATATATATACATATATATATATATATATATATATATATATATATATATATATATATATATGTATATATACACACATATATACATATATATATATATATATATATATATATATACATACATATATTTATATATAGATATATATATAGGTTCATAGGTTCATAGGTTCATACTAGGCTATCTGCCCTAGGGCATTTATAAGCCTAGCCAGAGTGTGTTTGGCTTTCGCCACCCATTTTAAATTAATTTTGCTATGCCCTTTTTCTAGGTTAGTATACTGTGCCTCTGTCTAACAGTGACACAGAAGTGATACCCGGGGTAAACCTATGATCTCCCATCCACTCATCAAGATTCCTCTTGAAAAGACTCAATAAGGGACTCTGCCTAACCTTGACTGGGATTTTATTCCAGAGTGAAGGGAGCCTCTGGGTTATGAATCTGTCCCTCCAGCATGTCCTATTTATTTCAGTGCTGAGGTTCAAGTCTCTCGAGCGCGTAGCTCGATGGGATTTGGATTTTCTGAGGTGCAGCATGTCCATTAATTCCGGGTTGCACATAGTAAGCAGGTGTAAGCACAAATAAGCAGCAATAAACACATATGTCAGGCACAAATTGCCTCTGAGTAGGCGGTATGCCACTGAGTAGAGCTGGAGTTTCTTTAACCGGGCAGCATATGGCATCTGTTTGAGCCCTTTGATCCTCTTGGTGAGGTACTTTTGGGGTCTTTCCAGTTGCTGCAGGTGTCTGGTAAAGTACATCCCAAAAGGGGCATTGTACTCAATTATGGGCCTGATGAGGGATGAGTAAAGAGGCACGGTGACCTCCCCTGATCTAGATGTGAATCCCTTCATGATTAAGTGGGCTATATAAAATGTTTTTCTAACCACTTTGGCCACGTGGTTGTCAAATGAGAGATTGCTATCAACTTGGGTCCCCAGGTCCCTAATTACTTCTTCTGTACTTAATGGATTACCACCTATGTGGTAATTTGTGGGCACTTTGTTTTTGCCAAAGCGGATGACTATACACTTTTTGGCATTTAGCTTGAGGCCATGGCTCTGGCACCAGTTGTCTGTTTCTATGAGGCCCTTTTGGAGGATGCTTGTTTCGGCTGGAGAGTCGATTATGGCACCCAGTTTGCAATCATCTGCAAACTTGGTCAGCCACAGTCCTTCCGTGTTGGCCTGTACCTCAGAGAAATATATACTGAACAAGAGAGGTCCCAGGACTGAGCCTTGTGGGATGCCACTTGTAACTGGTTTGGAGTTTGACATGGCTCCAGCAATTCTAACCATGTGGATTCTGTCCTTGAGCCAGTTTACAACCCATCTAGTGACATAGGGGTTTATATTTAAGCTGGTGAGCTTATCTATAATCCAGGAAATATTGTAGGCAAACAACCAATAAATGAAGAACTGGAACAGGAACCCTCTTCACAGATAAAATCGATATACACAACCTAGGTCTAGCATTAGTGCCACTAGTATTATCAGTACCACTACCAGTACCACAAACAAGAAGTAGTATAGATATCTTAAGTGGCAAATACTGAAGGGTTTATAATTACCACCTGGTTAACGGAGAATAACAGAATCATTTGTGCATTTTTTATAAAATATTAAACTTATGATAAACTGCCACGAGCTTGTTTGTTTATATAGGAAAGTGATTGTTGTTTTTTTCTTTGTGCTCGATGAGAACTCTCACAAACAAATGCAGCTTCGAATTGGTCATGTTACCTTGACAATTAATTAATATCAAGTCGAAGTATGCAACCAATTAAGGAACTTGGTATATAACTGTTGTAATGCTTGTTGTTCACTGTTTATAAGCTTCTGATGAAGTCAAGCACACGTCTTTGATGAAAAGTGTATCGTAATTTAACGCACTTTAAGCCTAATAAATCTATCGATTTTATCTGTGAAGAGGGTTCCTGTTCCAGTTCTTCATTTATAGCTTATCTATAATGCCCGAGTGGGGTATTGTATCGAAGGCTTTTGCGAGGTCCAGGTAGGCTGTGTGGACCACCTTCCCTTCGTCAATGGCCTTGGCGACTGTTTCAAAGAAATCGACCAGGTTTAAGAGGCAGGATCTGCCCTAAACAAAGCCAAACTGGGTAGGATCCAGTGTCTGTAGGTCCCCAATATCTTTATTTATGAGGTCCATGATGATCCTTTCCATAGCTTTGCAGATCAAGCTAGTCAGGCTTATGGGGCGATAGTTTCCAGGATCTGTTGAGGCACCACCTTTGTGGAGAGGGACCACTGTTGCTGTATGCCACTCTTTTGGTATGTATCCTGTAGTAAGGCTGAGATTGAACAGTAGTTTTATGTTTGGGTTTAGCTCTTCTTGGAGTTCATGTAGGATGCAGCCCGGGACACCGTCTGATCCCATTGATGCTGTGTTTTTTGCTTTGGAGAGGGTGGCTCTTACCTGAGCATCTGAGATGTCAGGGGGGCAGCACTCTGCTGGGATAGATATTTGCCCTTTTGGTGGGGAGGTGGGGGAGAAGTTTGCGCTGAACCTGTCAGCTAGGATGTTGGCAATGTCTGTGGGTTCGGTGTATTTTTTGTCATTTTGGACTAATTCTGAGCATATCTGGGAATTCCCACCCAGGTTCCTAACATAATTAAAGAAAGCCTTGTGATTATCCTTAGTCTCCTGTGCAATTTTTCTCTCAAAGCTGGCCTTAGACGATTTTATGAGTACCTGTAGTTTTTTGATAATACTGATCAGAGATGACTTCCCTTTTTGGGATTTTCCTCTATCATGTAGTAGCTTCCTCCTTCTATTGTATAGTTTGTTTATGGCTGGGGTCCACCAGACAGGACGTCTGCCTTTGGAGGATTGGGTCTTGGTTTTATTTGGGATTGCATGATCCATGCATTCCTGAAGGTGTTCATATAATGTGTTTACAAAGAATTCTGCAGTCTGGGCCGTATTTTCCACAGGCCTGGGGGCTTTGAAGGATTCCACCTCAGTTTTGAGGAGTGTGAAATTTGCTTTAGAGAAGTTTTTCACTGTGGTTTTCTGGGCAGGGGGTGGGGTCGGGATGTGAATATCCAGTGAGATTAGTTTATGGTCTGATCTTACCAGTGAGGGATACACTTCTGATCTGGAGCATAGAGTCCCCGTGTTGGTGATGATCAGGTCCAGTATGTTTTCCCCTCTTGTGGGAGTGGTAACAAGCTGTTCCATAGCATTTGAGGTTATAAATTCTAGGAACCTTTGGGCTAGGGTGTTGGAGCTAGAGTAATGCTCCCAGTCTATATTTGGGTAGTTGAAGTCGCCCAATATAATGGTGTTTGGAGAGACCTTCATATTTTCCAGTGTTCTCAGGAAGGCCAAGTGGGGTTCCCAGGTTTGGGAGGGTGGTCTGTAGCAGGCTATAAACTGGAAGGCAGTTTTACCCACTGTTAGTTGCACATGGATAGTCTCTGATGCTTCGTGCTGTGCCACCAACCTGGAGGTGTGGGTATCTTTGACGAATATTGATACTCCCCCTCCTTTTGTGGTTCGGTCCAAGTTTTGGGGCCGAAAACATGGTATGAGGTATAACCTGGTAGTGCTGGGGTGCTCTCGGGAGCCTTGAACCAGGTTTCTGTTACTGCACAGATATCGATGTTCTCCAAGCTAAGGAGTGTTTCGAGTGTGTGCATCTTGAGGTTTAGACTTCTGGCGTTGAGTAGCATTACTCTTAGTTTCTTATCCCTTGTGATACCTATGGAGGTGGGTTTGTCTTTTGAGCCTTGCCTAAAAAAGGCACTATGGGTGTAGCAAGAGCCTTTGCCAATATCCAAAAGCCCAGGGGTGACAGGTGCAAGCCGTCCCTAGCGAAGCACCGTGGCTTGTTGAGCATGTCATCCCAGGCTGACCGGCATTGGATCCCCTTTGAATGATACCAATACTTAAGCTAATTGTTGAAATTGATCATCTTGTCTTCATATTGTGGCATCATTCTTGGTGAGAGTAAGATGTTACTCAAGGTCAGGGTCATACCGGCCTGGGCTACATGCTCAGAGAGCTGTAGTCCAGGGAGGTACGTCTCAGGTCATTCACACCAGCATGGATAATGACTGAGTCATATTTGTACTTGCCTTGGAGTGACCAGAGTGCTTGTGTTATGTGACGGATCCTAGCGCCCGACAGGCAGCTCACCATGACCATCTCCTTGTTCAACCTGGTGAGCGGGACGTCAGTGTGCCTAATGATAGAGTCACCTATTACAAGTGTATCAGGTGTGTTGTTTAGCCTTAAGGGCTGTGACTGTTCGGCACACTGGCTTTGTGAGCTATGTGTTGCGCGTGTTTTATTTTGGGGTAGCGGTTGCTTGGGTGTCTGCTTTGGAGGTCTCTGCTGCTTAGGCTGATTTTTATTTAGAGCCTCTGAGTATGTTTTTGTGTGTTTATGTGTTTGGTTTGCTGTCGTGGTAGTTCTATGTGAGACTGGAATTGTAGTGAGTGTGGTTTCCTTCTCCTCCTGACTGGTTACACCAGTACTGAGTTGAGAGAGCTTAGCCTCCAGTTTGGCTATATGGTTGCATCTCTCACATGTGCTGGAATTTGTTGGGAGGAGGAGAGGGTTGTCTGTGTACATGAGGCAGTTGTAACATTGCCTCAAGATTCCCAGATTCACCAGCTGGACTGGAGAGGAGATTGACAACTGACCTTTGGACATGCTAGAATAGTACTGGGAATTCCTTTATAATTGAAAAAAGGGCCATTGGGGAACAAGGTACTCAAGGGGAGTTTGTGAGGGTGTAGTGCTTTTAGTGAGCAAGTGCCAGGTAACTTAAATGCAATGTGTTACAGGTAACTCAAATGCAAAAATGACAAACAGTAACTTTCTTTCAAGTGAAACAAGAAAATAAGTACAGTAAGCAATGCAAATATCACTAAGGATCCACAGAAGCGCTGAAAAGCCGCGTTTTAGGTAGAATTAGCGTTTCAGGGAAATAACAAGCAAACAAACAACAAGCATACAAACAAAGCTAGATTCAGAAGGCCTGGATCTAGTCTATGCTACAGCAAACAAGGTGTATCAATTTCAGTAAGAAACAGTTCAAATATGCAGGCACTATAAGCCTTTAACCAGAAATTTCCAGCTCAGAAGGGCAGAGTCCAGCCTCTCCTCCCACAAGAGTGCAGACCACGAACCCTCTCAATGTAAAATAACTGGCCTGAAGCCCAAGTGCTTAAACCAGAATTAATACACTTTTAGACTAACAGACACTGAGCTCTCAATCAGCAGTTCCCAACTTAGAAGGATGTAAGCTACCTGTTCGGCCACTACAGTGCAGACCACAAACCTTCTTAATGTAAAACAACTGGTCTGAAGTGCTTAAACTAAAAGGCTTAGAATGAGTTACACCAAGCAGTAATAAATACAACTGAGTACTTTTAAGATGACGCAAAAGCAAAATAAAGTAGGAAGAAACACAAATACAGTAAAAGCAGATACATTTTTTTTTTTTTGAGTGAGCAAATGAGATGGGCCCAGGAGTTACAGGACAGAAACAAGTGCAAATGCAGGCCTTCAAATCAGAAAGT
Organism: Protopterus annectens; assembly: GCF_019279795.1. NCBI lineage: Eukaryota > Metazoa > Chordata > Ceratodontiformes > Protopteridae > Protopterus > Protopterus annectens. Next base: position 462,053,333 of record NC_056734.1, on the reverse strand, counting down.
TGAGAGAGAGATGGAAGACCGCCCAAACGGCCAATAACTATAAATTCTGGGCCAAAACCACTCCTTATGTGGTAGACAGGTTACCTAATGCTTACCACTCCCACTGATAAGCTAGAAGGCTTCCCTCCAACACAGAAAGGCTTGGGGGGCTCAGAAGCTTACTAACGGTCCTGGATACAGCAAATCTGTATCTGGAAAACTAATTACAGGAAAGGTAGGAAACAGGCTTACAATTTTTTTTTTTCAGAAAAGTAGAAAAAACAGTAGTAAAAATAATTCACATGCAGTGCAAGCTGGCACACTTTAGTATGTAGCAATATTAGTCCACACACAGTTTGAAAAAATGCAATTAAATTAAAAAGGACTAAAAGCAAGTGCAGAAAGAGTTTATTAGGTAGAATGCCGTAAAGAGATGGGACTGGGGGAGTGTCCTAGATCAAATCTACAGTGGGGCGGGCACTGCAAAAGCACCAAATTTAAACTACAACCAAGAACAGGGAGGGGGGTTGGGGAAAGTTTCAACAGAGATGTGAGGAATCAGAGTGCAAATTATAAAACCCAAAAAATATATACTGATCTCTGTATATTTGCAGAACAGTAAGACAACAGATATCTAAGCAACAATTTAGTTCTATAATACAGAATAATACAGAAAAATATACTCAGCTCTATATATTTGCAGATAGTCTTGTAAGGCTGTCTCTCTCAGCAGACATATATATATCTATGAAGAAAGAACGACGTAACAATAAAGCATACAAAAGGAATGAGAAGGGGATCAACAGCAACCCCAGTATTATTTAGTGCTGTCAGCTTATGTCATATCAAGCTGGGCAGGAGTGAGCAAAGCACTGCTACTCACACCACAGGCAGGATATTACCAGTGGGAGTAACATTGTTGATCTGCTAAGTCTATTTTACACACAGAAGGTAGTCCCTGGTGGGACTACCCAAAAATTGATAGGCTATTTGGCCATCCGACCATTACACAAGCAAGGGCAGGTATGTTCAAGGACTAAATGGTGGGAGAGCCTGAGAATACATGGGTTGGGACAACATACATGTAGGGCCCCCAACACTTGGGAGAAGGCAATGTGTGGAGGTGTGTCATGGCTGCGATAACAACTGGATAATGGATGGTATGCGTGTATGTTGAACTCGGGTGGGGTGGAGGAACTATGAGTATGAAATTATGGAGTCAGGCATGCCAGGGTTGGATGGGCTGGTTCTAATTGTACCACACCGTGGAGGTCAGCGAGTTCATTATAAGTATATATGCATATACACATGCAGACATCAATATGTAGAAGTACATTCTCTGTAACACATTCATTCCATTTGCAGACATAAATAACATGAATGTGCCCTTACAAACCTTGACAGTAAATAGAATAATAGGTTGTGCATAAGAGGGAAGGGACAAAACTGCTAAAACACAGAAGTGTGTACATTGTCCGAAGTCAGTGTTGTGCTGGAAAAAATTAAATGTGAAGACTTTCCCACACATGGAATCATTCCAGTGATCTGCCTGCTATGGCAACGCCAATTACTAAACTGGTCTATTTGTAAAAGAAATATGCTGAACACGTATATAATTAGGCTATCATGTGTAATGTGTGCATTACACATAGTCATACTTATTAACTTATTGTAGTGTCATGTTAACGGGTGTAAGGATGTAATGAAGTATAGAGTCTAATGTTGACATAAACACATGTGTGTCCAATGTGGGACAACCCAAAAATTGCGAATAGTATCCTTTTGGTCACTCCTGTCACCAATGTTTGTGGACTAAAAGTTTGGGAGTTCTGAGGATATGTGGAGTGAGTCCACCGATGGGATGGGTCTATACGGTTAGGGAGTGGCCAGTGTGTAGTGGTGTGGATACACCGCAAATCCAACTGGAGAATGGATGACTGCAGTGTTAGGGAGGCATTGGGGTGTGTGTTTGGGGAACCAGGAGCCATGGGTATATGGGTATATATGCAAATGAAGCAGCACAGCAATAGTGTATTGGTTAGAGCAACCGCCTAACGAACAGACATTCCCGTACCAAATACCACAGCATCACATACCATTTACCATCGGTGATCTGTACATGAACATATTGCGACATCTGTCTGCTGTATAACCTGCAAAATAACAATTAAAAATTAACTGGAGCGACGTGTCAGTGTCATAATGAATAAGGCACTAGTAAGCAGGTTTAAGCATATATAAACACCAGTGAAAAACAAAAAGACAGCTTGGAAACACCAAAGCAAATTCTTCCTCAGTTTAATGAAGCGTTTTTCGTCTTGCACATATGGCAAGACTTCATCAGAAACTGAACAAACTTCAACACAAACAATATATACACACCCTTTTTGTCACATGACACTTCTAATTAAAATCTTGTGTCTTAAAGGCACATCCACATAATTGCTACTTAAAACATTTTTTTTAAAAACAGATATGACTGACATTATTTTAGAACACCTCAACCCTACCCTTCCTTCAGAATTTTTATCTGTAATGGTGATAGAAATATATATACAAACATACATATACTAACAATACTATATCTCAAATTATTATGTTGACTCTCAAAGTATAGTATTACTTAGTTAACTAAGAAGTCAGAAACTTTCATATCCGAGTCAAATGAAGTCAGATGTCACAAATATGGACACATTTTATAAAAATGCATACACACATTAACGTTTAAGATTTCTCAACTTCAATATACTGTTTAAAGATAACATCTATACAAAATAAAGACCCTCAACAGAGATAATGCACTGGCTAGACACATTATTTCCTATCCACAACATTCATTTTTGTTCAAAGCAATTGATTCAGTTGTTGATGATAGTCGAGGGGGCCCGCTTACACTTTTATTTGAGCAACTCGAGTTAAGTTGGCAAATACGCACTGGGGCAATGTTTTACCCGGGTTTGAATGACACAATATCTTTAAACAGTATATTGAAGTTGAGAAATCTTAAACGTTAATGTGTGTATGCATTTTTATAAAATGTGTCCATATTTGTGACATCTGACTTCATTTGACTCGGATATGAAAGTTTCTGACTTCTTAGTTAACTAAGTAATACCATACTTTGAGAGTCAACATAATAATTTGAGATATGGTATTGTTAGTATATGTATGTTTGTATATATATTTCTATCACCATTACAGATACAAATTCTGAAGGAAGGGTAGGGTTGAGGTGTCAGTCATATCTGTTTTTAAAAAATGTTTTAAGTAGCAATTATGTGGATGTGCCTTTAAGACACAAGATTTTAATTAGAAGTGTCATGTGACAAAAAGGGTGTGTGTATATATTGTTTGTGTTGAAGTTTGTGCAGTTTCTGATGGAGTCTTGCCATATGTGCAAGATGAAAAGTGCTTCATTAAACTGAGGGAGAATTTGCTTTGGTGTTTCCAAGCTGTCTTTTTGTTTTCCACTAGTTTGTCTTACTTTGGTTCCTGTCTTTTGGAATATATAAACACCAGTAAGCATGTGTAAGTGTGTTTGCGTGGGGTATGCATTGCATTACAGATACACACACACACACACACACACACACATATATATATATATATATATATATATATATATATATATATATATATATATACATATGTATATATATATAGTTGCAGACGTATATCTGTGTGTGTGTATGTATGTGTGTATATATATATATATATATATATATATATATATATATATATATATATATATACACATATATACATATATATATATATATATATATATATATATATATATATATATATATATATATATGTGTGTGTGTGTGTCTGTGTGTGTGCAGATATACACAGATATACAGCTATGATAGGAAACAGCGTACAAGAATGACATATGTTCACAGGCTATGCCAATGGAAGTGAGGGGCCCAAGCAAGAAACATGAAACACGAAGCATGACCTTCCACCCCCCCCCCAGCCAGACACAGGAAACATACACTCAAACCCACAAACAATGTAAATAGTCCACTGCTCCCCAGACCACAGGCAGGATACAACCGGGGGGGGGTACACATTGTACCTGGGAAATCTAATCTTGGAACACAGACAGGTGCATCCCTTGCAGGACACCCCAAAAATTGCCAAAACCAAAAGAAGGTGATTCTTGCTGGGGTGTATACATACCCAGAATAAAAGGGTGGGAAAGCCTGATGACCCATGGGCCGAGACAAATGTATGACATGGGTCCCGTGAAGTGGAGAGTGGGCAGCATGTAGTGGTGTGTTCAGAACCGACCAGGACCCAGAGTAAGGAAGGATGCTGTAGAGGAGGTGTGGGTGGGGGAACTATGGGTAGCTACTTATGTGTCTAGGTGTGCAGGTGTTGGCTGATGTGGGCATATATAGACAGCCCCAGGGATGTAAGCACATGTGTTCATTGGGCAGAGGCATCACCCAATGAGCAGCCGCACCCACTACGAGTCCCACTGCAGCAAAGTGTAATCTATATGGCAAGGAATGGAATAACCAGATGTAGATTTATATATGTAGAGGTATGTGTGTGTATATCTACCCATAGCGACATAGAGATAAGCCTCTCCCTCTCCATAGTGCAATTGCATACATACAGAGACAGAATACATATACATACCCACATATAAATATATACATATGCAGACACCCATAGACTCATATGTTGTTAGATATATATATATATATATATATATATATATATATATATATATATATATATATATATATATATATATATGTGACTGTAAATATACAGATGTATATAGCTAGGATATGATACAGCAGTTACGAGTTACATATGTTCACATGCCATGCATATGGGGGTGAGGGGTCCAATAAACAAATGTGTAACACGTAGCATCAACCCCCCCCCCACACACCCCCAGCTAGGCCGGTGAGACATACAGACACACAATATAAGTAAACACACCACTTCTTCCCAGACCACCAGCAGGATACCACCAGTGGGAGAGACCTGCCCAGGTCTAATCTTGAAACATAGACATCGATGTCCCTTGTGGGACACCCACAATTTAATGATCATCGGAGGCAGTCCCAGTAATGATTCATCAAACCAGGCTGTAGATGTACATGGACCAGTAGGTTGTGCAAGCCTGATAACCCATGGATCAACACAATGTATGACATGTGTCCCGACATGGGGAGAGTGGGCAGCGTGTAGTGGTGTGTTTATACCCCACCTGCACCCACAGTAAGGATGAGTGCTGTAGAGGAGTGGCAGGTGGGGGAACTATGGGTATGCAATTATGGGCCTAGGCATGCAGGTGTTGGATGGCGCAGTCGTATTAGGACCGCCCCGGGATGTAAGTAATATTCTGAAATGGGAATAGCTGACGTCCATACCTCTCAACCCCTAAGAGCAAATCCACTGGACAGGACAGAAACCATTGGGGGAACAAATAGGAACCATACCTCTGAACTGTCCCCGATTTCCAGGGATGTCCCTGATTTTGACTCAATTTCAAACTTTGTCCCACTTAATCACTCCTAAAACTAGTGACTTTTGGAGGAAAGGTGGTGAATTACACATAATGAATAATGACAACAATTAAGAGTTATAAAAATTTGTCTTTTTCGGACTATAACAATTGTAGAATGCAATGTAAAAAGAGATCTTGGTGCTTTTTCTTTAGCGGAGTGGCACTTGGGATGGGTGATTGATGCCAACTCAGTACTTAATGGTTTTCCTGATTTTGACTTGTGTTACTACTCACATGGGACCACACCAGTAACAATGCCAGAGGGAAGTGATGAGAAAAAGTAGAAAAAAGGAAAAAAAAGAGAAAAAAAAAAAAAGCAGCGCTCACATCAGATGAAGAGTATATATTGGCAGCAGCCTTGTTAAGACTTTCTGACCATCTTCATTCACCCTTCTTAATGGAGGTTACTATTTGACAATGTAATTTGCCCTCATTGTCAGTGTATGCACACTGACAGATATATACATGTTAGGAAATTCACTATAGTGCAATGATGACCACAGGGTAAAACTTAGTGGAGGATGGTTGACAATGGGCTCGCATCATCCGCACCTTTTCCTACTGCCTCGTAGAAGAGATCCAACATGTTTCTAGAAAATTACAATGGATTGCATACATAACATTCTTGAAATTTTTTAGGCATACTTTGATCCAATATTCACATGCTTGTCAAGCAGTATAAACTGTCAAGAAAGTCTTCCTGTTTGCCAAACTTTTAGAAAGTATGACACAGCAAGCTGTCATCTAGCTCTAAATCAATATAGACTGTTTAGTGTGAAAACGGAAAGTTTTGAGTTGGTTTATAAATAGTAGTCAGATTAAACAGAAATTGTATAGTCTAAAACATCTGCATGAATTTCAGTCAAATTATGGTACTTTTACTCTAAGAATCTTATTTATCATTCATGATGAAGAAAGTACATTTATAAAAGGTATAACACTTTCACAATAATCATCAATAGTGATCAGCAAAACCACTGTTTTCTGGTTATGCTACATAGCATTTGTGCTTGATCAGATATATAGTATAGGAGGGCAATGAAAGCGATGCATTAGTCCATTATATTTTACCATTACATGCATACATTGACCGCTCATTTTGAGTACTATCCCATTAACTGAAAATATGTAATAATAGACAAGCCCAAACAATAGGAAGAAATAAGTTTATTTAGTTTAAGAAAAGTACAGTAAAATAACTCTGTAAGAGTTATAAAAACTCAATTAAAGGGAAGGATGAATAAATAAGTGGATATAGTCTTTCAACTAACCTTGAATGAGAATGCAAGCGCTGTGAACTACAAGGCTAGATGACAGTTTGGAAAAGTGATATGAGGAATGCTCTATTAGAATGTATCATTAGAGTAAAGTCTATTAAAGTAAGCTAGGGAACTGTCCTTCACAGAGATATGTCATGACAAGTTTACAATGGAAATTTGCTATTACTGACACACATTGAGTTTTCTAGTATTCTAAGGCATGTCTTACAAAATAAAATTTGCATTCTTACAGTTACTTCTATAATATTAGGTGATGTCTCAAGACAGTGTAGTCTCTGCACCTAAGCTTCTGCGGAAAGAAAGCACTAGTTAGCATTTGTAAATAGAATCTGTAGACAATGGTCACATGTGGGACAGAGTGATCAGACGGGAGATAAAATCTTCAAGTACAATAACATCAAGACACTTAGAGGTATTTTGTTAAATATTTTAAATAGACACAAATCCATAATGACATATAAGAGACTTTCATCACTGACTATCTACTAATATTCATACTAAATTTGATTATCATATCCATATGGTTTAATTACTCATAGACTAATAGCTGTAAGTTGTAAGCATACCTTTTTAAAACAGATAAGTGGACCTTCAACAACACAGTTATTGCTCATCAATGCAATTCTCTAGCACCATATCTCAGACACAAAAGAAATTCATGGATCTTTGTATCAGACTTTTTATTGCTCCACAAATTTCAAACATGAAAATATATGTCTGTATGTGTTAACTTACAAATATGCAGATAAGCACAGAAACAAACAAATAAGTGACTACACACAAATATGTTTATAATCTACATGGCTAGATTTGACAGTGCACACATGTACGAATACAGACATATCATTTTTAATTAATACTAGTTATATTATTTATACCTTTTATTTGGAAATTTAATTCACATTCTGCCATTCATAGAAACACACTTACTCTTCCATAACTAAACTGCACAAAAAATAAAAAAATACAATACACCTCAGTAGGCATACTGAATCTGATATATTTCAATCAATAAGCATATTCTAAATAGAAAGCTTGAAGGTTCAATAGTCTTTATTGACAGAAAATTAAATCTGTCATTTTTGAATAAATAAATGAAATGAGCCTTCTATAAAATGATTATAAAATCTATCTTGAACTTATAGTAAAATCTACATATTGAATTTATGAATTATATGAAAAGACAAAGGATTTATAATATTTGCAAGAAACTAATGTGTGTTATAAACTACAGGCTGAAGTATATAATCAAATAGACAATGAAACACTGATATAACAAGTCATTTATGAGTTTAAAATTATTTTTAGAACAATAACTAGTTTGTAGAGTTTTACCTTATGTTTACACTAACAAAAATTGTATATTCTTTTGATGAAAAACAATACTACAACTGTATACGTAATACAATTTTTTGGTTCGTGGGAAAATTATAAGCATATATCATTCAATGAATCTTTTAAATTTTGATATGTTTATGTAAAATAGATTTCAAAACAATCAATATGTGTTTGGAAAAGAATCCATATATCATCTACTTTTAAATGATTAATTTGAACATATGATGCATATATTACCATGATAATAATTATGTCATGTGCATATATAGGAAATATATAACTACAGCAGATTCAGAAATGCTCTTAAAACTGATATCAGTCAGTCACTTTGAATGGTTCAATGAAAAGAGTATATTATAAAATATATATGTATGTCTTTGCAAATTGTTCTTATACATAAACGAGACTGAAAAAGGGAAAAGAACATGACATTAGAACAATTTGATAATAGATTCAACTTCTTTGAGATGAGGATACTAAGCAATGTGATTGTAGGTTATTATATGTTCATAATAAGGAATATCTTTACATATATGTCTTTAACTTACATCTAGTTTAGTGTTTCACTGTGTACATAATACGTAGAATCATAAATATCATTCAATATATACTAGTCTATAAACTCAAAGGTCTCAAATAATACAAGAATGGAGCATAAGAAAATATATCTACCAAATATGAGAGTTAATCTGGTAGATATTTTTTTTATCTATCAGATTAGGACTGTATATCATTCCATGTGTGTTGGGGGGGGGAGATTGAAAGTAAGGATTATATTAATCAAAATAATCTTACTTAACTTAAATTTCACTTTTTTATTATGGCCTGAAACAAACATTAATATAAAGGTATTACAAAAGAGATTCAGTCTATTTATGATGCAGGAAATAAAGATAAATCTGTTCCAAATACAATACTATGAAATATACTTGAATATTATTATAACTATTTTCAAACATGAAAATCAACAACAAATATGGACTTAACATTACTTTCACTGAACATAAATGGTTTAAATAATCCAAAAAAAGATCAAACCTAAAATATTTAAAAATTAAACAAAGCACAAATAATATTTCTTCAAGAGACTCACTTTAAATCTGATGAAAAGCACTTATGGAATCCAAATGAATATACAATGATAGCACACTCATTATATAAAACCAAAACAAGAGGAGTCAGGATACTATGGAGAAAAAATATTATTAATCCCCAAATTCTTTATAGCTATGAAGATAAAGAGGGACTTATAACACTAGTTATAATAAAATACAATAATAGAATCTGGACATTAGTGAATCTTTATTGGTTTCCAGGAATAGGAAAAGGTACGACAAAGAAACATCTAGACTTTATTAGTAAAACATATAAAGGTAGTTTGATAATAGGAGGTGACTTTAATTGTATTCTTGATAATGCTGAGACCACTAATAAAAATAAATCTACGTATAACCCCTATAGTGAAGCTACTCAAAAAATGGATTGAAAATCATAATTTAATAGATACAGTCAAATTTAAAGAGAGTAACTCACTGTTATTTTCGCACCAGGATCACAGATTTACAACCCAAACAAGAATAGATAAGATTTTTGTTGCACAAGACCTTGTTGAGAAGATAAATAGTTTCACAATAATACCATGTTCATTATCAGATCATAGAGCAATTCTTATTAATATTCAAACTTTAAGAAATTAATACAAATGACAAGAATTCCAGCATATATTACGAAGCTAAAAGAATTTAAACCTTGGTTACTCTCAGAAATTAAATTCTTTTTAGAAACCAAGCTTACTAATGAACTCAACATAGTCATGATATGGGATGATTTAAAAGCCTATATTTATGGTAAAATTATCACATGGTACAAAAATAAACTAAAAGAATGGGAATCAGAATTACTTAATATACAAAATCAAATTATAAAAATAAATAATAATTTAACAAATGTACTTATTAATAAGAAGATTCATGATTTGCATGAGAAGTTCAATGAAATTGTAACACATAAAACTAATCTAGCACTAGAAAGATTAAAATTAAACTCATATGCTGTTTCTCCTAAACATATGCACAACCTGGCAATAAGAGTCAAATTGCAATCTAAAAGAAATAACATTACAACTATCATACATGAAGGAAGGAAGAATAAGAAGGTGTCAGACATAAGTGATATACTAGATGCTTTTAAATATCATTTTACGGAACATTATAAGAAGAAAGGAAATCAAACAAAAATCTTTAATTTAGATTTAAAACCAGAACTGATTAAAACAATTCCAGAAAATCTGAAATTAGAGCTTCAAAAACAAATTACTTATAAAGAAATTTCAGAGAAAATTAAAGAAAGCAAAAATAATAAAGCTCCAGGAATGGATGGCATCATAGCCAAAATATACAAAATCTTTCCATCATCCATAGTCTCAGTCTTCCAAAAAACTTTAATAGAAATACAATAGCATTCCACCATCTTGGAGATACTCATTAATTACTCCTATAATAAAAGAAAATAAAGATACATCAAAATTCAGCTTCTATAGACCAGTTTCATTGCTCAACAATGATTATAAAATATTTATGGCTATTTTAGTCAATAGGATTAAGAAATCTATGACAGAAATTATAAATGAAGATCAAACAGGGTTTATACATAATAGGCGTACCTGTGATAATATACAAAGAATACTAACTATTATTGACTATTTAAATAGAGAAAAACAAGAAGCCTTAATAATTACATTGGATATAGAGAAAGCATTTGACTCCTTAAATTGGAATTTCTTGTTTAAGATATTAGAGTATTATGAGTTTCCTAGATTTTTCATCTCATTAATAAAGAACATATATAAAAACAATTTAGCATATGTAAAATTAGGACCTTTCACCTCTGAATCAATAACATTGACAAAAGGCACAAAACAAGGTTGTCCCATGTCCCTCATATTATTTGCATTAGCCATTGAAATACTTGCTATCTCAATATGAAATAATCCCCAAATAGAGAGTATAAACTTATATAATCAATATAATTAAAAAATAATGTTATTTGAAGATGATATACTTCTTACCACAACAACTTCTAAGAATTCATTAAAATAATTAGCTATACAAGTTGAAAATTTTTATTCGATTTCATGACTACATTTTAACAAAATGAAATCAAATTTTATGATATTGAATAAAACATGATTTTCAGATAGAGGATAATCATATAATTGGTAAACAAACTCTCACTTTAAACTATCTAGGTATTACATTGAGTACAGCATTAGAAAAAATATTAAACATAAAATATAGGGAAATCATAGGCACAATAAAGTCAAATATAATAAAATGGAATAAAATATATATAACATTTGAAGATAGATTGCAAGTAATAAAAATGATATTATTCCCAAAAATACTATAAATAGTACAAGCCATTCCAGTAATACCAGACAAATATTTTTTAAAATAAATAAATACATTATTATTAAGATTTCTCTGACATCCTAATAAAAATAGAATAGCTCTTACGCACCACACTAGACCTTGGAAACTAGGTGGAATCAATTTCCCAGATCTTGAAACTTATATTACAGCCTCCATTTTTAAAATAATTATAAATTGGATAGATCTGTGCTATTCTTCTAACTGGAAATCTCTCCACACTGTTATTTATTCAAATGAAAATACCATTATAAAGAATTTAATGATAGACAATCATATTAATAAACCATGGCATATCTTATGTGCTAGCCTTCAATACAATCTAACAAAACCTACTAAAATACTTAAATGATATGTATAATTCATTTAGAAGATTTGTAATTTCTAATACAGATATAAAGTTATGGCTAGAACTTTTATATCCTTTCAATGTAACAAGAAATTTTCCAAACAAAATGCATAGGACGGTTTTCATTACTTGGGAAAATAAACAATTAATTTGCTGGTAAAAATGCATTAATGAACATAAGGTTTTGGATAGTCAAATTATAATAAAAACTTATAATCTCTTTACATCAGATTGGGTATTATTACAAAGTATATTACAATACTCACAAGATCTATGCATAATAATTAACAATTCTTCTTTTAGAGATAGACCTACACTTATAACTCATTTATATGAAATAGTATATAATAATCAAAATTGGGAAAATTTGACATCAAAATTATATAAAATTTTAATAATTTATAGAGTTAAAATCAAACAAAAATTTTGGAATCATATAACAAAAGGTCAATCAATAAATGTATCCTTGGAAAATAAAACCAAAATACTAAATTCTGTTAAATTGACATCCAACATGCAATTCTGGAGAATTTACACATGGAAATTCCTGCATAGATCTTTTTTTTACTCCAAATAGATTAAAAATGTAACACCTCTAATAATGGTATATGCTGGAGATGTTTGCAAAATTATAAAGCAGATTGGATACATGTATTCCATGACTGCATCAAAGTTAAAACATTTTGGGAAGATGTCAGCAACTTTATACAAGCCATATTTTCAGATAGATTTATAGTAAGTAAATCTCTAATTTTGTTAAATGTTAATGAAAATCTAGAATTAAATAACAGCAATCTCTACTTACTTTGGAACATTCTAGCAAATGCTAGAAAATGTATTACTAGAAAATGGAAGTCAAATCTGGAACCATCATTTAAAGAATTTCTGTCAATATTGAATGAAACTGCATTGTCGGAAACCAGAGTTAAAGAACTAAGAATAGCACCAAAACGATGGAACAAGAATCCATGGGAAAAAATACTATCACTCATTGAGAGAATAAACTTGAACTGAAACTCTTAATGAAGATGAAAGAAAAAGGGACAAATGATCTCACATTAATACGATGTTACTTTGAATAGACTGATCAATATAATAATTAAATTTTAGGCCATTTGTAAATATTGTATATAGTTAATATTGTTCCATTTTTCAGAAAATGTATTAAGATTATTATACAATGGAATTATTTGAAAATTAATAAATAATATCTGAGTAAAAAAAAAAAGAACATCCCATGTGACCACAAAGCATTACAAAGGAATGAAAAGGGAAAAACCAGCAGCGCCTGTATTATGTAGTGGTGTTGCCTATGTAATATCAAGACTCCCTCAGACAGACGTGTGTCATTAACACACGCAAACATTTGTACATTGGCCAAAAACATCACACTGTTCATTTTATTTACATTAATACAACAGTTCCTGTCCAATCATTATGTGAGAACAGTACTCTTGCAAGGTGCTGTGTGTGACATCATCATCATGAAAAAGGTAAATGGGGTAACCATAGAGGGACCGGTAGTGTTGTGTGTACAATGGGGTTGTCTGCATCACATGTACCTGGAACCTTTTGGAGTCAAGTGCATACCAGGATTGTGTGCCTGAGAGACAGGGGTGATGACAACTGGAGTATGTTGTAATGCATATTAAAAGGATTACATGTGTCCAGTGGACATGTATGTGAAATGGACAGCTATGTATGGGGCAAATGTTGTTCTAGGAACCGATTGGCCTTTTGTTTCTGTAGGGTGAGAGTGGGATGTGGGGGAAGGAAAGTAGGTATGCTTGTGGAGGATAGGTTGGGTAGGATGACAGACAAGACAGCATACAGGGTCGGTATATCACACATGTGGGGGGATACACCTCAGACGGGGAGGGGTGTTCGGCAATCACAAGCCCATGAGCCCCCAGATGGAAACAGTGGGACAGAGGTCCCCAGCCATGGGCAGTCACCACTGCACCGAAACAGCAGCAAAGGTGGGAGTGCTGGGGGCTATCTAGGAGGGGCAGATTCACCCTGTAAATGTGACACTCTGCCCTTGAGCTGGCGTATCTGGCCTCGAAACCCCTTATTGAGCCCCCTATGCACCATATCCGGGACTGTGTGACAGCGGACATGTTCCTGTTTGGACCTGCTCCCAGGGGCAACAAGCCCCATCCTCAGTGGCAGTTCCACCAGAAGGTGGTGCTGAGCCAACAGAGGTGGAGATCCAAGGCTGGGCCCCAGATGTGCTGGTGCCTGGTGCCATGGCCAGCTGAAGTGGGGCAGGAGGTTCTGCCGGGACCTCTAAACCCATACAGCCTGTGGTGTTGCAGTTTAAACACAGATATGGCTTAGTAATAGTCAACAGTATTCAGGATTACTTATAACAGCATGCATAGATATGACCATCAACCCAACACAACAGATGGTATGCATTTGCAGAGTGAGCACAACACATGCATATATACTGCATGATATCTGTACAAAGTATAGAAGACTTGTGACTGCAGCTATGAACAGTGGCCCATTATTGGCATGTCACTGAGATCACCAGACAGTGTCTGTCATACCACTTTTTCATGTGACATATGTTGAATCAGGGATGCGATGGCAGTAACTCATCACTATCACCATGTACTGACTGCAATCCTCACACTATGCTCCTGCAGTTCACAGATGTGTGTTCAGTAAGTAACACAGGAAACAAATGGATCCACACACTGACCAGTCCACAGATGGCCCTACTGATGGGGGTCCCTCACAAACAGAGCACTGTCTTGTCAGTTTTAAAACATGCAGAATAGCCATTACCACACACAACTTGTTAAACAGGCAGTAGTCTCAATGAAGCATAGCTACACTTACATGCCGTAGTCATGTCTGGCACATCACCCTCCTGTCTTTAGGCTATTTCCCACTGTGTATGTTGTTTGAGGAACATCCAGATATCATCTGTGATGCTGTTTACCAAACACCAGATGCAGGTACTACTCACAGTGACTGTCATGGGCAAACACCAACATGATGTTCCTAGATATTGTACTGTGTTTCCATGCGATTAGCTATGGGAACATCATCACAGCTGTTCCACATGCAATCAGCTAGAGGAGGACTGCAATAGATGCAGAAGTCATCACCTGATCATGACAATCACTTACAAAACACAAGCTGCTGCTGAGCAGGTGTACAACTCCACATCCACCAGAGAGTGTGTGGGAGGGACAGACAGAGGCAAAGTACATCAGAGAAGGGCTTGGAGACTAAAACCTAAGCATCATCTGTCACACACCTACCAGTACAGGGGTTCAAACCCCTTACTGACTAGTCATTGCTATTACAAGTGCATGCAGTTAATCCATGTGCCACAACGCTGTCATGTTGGTGGGCTGTAAGAACATATATGTGTGCTGGTGAGTGACATCTGCAACAGAGATATAGTAGACATATATTAGGTGTAGCACACATAGCTGTTCACATGAATGAATGCCATTGTCAACACAACCACGCTCTCTAATGAACTCACATTGACTCAATTTGCCAGGCCCATAAATACACTTCCTAACTACTTAGTTTGCCACACTGCAGTAATGCACAGGTACTACATGCACCACAGGGGATATCCGGAGGTTCTATGGGCTCTGGCATGTGAATGTGTTTGACATCTATCGGTATGCCAATGGGAATTATACTGGAAGTGACTGTGGTTGGGAGCATCATACCCTACATGCAGACACAAGGTGCCAGTACTGACATGCATGTGTGCATTGCTTCATGGGTGTGTAGTGGTTAGCTGTGCAAGATGGCTGTACAAGGCTGGGTAAGGGGTAATCCTTGGCATCACACCACCCGACAATAGTGTGCAGTGTGGTAAAGGGGTGTAGTATCTGCAATGTCCCACACAGATGGGTATTGTATGAACTTTCCTGACATCCTGATTATCATTGTGTATGTCCATAACTTTGCAATGCATGCCATGTCTGTGTTTGATAGTCCTTGACATGGACATCGCCTGGGATGTGCACGTCCCACAATAATGTACAGTGACATGTACAAATGTGCCTGGTTTGGTTGGCAAATGTTGTGTACACAGACTGTTATCCTTAGATATGCCAGTACTGGCCTGGTGTGGCAGGACCTGCTTATAGACAGCAGGTTGACTCTGCACCTGCATTGATAGCATGATACAGGTATTCCCTGGTGTCAGTGGCATCATTTCATACAGGGCACATGTGTAAGGCATTGTATAGCCTCTGTGGATCACATTTGATGGCACCACATATGTTGCAGGCATCCAGTGGGGAACATAGTGAAGGCACATTGTCGGCAATTGTGCCTATTGTACTGCTGTATAGGGTACCATGCCCTCTGCAGCCCATTGCAATCACACCATGCCTACTATCTGTCATCAATGTGCAGGGTACTAGCAACATAGCAGGATATTCTAGGCAAGTGTGTTTGTGTATGACACATGGGTTCCGAGTGTATTCCGGGTAATAATAGGGTTGCATAATTTGTTCACCAGGCCTTTTGCCAGATGTAGGGGTATGGCTTGCCAACACATTCCCTTGGCTGACTGACATCTGCACTCCTCATGAGGTGGACATTGTGACATATAATATGGACACCATATGGCAGCCAAAGTAGTAAAAATGATAATTCCAACCACTGTAACCACCAGTAACAGAAGGAAAAACAGGCTGGAAGGAAGCACTCAGGTTCACAGTTTCTTCAAGGTTTAATGGCACAAATAAGTAGATGAGCAAAACACCAATAACGCTGATAACACTCCAAATATGTTTTTGTTCACAAGAGCTTCATCATACACCCTGTTTTTCTTCTGTTATGGACACCATATAGGAAAACTACAAAATCTGCTCCCCAACATGTCCAGTGGTTAGACACTCACAGCCACCTCCACACAGGCTCTGACTGTCAAACACACACCTGCCATGTCTTGGAATAGAATCCTTACCTAACTAGTGTATCGCACTACAACATTATGCAGTTACAGCATGCACTACAGAGATTACTGGGTTACAGCACTCTCAGATGTGTAATACTAGGTGGGTGACAACAGCAGGATTGCCAAAGGTGGTTATGTGAATTGTAAAGAGTGTGCATACTCTAAAAAGCATTGTTCCTGTCTCAGGCAAACTGAGACACACACACACACACACACACACACACACACACACACACATGCACACAGTTGGTCTATCTTGGAATAGAACCACTACCTGACCAGTTTATTACACTCCAGCAATATGCAGTTACAGCACACACTATGGAGGATATTGGGTTACAGCACTCCCAGAGGTGTATTTCTAGTTGGGTGACATCAGCAGGATTGCCAAAGGTGGTTATGTGAATTGTAAAGAGTGTGCATACTCAAAAAGGCATTATTACTTTTTCAAGCAGACACAGTTGGCCTCTCTAGGAATAGAATCCCTACCTAACTAGTTTATCACACTAAAGCAATACACAGTTACAACATGCACTACGGAGAATACTGGATTACAGCTGTCCCAGAGGTGTATTTCTAGGTGGGTGACATCAACAGGATTGCCAAAGGTGGGTATGTGAATTGCAAAGAGTGTGCATACTCTAAAAGCATTGTTTCTTTCACAGGCAAGCAGACACACACACGTGACCTGTCTGGGATTAGAATACCTAACAAGCTAGTTTAACACACTACAGCATTATGCAGTTACAGCACGTGCCATGGAGATTACAGGGTTACAGCAGTCCCAGAGGTGTATTCGTAGGTGGGTGACATCAGCAGGATTGCCAAAGAAGGGCATTTCAAATGTACTGCGAGTTGTACATGTCTGTTACCTGCATGTACCTGCTGTTTACTGTCACAAAAACATATTTACACCTGCGCACAGCTGCCTTATGCAGTCCTAATTGACAGTATTAATAAGGCTTGCAGGTCTTGAACCCTGGACCATGCACACTGAGGTCACTGGACATACCACTAAGCCATCAGGGTTGCATACATGTTGCATGGAGTCTATAATGCACATCTTACTACAGGTATTCTACAGTACTGAAAACAAATGGGACAGTCACTTTGTGTACATATGTACAGTACCCATGAATGTACTGTACTCTGTGAAACAACAAAGACAAGTCTACATCTGTACAACTGACATAACTACATACACACACACACACACACACACACACACACACACATATATATATATATGTATGTGTGTGTGTGTGTATATATATATATATATATATATATATATATATATATATATATATATATGTATATATATATATATATATATATATTTCTAGATATGCACCTACAGGATGTGCACACACACACACACACACACAAACATATATATATATATATATATATATATATATATATATATATATATATATATATATATGCATATACACAGACACAGCCATAACCATATATCTATCTATATATACATATATATATATATATATATATATATATATATATATATATATATATATATATATATACATACGTATACACGTCTGAACACCCTTTGTGACACAGAAGGGTTCCAAAGGAACTGACATGTACACAGAACAGAGGCCTTTCTTGTATTAAAACATTTAAATCATAAGCAGATCACCAGAGAAGGGATGGTTGTTGTGTATGTGGAGTTTGAGGTGGGGAATGATGGCTAATGTAATCTACCCCTGGGATTGTGGAGCTAGGGTGGTGGAATGATGGGTATGAACCTACACCCCAGTGACCACTTCTGTGTCACTGCTCGACAGTGGCACAGGAAAATGGCATACCCAACTGTAGTCGTGCTTGACTGTGTATTCTTTACCATTCCTAACTATGTAATACTTTGTAGACACCTGTCACCACAGATGGCTACCATGGTGTGCTAAAAGACATTACACATGTGTATGCCTGGCTACAGGATAGTCACACACACAAACATCCACACACTTGCTGGTATTGTGCATACACGTCTTGCCTATGTAAAGATAACGAGTACAGTGGTATGCAGTTGGGGTATGTGCCACAGAACACATATAATTACACTTACTCTGATTCCACTTCTGAGCTGGGTGACATCACAGGACTGATTACTTGCAGTGAGGAGGGGGGAAGAGAGAGATTTAGCAGCTGACAAGGATAAAGGCCAGTGCAAAAGGAGGTATCTCTTTGGAATGCAGCAAAACCCACTCTCATGACATGATGCAGACACAAATACACACACACAACCACACTCAGCCATTTGTTGACACACACCTTCAGGCATTTGTTGACACACACAAAACACATGCACACAGTTGCCAGTGGTGGCATCAGAACCCCTGCCTAGCTACAGATCACTATTACAGTACTACACATTTATGAGATGTGCCACAGAGATTACGCATTCCAAGGCAGTCAGACTGCCCTTCTAAGATTGAGGACAACAACAGGGAGACTGACAGTCATGAAGTACATAGCTGTAAACCTGTGTGTTTAAAGTAGGTGTCCATTAAAACCTGTATGCACAAACAAGACACATCATCTGCAGGTAGGCCTGATAGGTATAGTTGTAGCATAACAGGAACCTGAACTGGAGTATGGCCATCTGTGGGCATGCTCATACACTTAGTAGCACAGGGCCATTTGGGATGCACTATGACTACAACTACACAAGGTTATACTGGGCATGCTCATACACCTAGTACCAAAGAGCTTGTTAGATGCACTGTCTCAAATTACACAAGGTGGCAGTGGGTACGCTCATACACTTAGTAGCACAGGGCTGTTTGGGATGCACTCTGATTCTAACCACTGAAGGCTACAGTGTACATGCTCATACTCTTACATGTACAGAACACATTGCAATGGACTCCTATTGTAAACACACAGGTTTACAACTGGGTACATCTTACCTGTCAGTATATATGCACATCAAACTGGTTTACTACCTGATACCTGTATATGGCCCGCAAATTATATATCTGTGTCTGTGCTGTGTGATACATATGCATACATGTACATGAAGTGCTGACATATATATGTTAAGTATACACATTCATGCATGTGTGGATGTGACAGACAATAGGTTACCTGGGTCACACAGGTGGATGCTACCTACAGCATGTGTCAGACACTTTGCTGCCCTGAAAGGCATACATTGATAGCAGGTTGTGGACAGTAACATTATACATGGAACAGTGGCATGTGCAAGCATAATGTGTGAGCCACCTTGTGTAATGGTACTGAGGTGCAGGTGTCAAGATGACATCTCCCGGCTGTGTTAGTAGTTGTCATTATTAGCAGGACTGCTACCCTAAGTATATCTCACATTGGTCATATACACAAGTTCTGCTGCTGTCCATCTCCTTACATGAGGCATTTGCTGCCAAGCACATTAATGACACTTGCAGTGATGTCATGGTACATGTGGCAACTGCTGGACCAAAACAATGAGCCAATATCCTGCTGTTATTATGAGGTTGTCCAGTGTCTGTCATTCCGGGCTGTCATGACCAAATGACGAGCCTTCAACACAGGGCACATGCATCCATGTTTCGTGTGCGTTTGGATAATACCTAGGTCACATTTACCCATATAGCCACATTCCAAGGCAAATGTCCTACACCCAGAAGTAACACCCTAACACCTACAAGACAGTTGCATTATATGCTTATGCTAACCAGTGCTAGATGTGTGGCTTTAGTAATCCATTTGCTCAATGTAGAACCTACAATGGGGAATACTGACATCTGTGCAGTGAGGAACACCTGGCTGAAGGCTCTGTAGTGCACAATTGCACTACCACCATATAACTCAGATCCAGACATGTGGGCCATAACAGTGGTATGGACCATTCCAGGTGGTGGTGTACACATATTCATAAAGGCTACTCACATGTAAAGACCACTACTCCGACATAATTCATCACAGATGAGTCAGGTACAGGTGACAGTGGCAAATGCTGCATTCTAGGTTGTATCCTCATATACATCCACCACCTTGTCCCCAGACTACCAACACAGATCCATATGTGGTATGACATAGTATGGTAGTGCACCAGATAGCCCTCAATTGGTGGACTTTACCTAGGCCTACATCAACTGTGCAAAGTACCCATGTACAGACATAGTTGCATAATGTGTTATGCAATGCAATAATACCACTGTTTGTAACCAGCTCAGTTGTACACATACCAGGGTCCCTCAGATGTTGTCAGCATTAACACAGTTGACTGTTGCTGTACACCAGTAAACAACACCCCCATGGTTGGATATGACCTAACTGCACCTGGCCTGGATATGTACATCCCACACTCATACAAGATAAATGACATCACCATAGCTTTTGTTATCCTTTCTACATACAGGTGGCTACAGTCATTACACACATGCACATGGCAGATAGCATGCTAACAGTACATAAGGTTTGATATCTATGTTAACAGAGGTAATATTCCCTCTCTACTGGTCACCCATGACACCTATCATATCATACAACACCCCATGTGGCATGTATGTCTTTAGACATGTCCACCTAATGCAATGCCTACAAACATAACCAAACAACAGGATCATAGGATCTACACAAGGCCTGTATTTACAGACTCAGAGAAATCCACCACTGCTCTGTATGTTCCTGAGTAGTCACAGGTGATATGTTCATGACATGTACAGCCATGTGAGGCCACAGCTCCTACATATGCCCCATGTCAACAATTGCAAGCCATGCATGCTGTGTGCTGTCTGGACATTAGCCTTAGTACCAAAATAGTCAGTACATGCTGGGATGAGATGTTTACAAGTCACAGACCTCACACATGCTTGAATGAGTGTACTGCCTAGCTCTAACAGAGAACATTGCTGGCACTCTTCCAGTAAACATTAGGTGTGTGTGGCAAATATGATGTGCTCACTGTTGACCATTACAGTGCCCTGGCTTCACCATGGCACTGTCAAATAAAAATTTGTAGGAGCATGACATGGAATAATGCTGTGTGTGTCTCACTGATATGTGCTGTTGTCATATAGGTACACTTGGCTACTCAGTGAAGGTGGTAGTGTCCTACCAGTACATGAATACAACATCCATTATGGTGTAATGCTCGGCTATGTTTCACACATGGCTTGGGGAAGGTGTGGAATGTATCCTCTTGACCTGCTAGTGCACTTACTGATGTAGACCGCATATGTGTACATGTATTGATGTTTGTGTAGATTTCATGTGTGTGCAGTGTCTGATGTCTGAAGTTGACTGTTTTATTAGTACATCATGCTGTTGCAATACAGCCTCAGTATTTCCAACTGTATATGGTGATATGCTCTAAGTTCAGTAAGCCGTACATGAGGTATGGACAGATGTTTGGGCATGACTTCTAAGTGGTGGGGCTTCTTTGCAGATTAATGATTACTGAGGGCAGCTCACTGGTGTGTTACAACCATTCCTACAATAACCTGTGTAACTGCTAAGGTCAGGTTTGGCTAATTGAAGTGGAAGACAGACAATGTAGACTGCTGTAAGGGTGACACTGAAGGCAAACCTCATGACACCTGTAACAGTAATACCTCCCCTGTGCATATATTGTGCATATATCAGCACAGTTGGCAAAGGAAAGAGTCAGTAAGCTTTGTACCAGATGCAATAGTGCTGTACTGCTGTAGTACCTATCATGAGATAGACAGGTGTTTGATTCACAGTACTGGCATGTGTGGGTGTATGTGTGTCCATATATGCCATGTATAGTTGGGAATACATCCCATATGTTATCACTCTCATGAACACTGTTTTTGACACCAGTACAGAGTGAATTGTAGAAAGAAAGGCATAGGCAGGTGGTTGAACCTCACACATGTAAAGTGTCTGTATGTGTGTGACATAGGTGTATGTCTTTGTGAATGCTACAGTGTTTGTGTGTGTGTGTGTGTGTGTGTGTGTGTGTGTGTGTGTGTGTGTGTGTGTGTGTGTGTGTGTATGGCTGTCCGTGTGTATGGCTGTCCAGTCCCTGGAGTGAGGCTGTATTCGACCATAGTGAAATGTTAATGCCCCCTCCCCCATCCACTCAATGCAATCTAGCATCCCTGTTGATATCATCAATCGTAGACGGACATTCTAACCGCCTGTTAACATGTACACCCTGGGGTGTGACCTGTTGTTACATAGCCTACTGTTGGACCCCCCTCCCCACATACACCCACTGCACTGTAATATCCCTGTCAATGTCCTCGATCTTAGGCCATTCCAACTACCTGTACATGTGTAATCTCTGTGGCATCTCTGTGGCACATCTTGTAATTGCGTTGTACTATAATGAAAAAAAAATTCTGTTTTTATTTTATTAAGTCGTGGTGAGTCCGAGGTTTATTTGTTATACATAATGATGATATGCACATAGGCAGGGGTTCTCATTCGAACACTGGCAACTGTGTGTGTGTGTCAGAGTGTGTGTTACTGTGTCTGTGAATCCCTGAGTGTGTGGGTGTGTCTGTGTTTGCATGCTGTCATGGCAGTGGGTATTACTGCTTCCCAATGAGAAGCCACTATTTCCACTGACCTTTACCCTTACTATCCAGCATACCACTCTTTTACCTCCTCCGTGCTCCAGGTAATTATACCTATGATGTCACCCACTATGGATGTGACGGCTCTGAACACAGTAGCTTACTACACAGCTATCATGCTCTTGGATCATTAGAACAGTAAACATAATTGAAACATGGGAGAATATAACTGTGATGTGGAAGCTACAAAGTGCATGCAGGTATTGTCATACTGACCTGTGGGTAGTCAACATGTACATATGGGACACTAACCGCAAACACCGACATCCCCTGGCACATGCAACTACACCTGAAGGAGGAAGGCAGAACGTCAAGATCAACATGCTGTTAGTGTTGTTACACATGATACATACTGTCAAACATACAAAATGCATTCTAAAACTGTACTACATGGTATGTCTGCTGCCTGTCAACACTACTCAACAATATTAATCTACAATTGTCTACCTAGTATGTTCACCCTGTGCATCAGACCATATGAACATGTCCCTGCACTGATGGTGTGGATGACAGGGATACAGCATAGGCATCATCATATGCACAGTGTGATAATGTTTGCCAGAGGCCTATGCTGTGCCATTGGATGACATCATGGCTGTGTGTTAGGGCCTGTGATATCATTGGATGTGTGTGGATGTTATGCGTGTGTGTGTATTGAGGTGCCCTACATTTGTTTCCAGTGTGTGTGTACAGGTCTGGCATGTAGCTGACCTACACAGGGATATTATTGACAGCAGCAGGCTGTACAAGGCAGGTTTCACAGTTCACCTGTGCCTGCCAGGGATTGCACGGCACTACCAGGCAGAGTTCCAGATTGGGCACTATCTGATGACACATGTCCACTGGAATTGTGTCCCTGTTGGGACCATCCAGGACCATTTCCCCTGGCCT